>NC_048572.1:43355988-43690988 GCF_013265735.2 Oncorhynchus mykiss
CACTGTAGTTAATTTATGGCAGGTTATGACACCTAAATAAGAGTGTTAAAACCCACCAACCCCAACCCTGTAGTTAATTTATGGCTGGTTATGACACCTACATAAGAGTGTTAAAACCCAAAAACCCAAACACTATAGTTAATTTATGGATGGTTCTGACACCTACATAAGTGTGTTAAAACCCACCAAACCTTCCACTGTAGTTAATTTATGGCTGGTTATGACACCTACATAAGAGTGTTAAAACCCACCAAACCTTCCACTGTAGTTAATTTATGGCTGGTTATGACACCTAAATAAGAGTGTTAAAACCCACCAACCCCAACCCTGTAGTTAATTTATGGCTGGTTATGACACCTACATAAGAGTGTTAAAACCAATCAACACAAGCACTATAGTTAATTTATGGCTGGTTATGACACCTAAATAAGAGTGTTAATAAAACCCACCAACCCCAACACTGTAGTTAATTCATGGCTGGTTATCACACCTAAATAAGAGTGTTAAAACCCACCAACACAAGCACTATAGTTAATTTATGGATGGTTCTGACACCTACATAAGAGTGTTAAAACCCACAACCCCAACAGTGTAGTTAATTTATGGCTGGTTATGACACCTAAATAAGAGTGTTAAAACCCACCAACACAAGCACTATAGTTAATTTATGGCTGGTTATGACACCTAAATACGAATGTTAAAACCCACCAACACAAGCACTATAGTTAATTTATGGCTGGTTATGACACCTAAATAAGAGTGTTAAAACCCACAACCCCAACAGTGTAGTTAATTTATGGCTGGTTATGACACCTAAATAAGAGTGTTAAAAACCACCATCCCAAACACAAAGGTTAATTTATGGATGGTTCTGACACCTATATAAGAGTGTTAAAAACCACCAAATCTTCCACTGTAGTGAATTTATGGCTGGTTGTGACACCTAAATAAGAATGTTAAAACCCACCAACACAAGCACTATAGTTACTTTATGGCTAGTTATGATACCTACATAAGAGTGTTAAAACCCACCAACCCCAACACTGTAGTTAATTCATGGCAGGTTATGACACCTAAATAAGAGTGTTAAACCCACCAACACAAGCACTATAGTTACTTTATGGCTAGTTATGACACCTACATAAGAGTGTTAAAACCCAATAACCCAAACACTATAGTTAATTTATGGATGGTTCTGACACCTACATAAGTGTGTTAAAACCCACCAAACCTTCCACTGTAGTTAATTTATGGCTGGTTATGACACCTACATAAGAGTGTTAAAACCCACCAACCCCAACCCTGTAGTTAATTTATGGCTGGTTATGACACTTACATAAGAGTGTTAAAACCAATCAACACAAGCACTATAGTTAATTTATGGCTGGTTATGACACCTAAATAAGAGTGTTAATAAAACCCACCAACCCAAACACTGTAGTTAATTTATGGCTGGTTATCACACCTAAATAAGAGTGTTAAAACCCACCAACACAAGCACTATAGTTAATTTATGGCTGGTTATGACACCTAAATAAGAGTGTTAAAACCCAAAACCCCAACAGTGTAGTTAATTTATGGCTGGTTATGACACCTAAATAAGAGTGTTAAAACCCACCATCCCAAACACAAAGGTTAATTTATGAATGGTTCTGACACCTACATAAGAGTGTTAAAAACCACCAAATCTTCCACTGTAGTGAATTTATGGCTGGTTATGACACCTAAATAAGAGTGTTAAAACCCACCAACACAAGCACTATAGTTAATTTATGGCTGGTTATGACACCTAAATAAGAGTGTTAAAACCCAAAACCCCAACAGTGTAGTTAATTTATGGCTGGTTATGACACCTAAATAAGAGTGTTAAAACCCACCATCCCAAACACAAAGGTTAATTTATGAATGGTTCTGACACCTACATAAGAGTGTTAAAAACCACCAAATCTTCCACTGTAGTGAATTTATGGCTGGTTATGACACCTAAATAAGAGTGTTAAAACCCACCAACACAAGCACTATAGTTACTTTATGGCTAGTTATGATACCTACATAAGAGTGTTAAAACCCACCAACCCCAACACTGTAGTTAATTCATGGCAGGTTATGACACCTAAATAAGAGTGTTAAACCCACCAACACAAGCACTATAGTTACTTTATGGCTAGTTATGACACCTACATAAGAGTGTTAAAACCCAATAACCCAAACACTATAATTAATTTATGGATGGTTCTGACACCTACATAAGTGTGTTAAAACCCACCAAACCTTCCACTGTAGTTAATTTATGGCTGGTTATGACACCTACATAAGAGTGTTAAAACCCACCAACCCAAACACTGTAGTTAATTTATGGCTGGTTATCACACCTAAACAAGAGTGTTAAAACCCACCAACAGAAGCACTATAGTTAATTTATGGATGGTTCTGACACCTACATAAGAGTGTTAAAACCCACAACCCCAACAGTGTAGTTAATTTATGGCTGGTTATGACACCTAAATAAGAGTGTTAAAACCCACCAACACAAGCACTATAGTTAATTTATGGCTGGTTATGACACCTAAATAAGAGTGTTAAAACCCAAAACCCCAACAGTGTAGTTAATTTATGGCTGGTTATGACACCTAAATAAGAGTGTTAAAACCCACCATCCCAAACACAAAGGTTAATTTATGAATGGTTCTGACACCTACATAAGAGTGTTAAAAACCACCAAATCTTCCACTGTAGTGAATTTATGGCTGGTTATGACACCTAAATAGGAGTGTTAAAACCCACCAACACAAGCACTATAGTTACTTTATGGCTAGTTATGATACCTACATAAGAGTGTTAAAACCCACCAACCCCAACACTGTAGTTAATTCATGGCAGGTTATGACACCTAAATAAGAGTGTTAAACCCACCAACACAAGCACTATAGTTACTTTATGGCTAGTTATGACACCTACATAAGAGTGTTAAAACCCAATAACCCAAACACTATAATTAATTTATGGATGGTTCTGACACCTACATAAGTGTGTTAAAACCCACCAAACCTTCCACTGTAGTTAATTTATGGCTGGTTATGACACCTACATAAGAGTGTTAAAACCCACCAACCCCAACCCTGTAGTTAATTTATGGCTGGTTATGACACTTACATAAGAGTGTTAAAACCAATCAACACAAGCACTATAGTTAATTTATGGCTGGTTATGACACCTAAATAAGAGTGTTAATAAAACCCACCAACCCCAACACTGTAGTTAATTTATGGCTGGTTATCACACCTAAATAAGAGTGTTAAAACCCACCAACACAAGCACTATAGTTAATTTATGGATGGTTCTGACACCTACATAAGAGTGTTAAAACCCACAACCCCAACAGTGTAGTTAATTTATGGCTGGTTATGACACCTAAATAAGAGTGTTAAAACCCACCAACACAAGCACTATAGTTAATTTATGGCTGGTTATGACACCTAAATAAGAGTGTTAAAACCCACCAACACAAGCACTATAGTTAATTTATGGCTGGTTATGACACCTAAATAAGAGTGTTAAAACCCACAACCCCAACAGTGTAGTTAATTTATGGCTGGTTATGACACCTAAATAAGAGTGTTAAAACCCACCATCCCAAACGCAAAGGTTAATTTATGAATGGTTCTGACACCTACATAAGAGTGTTAAAAACCACCAAATCTTCCACTGTAGTGAATTTATGGCTGGTTATGACACCTAAATAAGAGTGTTAAAACCCACCAACACAAGCACTATAGTTACTTTATGGCTAGTTATGATACCTACATAAGAGTGTTAAAACCCACCAACCCCAACACTGTAGTTAATTCATGGCAGGTTATGACACCTAAATAAGGGTGTTAAACCCACCAACACAAGCACTATAGTTACTTTATGGCTAGTTATGACACCTACATAAGAGTGTTAAAACCCAATAACCCAAACACTATAATTAATTTATGGATGGTTCTGACACCTACATAAGTGTGTTAAAACCCACCAAACCTTCCACTGTAGTTAATTTATGGCTGGTTATGACACCTACATAAGAGTGTTAAAACCCACCAACCCCAACCCTGTAGTTAATTTATGGCTGGTTATGACACTTACATAAGGGTGTTAAAACCAATCAACACAAGCACTATAGTTAATTTATGGCTGGTTATGACACCTAAATAAGAGTGTTAATAAAACCCACCAACCCCAACACTGTAGTTAATTTATGGCTGGTTATCACACCTAAATAAGAGTGTTAAAACCCACCAACACAAGCACTATAGTTAATTTATGGATGGTTCTGACACCTACATAAGAGTGTTAAAACCCACCAACACAAGCACTATAGTTAATTTATGGCTGGTTATGACACCTAAATAAGAGTGTTAAAACCCACAACCCCAACAGTGTAGTTAATTTATGGCTGGTTATGACACCTAAATAAGAGTGTTAAAACCCACCATCCCAAACGCAAAGGTTAATTTATGAATGGTTCTGACACCTACATAAGAGTGTTAAAAACCACCAAATCTTCCACTGTAGTGAATTTATGGCTGGTTATGACACCTAAATAAGAGTGTTAAAACCCACCAACACAAGCACTATAGTTACTTTATGGCTAGTTATGATACCTACATAAGAGTGTTAAAACCCACCAACCCCAACACTGTAGTTAATTCATGGCAGGTTATGACACCTAAATAAGGGTGTTAAACCCACCAACACAAGCACTATAGTTACTTTATGGCTAGTTATGACACCTACATAAGAGTGTTAAAACCCTAATAACCCAAACACTATAATTAATTTATGGATGGTTCTGACACCTACATAAGTGTGTTAAAACCCACCAAACCTTCCACTGTAGTTAATTTATGGCTGGTTATGACACCTACATAAGAGTGTTAAAACCCACCAACCCCAACCCTGTAGTTAATTTATGGCTGGTTATGACACTTACATAAGGGTGTTAAAACCAATCAACACAAGCACTATAGTTAATTTATGGCTGGTTATGACACCTAAATAAGAGTGTTAATAAAACCCACCAACCCCAACACTGTAGTTAATTTATGGCTGGTTATCACACCTAAATATGAGTGTTAAAACCCACCAACACAAGCACTATAGTTAATTTATGGATGGTTCTGACACCTACATAAGAGTGTTAAAAACCACCAAATCTTCCACTGTAGTGAATTTATGGCTGGTTATGACACCTACATAAGAGTGTTAAAACCCACCAACACAAGCACTATAGTTACTTTATGGCTAGTTATGATACCTACATAAGAGTGTTAAAACCCACCAACGCCATCACTGTAGTTAATTTATGGCTGGTAATGACACCTACATAAGAGAGTTAAAACCAACCAACCCCAACACTGTAGTTAATTTAAGGCTGGTTATGACACCTACATAAGAGTGTTAAAACCCACCAACCCCAACACTGTAGTTAATTTATGGCTGGTTATGACACCTAAATAAGAGTGTTAAAACCCACCAAACCTTCCACTGTAGTTAATTTATGGCTAGTTACTACACCTACATAAGAGTGTTAAAACCCACCAAACCTTCCACTGTAGCTAATTTATGGCTGGTTATGACACCTACATAAGAGAGTTAAAACCCACCAAACCTTCCACTGTAGTTAATTAATGGCTGGTTATGACACCTACATAACACCTACATAACCCACCAACCCCAACACTGTAGTTCATTTATGGCTGTTTGTGACACCTACATAAGAGTGTTAAAACCCACCAACCCCAACACTGTAGTTAATTCATGGCAGGTTATGACACCTAAATAAGAGTGTTAAACCCACCAACACAAGCACTATAGTTACTTTATGGCTAGTTATGACACCTACATAAGAGTGTTAAAACCCAATAACCCAAACACTATAATTAATTTATGGATGGTTCTGACACCTACATAAGTGTGTTAAAACCCACCAAACCTTCCACTGTAGTTAATTTATGGCTGGTTATGACACCTACATAAGAGTGTTAAAACCCACCAACCCCAACCCTGTAGTTAATTTATGGCTGGTTATGACACTTACATAAGGGTGTTAAAACCAATCAACACAAGCACTATAGTTAATTTATGGCTGGTTATGACACCTAAATAAGAGTGTTAATAAAACCCACCAACCCCAACACTGTAGTTAATTTATGGCTGGTTATCACACCTAAATAAGAGTGTTAAAACCCACCAACACAAGCACTATAGTTAATTTATGGCTGGTTATGACACCTAAATAAGAGTGTTAAAACCCACAGCCCCAACAGTGTAGTTAATTTATGGCTGGTTATGACACCTAAATAAGAGTGTTAAAACCCACCATCCCAAACACAAAGGTTAATTTATGGATGGTTCTGACACCTACATAAGAGTGTTAAAAACCACCAAATCTTCCACTGTAGTGAATTTATGGCTGGTTATGACACCTACATAAGAGTGTTAAAACCCACCAACACAAGCACTATAGTTACTTTATGGCTAGTTATGATACCTACATAAGAGTGTTAAAACCCACCAACGCCAACACTGTAGTTAATTTATGGCTGGTAATGACACCTACATAAGAGTGTTAAAACCAACCAACCCCAACACTGTAGTTAATTTAAGGCTGGTTATGACACCTACATAAGAGTGTTAAAACCCACCAACCCCAACACTGTAGTTAATTTATGGCTGGTTATGACACCTAAATAAGAGTGTTAAAACCCACCAAACCTTCCACTGTTGTTAATTTATGGCTAGTTACTACACCTACATAAGAGTGTTAAAACCCACCAAACCTTCCACTGTAGCTAATTTATGGCTGGTTATGACACCTACATAAGAGAGTTAAAACCCACCAAACCTTCCACTGTAGTTAATTAATGGCTCGTTATGACACCTACATAACACCTACATAACCCACCAACCCCAACACTGTAGTTCATTTATGGCTGTTTGTGACACCTACATAAGAGTGTTAAAACCCACAAACCCCAACACTGTAGTTAATTTATGGCTGGTTATGACACCTACATAAGAGAGTTAAAACCCACCAAACCTTCCACTGTAGTTAATTAATGGCTCGTTATGACACCTACATAACACCTACATAACCCACCAACCCCAACACTGTAGTTCATTTATGGCTGTTTGTGACACCTACATAAGAGTGTTAAAACCCACCAACCCCAACACTGTAGTTAATTTATGGCTGGTTATGACACCTAAATAAGAGTGTTAAAACCCACCAAACCTTCCACTGTTGTTAATTTATGGCTAGTTACTACACCTACATAAGAGTGTTAAAACCCACCAAACCTTCCACTGTAGCTAATTTATGGCTGGTTATGACACCTACATAAGAGAGTTAAAACCCACCAAACCTTCCACTGTAGTTAATTAATGGCTCGTTATGACACCTACATAACACCTACATAACCCACCAACCCCAACACTGTAGTTCATTTATGGCTGTTTGTGACACCTACATAAGAGTGTTAAAACCCACAAACCCCAACACTGTAGTTAATTTATGGCTGGTTATGACACCTACATAAGAGTGTTTTATCCCAACAACCCCAACACTGTAGTTCATTTAGGGCTGGTTATGACACCTAAAGAAGAGTGTTTAAACCCACCAACCCCAACACTGAAGTTAATTTATGGCTGGTTATGACACCTACATAAAAGAGTTAAAACCCACCAACTAGCATAATACTGTAGTTAATTTATGGCTAGTTATGACACCTACATGAGAGTGTTAAAACCCACCAAACCTTCCACTGTAGTTAATTTAGGGCTTAGGACACCTAAATAAGAGTTTTAAAACCCACCAACACAAGCACTATAGTTAATTTATGGCTGGTTATGACACCTAAATACCAATGTTAAAACCCACCAACACAAGCACTATAGTTAATTTATGGCTGGTTATGAAACCTACATAAGAGTGTTAAAACCCACCAAACCTTCCACTGTAGTTAATTTATGGCTGTTTATGACACCTACATAAGAGTGTTAAAACCCACCAAACCTTCCACTGTAGTTAATTTATGGCTGGTTATGACACCTACATAAGAGAGTTAAAACCCACCAACCCCAACACTGTAGTTAATTTATGGCTAGTTATGACACCTACAGAGGAGTGTTTAAACCAACCAACCCCAACACTGAGGTTAATTTATGGCTGGTTTTGAAACCTAAATAAGAGTGTTAAACCCACCAAACCCAACACTGTAGTTAATTTATGGCTGGTTATGACACCTACATAAGATTGTTAAAACCCACCAACACAAGCACTATAGTTAATTTATGGCTGGTTATGACACCCCAATAAGAGTGATAAAACCCACCAACCCCAAAACTGTAGTTAATTTAAGGCTGGTAATGACACCTACATGAGAGTGTTAAAACCCACCAAACCTTCCACGGTAGTCAATTTATGGCTGGTTATGACACATACATCACAGTGTTAAAACCCACCAACCCCAACACTGTAGTTCATATATGGCTGGTTATGACACCTAAATAAGAGTGTTAAAACCCACCAACCCCAACACTGTAGTTAATTTATGGCTGGTTATGACACCTAAATAAGAATGTTTAAAACCCACCAACCCAAACACTATAGTTAATTTATGGCTAGTTATGACACCTACAGAGGAGTGTTAAAACCCACCAACACACACACTGTATTTAATTTATGGCTGGTAATGACACCTACATAAGAGAGTTAAAACCTTCCAACCCCAACACTGTAGTTAATTTATGGCTAGTTATGACACCTACAGAGGAGTGTTAAAACCCACCAACCCCAACACTGTAGTTAATTTATGGCTGGTTATGACACCAAAATAAGAGTGTTAAAACCCACCATCCCAAACACTATAGTTCATTTATGGATGGTTCTGACACCTTCATAAGAGTGTTAAAACCCACCATCCCAAACACCATAGTTCATTTATGGATGGTTCTGACACCTTCATTAGAGTGTTAAAAGCCACAACACCTTCCACTGTAGTTAATATATGGCTGGTTATGAGACCTACATAAGAGTGTTAAAACCCACCAAACCTTCCACTGTAGTTAATTTATGAATGGTTATGACACCTACATAAGTGTTGAAACCCACCAACCCCAACACCGTAGTTAATTTATGGCTGGTTATGACACCTAAATAAGAGTGTTATAACCCACCAACCCAAACACTATAGTTAATTTATGGAATGGTTCTGACAACAACATAAGATTGTTGAAACCCACCAAACCTTCCACTGTAGTTAATTTATGGCTGGTTATGACACCTACATAAGAGTGTTAAAACCCACCAAACCTTCCACTGTAGTAAATTTACGGCTGGTTATGACACCCACATAAGAGTGTTAGAACCAAACAACCCCAACACTGTAGTTCATTTAGGGCTGGTTATGACACCTAAAGAAGAGTGTTAAAACCCACCAACCCCAACACTGTGGTTAATTTATGGCTAGTTATGACACCTACAGAGGAGTGTTAAAACCAACCAACCCCAACACTGTAGTTATTTTATGGCTGGTTATGACACCCACATAATAGTGTTAAAACCCACCAACCCCAACACTGTAGTTAATTATGGCTGGTTATGACACCTAAATAAGAGTGTTAAAACCCACCAACACAAGCACTATAGTTAATTTATGGCTGGTTATGACACCTAAAGAGGAGTGGTAAAACCAACCAACCCCAACACTGTAGTTCATTTATGGCTGGTTATGACACCTACGTAAAGTGTTATAACCCACCAACCCCAACACTGTAGTTAATTTATGGCTGGTTATGACACCTAAAGAAGAGTGTTAGAACCCACCAAACCTTCCACTGTAGTTAATTTATGGCTGGTTCTGACACCTACATAAGAGTGTTAAAACCCACCAAACCTTCCACTGTAGTTAATTTATGGCTAGTTATGACACCTACAGAGGAGTGTTAAAACCAACCATCCCCAACACTGTAGTTATTTTATGGCTGGTTATGACACCCACATAATAGTGTTAAAACCCACCAACACACACACTGTAGTTAATTTTTGGCTGGTTATGACACCTACATTAGAGTGTTGAAACCCAACAACCCCAACACTGTAGTTAATTTATGGCTTGTTAAGACAACTAAATAAGAGTGTTAAAACCCCACCAAACCGTCCACTGTAGTTCATTTATGGCTGGTTATGACACCTAAATAAGAGTGTTGAAACCCACCAAACCTTCCACTGTAGTTAATTTATGGCTGGTTATGAAACCTACATGAGAGTGTTAAAACCCACCAACCCCAACACTGTAGTTAATTTATGGCTGGTTATGACACCTAAATAAGAATGTTTAAAACCCACCAACCCAAAAACTATAGTTAATTTATGGATGGTTATGACACCTACATAAGAGAGTTAAAACCCACCTACCCCAACACTGTAGTTAATTTATGGCTAGTTATGACACCTACAGAGGAGTGTTAAAACCCACCAACCCCAACACTGTAGTTAATTTATGGCTGGTTATGACACCAAAAGAAGAGTGTTAAAACCCACCAACCACAACACTGTAGTTAATTTATGGCTGGTTATGAAACCTAAATTGGAGTTTTAAAACCCACCATCCCAAACACTATAGTTAATTTATGGATGGTTCTGACACCTTCATAAGAGTGTTAAAACCCACCATCCCAAACACCATGGTTCATTTATGGATGGTTCTGACACCTTCATTAGAGTGTTAATTAAAAGCCACCACACCTTCCACTGTAGTTAATTTATGGCTGGTTATGAGACCTACATAAGAGTGTTAAAACCCACCAAACCTTCCACTGTAGTTAATTTATGGCTGGTTATGACACCTACATAACAGTGTTGAAACCCACCAACCCAAACACTGTAGGTAATTTATGGCTGGTTATGACACCTACATAAGAGTGTTATTACCTAACAACCCCAACACTGTAGTTAATTTAGGGCTGGTTATGACACCTAAAGAAGAGTGTTAAAACCCACCAACCCCAACCCTGTAGTTAATTCATGGCTGGTTAGGACACCTAAATAAGAGTATTAAAACCCACCAACCCCAACACTGTAGTTAATTTTTGGCTGGTTATAAAACCTAAATGAGAGTGTTAAAAACAACCAACCCAAACACTATAGTTAATTTATGGATGGTTCTGACACCTTCATAAGAGTGTTAAAACCCACGAAACCTTCCACTGTAGTTAATTTATGGCTAGTTACTACACCTACATAAGAGTGTTAAAACCCACCAAACCTTCCACTGTAGCTAATTTATGGCTGGTTATGACACCTACATAAGAGAGTTAAAACCCACCAAACCTTCCACTGTAGTTAATTTATAGCTGGTTATGACACCTACATAACACATACATAACCCACCAACCCCAACACTGTAGTTCATTTATGGCTGTTTGTGACACCTACATAAGAGTGTTAAAACCCACAAACCCCAACACTGTAGTTAATTTATGACTGGTTATGACACCTACATAAGTGTGTTAAAACCCACCAACTCCAACACTGTAGTTAATTTATGGCTGGTTATGACACCTAAATAAGAGTGTTTTATCCCAACAACCCCAACACAGTAGTTCATTTAGGGCTGGTTATGACACCTAAAGAAGAGTGTTAAAACCCACCAACCCCAACACTGTAGTTCATTTAGGGCTGGTTATGACACCTAAAGAAGAGTGTTAAAACCCACCAACCCCAACACTGAAGTTAATTTATGGCTGGTTATGACACCTACATAAGAGAGTTAAAACCCACCAACCCCAACACTGTAGTTAATTTATGGCTAGTTATGACACCTACAGAGGAGTGTTTAAACCAACCAACCCCAACACTGTAGTTAATTTATGGCTGGTTTTGAAACCTAAATAAGAGTGTTAAACCCACCAACCCCAACACTGTAGTTAATTTATGGCTGGTTATGACACCTACATAAGATTGTTAAAACCCACCAACACAAGCACTATAGTTAATTTATGGCTGGTTATGACACCTAAATAAGAGTGTTAAAACCCACCAACCCCAACACTGTAGTTAATTTAAGGCTGGTAATGACACCTACATGAGAGTGTTAAAACCCACCAAACCTTCCACGGTAGTCAATTTATGGCTGGTTATGACACATACATCACAGTGTTAAAACCCACCAACCCCAACACTGTAGTTCATATATGGCTGGTTATGACACCTAAATAAGAGTGTTAAAACCCACCAACCCCAACACTGTAGTTAATTTATGGCTGGTTATGACACCTAAATAAGAATGTTTAAAACCCACCAACCCAAACACTATAGTTAATTTATGGATGGTTATGACACCTACATAAGAGAGTTAAAACCCACCTACCCCAACACTGTAGTTAATTTATGGCTAGTTATGACACCTACAGAGGAGTGTTAAAACCCACCAACCCCAACACTGTAGTTAATTTATGGCTGGTTATGACACCAAAATAAGAGTGTTAAAACCCACCAACCACAACACTGTAGTTAATTTATGGCTGGTTATGAAACCTAAATTGGAGTTTTAAAACCCACCATCCCAAACACTATAGTTCATTTATGGATGGTTCTGACACCTTCATAAGAGTGTTAAAACCCACCATCCCAAACACCATAGTTCATTTATGGATGGTTCTGACACCTTCATTAGAGTGTTAAAAGCCACCACACCTTCCACTGTAGTTAATATATGGCTGGTTATGAGACCTACATAAGAGTGTTAAAACCCACCAAACCTTCCACTGTAGTTAATTTATGGCTGGTTATGAAACCTACATAAGAGTGTTAAAACCCACCAACCCCAACACTGTAGTTAATTTATGGCTGGTTATGACACCTAAATAAGAATGTTTAAAACCCACCAACCACAACACTGTAGTTAATTTATGGCTGGTTCTGACACCTTCATTAGAGTGTTAATTAAAAGCCACCACACCTTCCACTGTAGTTAATTTATGGCTGGTTATGAGACCTACATAAGAGTGTTAAAACCCACCAAACCTTCCACTTTAGTTAATTTATGGCTGGTTATGAGACCTACATAACAGTGTTGAAACCCACCAACCCAAACACTGTAGTTAATTTATGGCTGGTTATGACACCTAAATAAGAGTGTTATAACCCACCAACCCAAACACTATAGTTAATTTATGGAATGGTTCCGACAACAACATAAGATTGTTGAAACCCACCAAACCTTCCACTGTAGTTAATTTATGGCTGGTTATGACACCTACATAAGAGTGTTAAAACCCACCAAACCTTCCACTGTAGTAAATTTACGGCTGGTTATGACACCCACATAAGAGTGTTAGAACCCACCAACCCCAACACTGTGGTTAATTTATGGCTAGTTATGACACCTACAGAGGAGTGTTAAAACCAACCAACCCCAACACTGTAGTTATTTTATGGCTGGTTATGACACCCACATAATAGTGTTAAAACCCACCAACTCAACACTGTAGTTAATTTATGGCTGGTTATGACACCTAAATAAGAGTGTTAAACCCACCAACACAAGCACTATAGTTACTTTATGGCTGGTTATGACACCTAAATAAGAGTGTTAAACCCACCAACACAAGCACTATAGTTACTTTATGGCTGGTTATGACACCTACATAAGAGTGTTAAAACCCACCAACCCCAACCCTGTAGTTAATTTATGGCTGGTTATGACACTTCCATAAGAGTGTTAAAACCAACCAACACAAGCACTATAGTTAATTTATGGCTGGTTATGACACCTAAATAAGAGTGTTAAAACCCACCAACCCCAACACTGTAGTTAATTTAGGGCTGGTTATGACACCTAAAGAAGAGTGTTAAAACCCACCAACCCCAACACTGTAGTTAATTTATGGCTGGTTATGAAGCCTAAATAAGAGTGTTAAAACCCACCAACCCCAACACTGTAGTTAATTTAGGGCTGGTTATGACACCTAAAGAAGAGTGTTAAAACCCACCAACCCCAACACTGTAGTTAATTTATGGCTGGTTATGAAGCCTAAATAAGAGTGTTAAAACCCACCAACCCAAACACTATAATTAATTTATTAATGGTTCTGACAACTACATAAGAGTGTTAAAAACCAACAAACCTTCCACTGTAGTTAATTTATGGCTGGTTATGACACCTGCATAAGAGAGTTAAAACCCACCAACCCCAACACTGTAGTTAATTTATGGCTGGTTATGACACCTAAATTAGAGTGTTAAAACCCAACAACCCCAACACTGTAGTTAATTTATGGCAGGTAATGACACCTAAATAAGAGTGTTAAACCCACCAACACAAGCACTGTAGTTAATTTAAGGCTGGTAATGACACCTACATGAGAGTGTTAAAACCCACCAAACATTTCACGGTAGTTAATTTATGGCTGGTTATGACACCTACATAACACTGTTAAAACCCACCAACCCCAACTCTGTAGTTAATGTATAGCTGGTTATGACACCTAAATAAGAGTGTTAGAACCCAACAACCCCAACACTGTAGTTAATTTATGGCTGGTTATGACACCTACATAACAGTGTTGAAACACACCAACCCCAACACTGTAGTTAATTTATGGCTGGGTATGACACCTACATAACAGTGTTAAAACCCACCAACCCCAACACTGTAGTTAATGTATAGCTGGTTATGACACCTAAATAAGAGTGTTATAACCCAACAACCTCAACACTGTAGTTAATTTATGGCTGGTTATGACACCTAAATAAGAGTGTTAAACCCACCAACACAAGCACTATAGTTACTTTATGGCTGGTTATGACACCTACATAAGAGTGTTAAAACCCACCAACCCCAACCCTGTAGTTAATTTATGGCTGGTTATGACACCTACATAAGAGTGTTAAAACCCACCAACCCCAACACTGTAGTTAATTTAGGGCTGGTTATGACACCTAAAGAAGAGTGTGAAAACCCACCAACCCCAACACTGTAGTTAATTTATGGCTGGTTATGAAACCTAAATAAGAGTGTTAAAACCCACCAACCCCAACACTGTAGTTAATTTATGGCTGGTTATGACACCTACATAAGAGTGTTAAAACCCACCAACCCAAACACTGTAGTTAATTTATGGCTGGTTATGACACCTACATAAGAGTGTTAAAACCCACCAACCCCAACACTGTAGTTAATTTAGGGCTGGTTATGACACCTAAATAAGAGTGTTATTACCTAACAACCCCAACACTGTTGTTAATTTAGGGCTGGTTATGACACCTAAAGAAGAGTGATAAAACCCACCAACCCCAACACTGTAGTTAATTTATGGCTGGTTATGAAACCTAAATAAGAGTGTTAGAACCAAACAACCCCAACACTGTAGTTAATTTATGGCTGGTTATGACACCTAAAGAAGAGTGTTAAAACCCACCAACCCCAACACTGTAGTTAATTTATGGCTGGTTATGACACCTAAATAAGAGTGTTAGAACCCAACAACCCCAACACTGTAGTTAATTTATGGCTGGTGTTGACAACAAAATAAGAGTGTTAAAACCCACCAACCACAAAACTGTAGTTAATTTATGGCTGGTTATGAAGCCTAAATAAGAGTGTTAAAACCGACCAACCCAAACACTATAATTCATTTTTTAATGGTTCTGACACCTACATAAGAGTGTTAAAACCCACCAAACCTTCCACTGTAGTACATTTATGGCTTGTTATGACAACTACATGAGATTGTTAAAAACCAACAAACCTTCCACTGTGGTGAAGTTATGGCTGGTTATGACACCTGCATAAGAGAGTTAAAACCCACCAACCCCAACACTGTAGTTAATTTATGGCTGGTTATGACACCTAAATTAGAGTGTTAAAACCCAACAACCCCAACACTGTAGTTAATTTATGGCAGGTAATGACACCTAAATAAGAGTGTTAAACCCACCAACACAAGCACTGTAGTTAATTTAAGGCTGGTAATGACACCTACATGAGAGTGTTAAAACCCACCAAACATTTCACGGTAGTTAATTTATGGCTGGTTATGACACCTACATAACACTGTTAAAACCCACCAACCCCAACTCTGTAGTTAATGTATAGCTGGTTATGACACCTAAATAAGAGTGTTAGAACCCAACAACCCCAACGCTGTAGTTAATTTATGGCTGGTTATGACACCTACATAACAGTGTTGAAACACACCAACCCCAACACTGTAGTTAATTTATGGCTGGGTATGACACCTACATAACAGTGTTAAAACCCACCAACCCCAACACTGTAGTTAATGTATAGCTGGTTATGACACCTAAATAAGAGTGTTATAACCCAACAACCTCAACACTGTAGTTAATTTATGGCTGGTTATGACACCTAAATAAGAGTGTTAAACCCACCAACACAAGCACTATAGTTACTTTATGGCTGGTTATGACACCTACATAAGAGTGTTAAACCCACCTACACAAGCACTATAGTTACTTTATGGCTGGTTATGACACCTACATAAGAGTGTTAAAACCCACCAACCCCAACCCTGTAGTTAATTTTTGGCTGGTTATGACACTTCCATAAGAGTGTTAAAACCAACCAACACAAGCACTATAGTTAATTTATGGCTGGTTATTACACCTAAATAAGAGTGTTAAAACCCACCAACCCCAACACTGTAGTTAATTTAGGGCTGGTTATGACACCTAAAGAAGAGTGTTAAAACCCACCAACCCCAACACTGTAGTTAATTTATGGCTGGTTATGAAGCCTAAATAAGAGTGTTAAAACCCACCAACCCAAACACTATAATTAATTTATTAATGGTTCTGACACCTACATAAGAGTGTTAAAACCCACCAAACCTTCCACTGTAGTTAATTTATGGCTTGTTATGACAACTACATAAGAGTGTTAAAAACCAACAAACCTTCCACTGTAGTTAATTTATGGCTGGTTATGACACCTGCATAAGAGAGTTAAAACCCACCAACCCCAACACTGTAGTTAATTTATGGCTGGTTATGACACCTAAATTAGAGTGTTAAAACCCAACAACCCCAACACTGTAGTTAATTTATGGCAGGTAATGACACCTAAATAAGAGTGTTAAACCCACCAACACAAGCACTGTAGTTAATTTAAGGCTGGTAATGACACCTACATGAGAGTGTTAAAACCCACCAAACATTTCACGGTAGTTAATTTATGGCTGGTTATGACACCTACATAACACTGTTAAAACCCACCAACCCCAACTCTGTAGTTAATGTATAGCTGGTTATGACACCTAAATAAGAGTGTTAGAACCCAACAACCCCAACACTGTAGTTAATTTATGGCTGGTTATGACACCTACATAACAGTGTTGAAACACACCAACCCCAACACTGTAGTTAATTTATGGCTGGGTATGACACCTACATAACAGTGTTAAAACCCACCAACCCCAACACTGTAGTTAATGTATAGCTGGTTATGACACCTAAATAAGAGTGTTATAACCCAACAACCTCAACACTGTAGTTAATTTATGGCTGGTTATGACACCTAAATAAGAGTGTTAAACCCACCAACACAAGCACTATAGTTACTTTATGGCTGGTTATGACACCTACATAAGAGTGTTAAAACCCACCAACCCCAACCCTGTAGTTAATTTATGGCTGGTTATGACACCTACATAAGAGTGTTAAAACCCACCAACCCCAACACTGTAGTTAATTTAGGGCTGGTTATGACACCTAAAGAAGAGTGTTAAAACCCACCAACCCCAACACTGTAGTTAATTTATGGCTGGTTATGACACCTACATAAGAGTGTTAAAACCCACCAACCCCAACACTGTAGTTAATTTAGGGCTGGTTATGACACCTAAAGAAGAGTGTTAAAACCCACCAACCCAAACACTATATTTAATTTATTAATGGTTCTGACACCTACATAAGAGTGTTAAAACCCACCAAACCTTCCACTGTAGTTAATTTATGGCTGTGTATGACACCTATATAAGAGTGTTAAAACCCACCAAACCTTCCAATGTAGTTAATTTATGGCTGTTTATGACACCTACATAAGAGTGTTAAAACCAACCAACCCCAACACTGAGGTTAATTTATGGCTAGTTATGACACCTACAGAGGAGTGTTTAAACCCACCAACCCCAACACTGTAGTTCATTTATGGCTGGTTATGACACCTACAGAAGAGTGTTAAAACCCACAACCCCAACAGTGTAGTTCATTTATGGCTGCTTATGACACCTAAATAAGAGTGTTAAAACCCACCAACCCAAACACTAAGGTTAATTTATGGATGGTTCTGACACCTACATAAGAGTGTTAAAACCCACCAAATCTTCCACTGTAGTGAATTTATGGCTGGTTATGACACCTAAATAAGAGTGTTAAAACCCACCAACACAAGCACTATAGTTACTTTATGGCTAGTTATGATACCTACATAAGAGTGTTGAAACCCACCAACCCCAACACTGTAGGTAATTTATTTCTGGTTATGACACCTACATAAGAGTGTTAAAACCCATCAACCCCAACACTGTAGTTAATTTATGGCAGGTTATGACACCTAAATAAGACTGTTAAACCCACCAACACAAGCACTATAGTTACTTTAAGGCTGGTAATGACACCTACACGAGAGTGTTAAAACCCCACCAAACCTTTCACGGTAGTTAATTTATGGCTGGTAATGACACCTACATAAGAGAGTTAAAACCTTCCAACCCCAACACTGTAGTTAATTTATGGCTAGTTATGACACCTACAGAGGAGTGTTAAAACCAACCAACCCCAACCCTGTAGTTAATTTATGGCTGGTTATGACACTTCCATAAGAGTGTTAAAACCAACCAACACAAGCACTATAGTTAATTTATGGCTGGTTAGGACAACTTAATAAGAGTGTTAAAACCCACCAACCCCAACACTGTAGTTAATTTATGGCTGGTTATGAAACCTAAAAAAGAGTGTTAAAAACCACCAACCCAAACACTATAGTTAATTTATGGCTGGTTATGACACCTACATAAGAGTTAAAACCCACCAAACCTTCCACTGTAGTTAATTTATGGCTGGTTACGACACCTACATAAGAGTGTTAAAACCCACCAAACCTTCCACTGTAGCTAATTTATGGCTGGTTATGACACCTACATAAGAGAGTTAAAACCCACCAAACCTTACACTGTAGTTAATTTATGGCTGGTTATGACACCTACATAAGTGTGTTAAAACCCACCAACTCCAACACTGTAGTTAATTTATGGCTGGTTATGACACCTAAATAAGAGTGTTTTAACCCAACAACCCCAACACTGTAGTTCATTTAGGGCTGGTTATGACACCTAAAGAATAGTGTTAAAACCCACCAACCCCAACACTGTAGTTAATTTATGGCTTGTTATGACACCTACATAAGAGTTAAAATCCACCAACTAGCATAATACTGTAGTTAATGTATGGATAGTTATGACACCTACATAAGAGTGTTAAAACCCACCAACACAAGCACTATAGTTAATTTATGGCTGGTTATGACACCTAAATAAGAGTGTTAAAACCCACCGACCCCAACACTGTAGTTAATTTATGGCCTGTAATGACACCTACATGAGAGTGTTAAAACCCACCAAACCTTCCACGGTATTTAATTTATGGCTGGTTATGACATCTACATAAAGGTGTTAAAACCCACCAACCCCAACACTGTAGTTAATTTAAGGCTGGTAATGACACCTACATGAGAGTGTTAAAACCCACCAAACCTTCCACTGTAGTCAATTTATAGATGGTTATGACACATACATCACAGTGTTAAAACCCACCAACCCCAACACTGTAGTTCATTTATGGCTGGTTATGACACCCAAAGAAGAGTGTTAAAACCAACGAACTCCAACACTGTAGTTAATTTATGGCTGGTTATGACACCTACATAAGAGTGTTAAAACCCACCAACCCCAACACTGTAGTTAATTCATGGCTGGTTATGACACTTAAATAAGAGTGTTTAAAACCCACCAACACAAGCACTATAGTTACTTTATGGCTAGTTATGATACCTACATAAGAGTGTTGAAACCCACCAACCCCAACACTGTAGGTAATTTATTGCTGGTTATGACACCTACATAAGAGTGTTAAAACCCACCAACCCCAACACTGTAGTTAATTTATGGCAGGTTATGACACCTAAATAAGAGTGTTAAACCCACCAACACAAGCACTATAGTTACTTTAAGGCTGGTAATGACACCTACACGAGAGTGTTAAAACCCCACCAAACCTTTCACGGTAGTTAATTTATGGCTGGTAATGACACCTACATAAGAGAGTTAAAACCTTCCAACCCCAACACTGTAGTTAATTTATGGCTAGTTATGACACCTACAGAGGAGTGTTAAAACCAACCAACCCCAACACTGTAGTTAATTTATGGCTGGTTATGACACCTAAATAAGAGTGTTAAAACCCACCAACCCCAACCCTGTAGTTAATTTATGGCTGGTTAGGACAACTAAATAAGAGTGTTAAAACCCACCAACCCCAACACTGTAGTTAATTTATGGCTGGTTATGAAACCTAAAAAAGAGTGTTAAAAACCACCAACCCAAACACTGTAGTTAATTTATGGCTGGTTATGACACCTACATAAGAGTTAAAACCCACCAAACCTTCCACTGTAGTTAATTTATGGCTGGTTACGACACCTACATAAGAGTGTTAAAACCCACCAAACCTTCCACTGTAGCTAATTTATGGCTGGTTATGACACCTACATAAGAGAGTTAAAACCCACCAAACCTTACACTGTAGTTAATTTATGGCTGGTTATGACACCTACATAAGTGTGTTAAAACCCACCAACTCCAACACTGTAGTTAATTTATGGCTGGTTATGACACCTAAATAAGAGTGTTTTAACCCAACAACCCCAACACTGTAGTTCATTTAGGGCTGGTTATGACACCTAAAGAAGAGTGTTAAAACCCACCAACCCCAACACTGTAGTTAATTTATGGCTGGTTATGACACCTACATAAGAGTTAAAATCCACCAACTAGCATAATACTGTAGTTAATGTATGGATAGTTATGACACCTACATAAGAGTGTTAAAACCCACCAACACAAGCACTATAGTTAATTTATGGCTGGTTATGACACCTAAATAAGAGTGTTAAAACCCACCGACCCCAACATTGTAGTTAATTTATGGCTGGTTATGACACCTACATAAGTGTGTTAAAACCCACCAACTCCAACACTGTAGTTAATTTATGGCTGGTTATGACACCTACATAAGAGTGTTAAAACCCACCAAACCTTCCACTGTAGTTAATTTATGGCTTTTTATGACACCTACATAAGAGTGTTAAAACCCACCAAACCTTCCACTGTAGTTAATTTATGGCTGGTTATGACACCTACATAAGAGAGTTAAAACCCACCAACCCCAACACTGTTGTTAATTTATGGCTAGTTATGACACCTACAGAGGAGTGTTTAAACCAACCAACCCCAACACTGTAGTTAATTTATGGCTGGTTTTGAAACCTAAATAAGAGTGTTAAAACCCACCAACCCAAACACTGTAGTTAATTTAAGGCCTGTAATGACACCTACATGAGAGTGTTAAAACCCACCAAACCTTCCACGGTATTTAATTTATGGCTGGTTATGACATCTACATAAAGGTGTTAAAACCCACCAACCCCAACACTGTAGTTAATTTATGGCTGGTTATGACACCTAAATAACAGTGTTAAAACCCACCAACCCCAACACTGTAGTTAATTTAAGGCTGGTAATGACACCTACATGAGAGTGTTAAAACCCACCAAACCTTCCACTGTAGTCAATTTATAGATGGTTATGACACATACATCACAGTGTTAAAACCCACCAACCCCAACACTGTAGTTCATTTATGGCTGGTTATGACACCCAAAGAAGAGTGTTAAAACCAACAAACTCCAACACTGTAGTTAATTTATGGCTGGTTATGACACCTACATAAGAGTGTTAAAACCCACCAACCCCAACACTGTAGTTAATTCATGGCTGGTTATGACACCTAAATAAGAGTGTTTAAAACCCACCAACCCAAACACTATAGTTAATTTATGGATGGTTCTGACACCTACATAAGAGTGTTAAACCCCACCAAACCTTCAACTGTAGTTAATTTATGGCTGGTTATGACACCTACATAAGAGAGTTAAAACCCACCAACCGCAACACTGTAGTTAATTTAAGGCTAGTTATGATACATATAGAGGAGTGTTGAAACCAACCAACCCCAACACTGTAGTTAATTCATGGCTGGTTATTACACCTACATAAGAGTGTTAAAACCCACCAACACAAGCACTATAGTTAATTTATGGCTGGTTTTGATACCTACATAAGAGTGTTAAAACCCACCAACCCCAACACTGTAGTTAATTTATGGCTGGTTATGACACCTACATAAGAGTTTTAAAACCCACCAACACAAGCACTATAGTTAATTTATGGCTGGTTATAACACCTAAATAAGAGTGTTAAAACCCACCAACCCCAACACTGTAGTTAATTTATGGCTGGTTATCACACCTAAATAAGAGTGTTAAAACCCACCAACCCCAACACTGTAGTTAATTTATGGCTGGTTATCACACCTAGTTAAGATTGTTAAAACCCACCAACCCCAACACTGTAGGTCATTTATGGCTAGTTATGCCACCTAAATAAGAGTGTTAAAACCCACAAAACCTACCACACATGGCAAAACATTCCTTTACCCCATATCATACTTGTTAACAGTATGTTTACGTTATTGAACTTTTCTGAAATTGACCATATTCAATTATCTTTGTATTTGATGTCAGACATGCACCTACCCCAATGCTCTGTTGCTGAGGACTGGGATGAATGCAGGAGCAGATTTCAGGAACTGGATAAGGCACCCTCTTTTTGAGTGATGACTGAGATAAGGGCATCTACGTGATAGGCTTATCTGGCTTATGTGATTATGATTGTCATAATTCTTCTTGAGAGTGTCATGAAGTGTATTTTCTTAGTCCAAGTAAAGTGACACAGGAGTAAGGAATTCAGCCCGAGGTCAGGTCAGATGAAGTGAGAAGGAACAGTCCTATTACACACACATACACAGTTGGCTCCAAAATTACTGGTTCCCCTGACTGGCATTGCCCAACTAATACCTTCACATTCTTTGGTTTGTGCTTATCAACTGCCCTCTTCAACTCAACCCACAGGTTTTCGATAGGATTGAGGTCCGGCGACTGAGATGGCCATGGCAGAACATTGACTTTGTTGTCACAGAAGCATTTCTGTGTGTGTCTTGAGGTATGTTTTGGGTCATTGTCTTATTGGAAAGTCCACCTATGGCCAAGTCACTGCCTTCTGGCAGAGGCAACCAGATTGTCAGCCAAAATTACCTGATATTTGGTGGAATTCATTATGCCATCAATCTTAACCAGTTCCCCTGGACCTCTGGAATTAAAACAGCAACAAAACATCACTGAATCACCACCCTATTTCACTGTGGGTATGAGGTACCTTTCCTTGTATGCATCTCTGTTTCAACGCCAAGCATGCCGATGCTGTATCTGACCAAAACGTTGCATTTTGGTCTCATCTGACCAGAGCACCTTCTTCCAGTCATAATTTAAATTACGTTTGGCAAACTCCAAAAACTTGCGTCTGTGTCTTGGCATCAGAAAGGGAATACCCCCCTGAATTGTACAAAAATGAATGGCAAGATATTGGCATTGGACAAACCATATACACGATGTCCAATACCACCCAAAGCGGCGTTGATTCGTGCAAAGTATATGGCAAATGCCATATGGCAATTGCCAATTGTAACCGGGGTTTTTCATATTGCAAATGCAACCCAAGTCAACATCCAAAAGCAAAATTTTGAAAAAATTATAAAAAAAAAAAAAACTTATCACCCCTTAAAAAAGTGCTTTCTGGACCTTTTTTCGAAATTCTTTCGATTTTTTTGTCAATTACACATGTGTAAGAACTGTATGAATATACTTTTGTCATCATAATTTATTTATTTTTAATTACATGCGCATAAGGCATATGTTTTGTCCATTTCCAATATGATTTCATAGGAAGTCAAAAGTCAAAAGTCAAAAATGTCAAAATTTGGTAAAAAACTTCACACATCCTTAAAAAAGTGCTTTCTGGACCGTTTTTCAAAATTCTTTCGATTTTTGTGTCAATAACACATGTATAAGAACTTTGTCAACATACTTTAGTCATACTTTATTATCATATTTTTTATTTTTTTTACTTGTGCATAAGTCATATGTTTTCTCCATTTGCAATATGATGTCATAGGAAGTCAAAAGTCAAAGTCAAAAGTAACGATTTTCCTCCGTGCAACTGGTGATCTGAAATGTGCAACTGGTGACCTGAAATGTCCAACTGGTGACCTGAAATGTGCAACTGGTAACCCCCAAAAAAAATGTATAGATTTTTTTGGGTTGTTTCCTTACTTTTTCAAAGTCACTGTGCATTTGCAATATGTTTTAATGGGCAGGTACCATCACGAATTTGTCATGCTCAAAATTCAAACTTTACTTTGCTCAAACTATACCTTTGTCAACTTGTATTATCATATTTCTTTTTGTTTTACTTGTGCATAAGACATATGTTTTCTCCATTTGCAATATGATGTCATAGGAAGTCAAAAGTCAAAGTCAAAAGTAACGATTTTCCTCCGTGCAACTGGTGATCTGAAATGTGCAACTGGTGACCTGAAATGTGCAACTGTTGATCTAAAATATGCAACTGGTAACCCCCCAAAAAAATTTTTTGTTTTTTTTTGTTTATGTTTCCTTACTTTTTCAAAGTCACTGTGCATTTGCAATATGTTTTAATGGGCAGGTACCATCACGAATTTGTCATGCTCAAAATTCAAACTTTACTTTGCTGAAACTATACCTTTGTCAACTTGTATTATCATATTTATTTTTGTTTTACTTGTGCATAAGGCATATGTTTTCTCCATTTGCAATATGATGTCATAGGAAGTCAAAAGTCAAAGTCAAAAGTAACGATTTTCCTCCGTGCAACTGGTGATCTGAAATGTGCAACTGGTGATCTGAAATGTGCAACTGGTGATCTGAAATGTGCAACTGGTGACCTGACATGTGCAACTGGTGATCTAAAATGTGCAACTGGTAACCCCAAAAAAAATGTTTTTGATTTTTTTTGTTTATGTTTCCTTACTTTTTCAAAGTCACTGTGCATTTGCAATACGTTTTAATGGGCAGGTACCATCACGAATTTGTCATGCTATAAAAATCCTGCAGGAATGTGAAATTGACTGGCCCGATGAACTCGGGATGGCTTTGCAGTGATTCTGGGTCATCTCAATCGCTCGTTTGGGTTGATTTCAGAATGTCGCTTTTGGTGATGTTTTTTCACTATAGAATCATATTGCAAATGCACGTGCAACTGGTCACCCAAAAATAAAAAAAATGTTGATTTCATTATGTCCATTTGTTTATGTTTCCTTACTTTTTCAAAGTCACTGTGCATTTGCAATATGTTTCAATGGGCAGGTACCATCACGAATTGGTCATGCTATAAAAATCCTGCAGGAATGTGAAATTGACTGGCCCGATGAACTCAGGATGGCTTTGCAGTGTTTCTGGTTCATCTCAATCGCTCGTTAGGGTAGATTTCAGAATGTCGCTTTTGGTGATGGTACCTCACTGTTTAAACATATTGCAAATGGACAAGAGTCAACTAGCAAGTCAGTGTCCATCAGTCAATTAGATGTCATTATGACACCAAACTGATACAAACTGACACCAAACCCACTTTTTCCAACTCGTTTAGTAGCCAACTATTACATACTTCAGAGCTGGCCCAAAATTCACAGCGCCTTCGGTTCAAACCATAAAAAAAACATAAAACACGTAGTTACGTTCTAGCTGCGGGTCCATTTCTTATGTTATGTGTTGGCCTAGCTGAGGCGACCCCGAATCCCAAGTTTCGGCTCGATTGGTCATTTGGTGTCCGAGAAAAACCCTAATTGGTGCTGAAAATCCACTATTTTCCATGACTTGCTACGGGGTCCTTGAATGAGCTATCGGACAGAAACGTTGGGGTCTGTCTATATGGGCCGAGACGTTCGCAATGCACCTAGTCTTGCGACTCTGGGACAATTATAAATGTCGTCATTTTCGTGATGCAAAAATGAATTGAAAGTATTGCAAATGTACGAGGCTGTTTCTCGGTCCGAGAACCTTCTAGAACCACCTAACTCACCACGCACTATCGACATGAGGTCTAGAACAGGATTGTAAAGTTTCTGAACTCTAGGTCTGACGGTTCTTTTTTAGCTCGAACAAAGCTAACTATTGCAGCCACTGTCTGTCTCTACGCACCCCAATACGTCCCTCCATCCAAGTTGTGTTTTGGTGTGATTTTTTTTTCCTTTGATTTTTTTGGGGAAAAATGACTGATTTACAGTTCATGGGGGTTGCCTAATCACACATATGAAGTTTTGGAAAGATCAGACTTTTTTAACCCCTCGAAACAGCCCCTGAGACACCAATTATGGCACTTCCGGTTGGCACAGGAAGCTATAAATCAACACATATCCTCATTGGGGTATGCTGTTACAGAATCCTGAGTTTTAAGTCCTTACGTTAAGAACTGACTGATTTACACAGGGTTGAATGCACTATGTCTGTCAAACTGCAGGCAGGGTATGGGTAAACACTTTTAGGGGCATTTTAACCACTTCCGGTTGGTCCAGGAAGCTTAGAATCAACACAGGTAGACCTCATAGTGGCCTGATGGACTGGTACCGAAGACAGGTTCATACGGCATTCATAACCCATATAGGCTTCAGGTTGAATTTTGTGGTGCAGGCAATGTATTCCTATGGGGAGAGATGTCACTGTAATCTGTGAGATCAAAAAACCCTGTTTTACTGTGAAGGGTTAATGCCACACGGTCAAGGTTAGGCTTGTTCAGATCGGGAGGACCTTAGGAACATTCATGTGGTGGAATTTTTCTTTTCACCCTAACGGTTCTCTCACTGTCACCCAAAAGCAAATGACATTGTGGGGCAGGCTTCATTTTGGGCCTACTATTCTAATGGTCGCTGCGCCTAGACCGAGCGAGCTACGGTCAAGCGGGATATCTCGTTGAACTCGGCACGGCCTAGGGATTATCGTAATGCATTGCATTGCCTGCTCTCTGTGTCTTTAAGCACCGCACTTTGTCACTCCATCCTTGCTGTGTGTGTGTGTGTGAGAACTTTTCTTTGACATCTGTTGGGAGAAATGACTGACTTACAGTTTATGGGGGTTGCCTAATCACACATATGAAGTTTTGAAAAGATCTGACCTTTTTAACCCTTGGAAACAGCCACTATGACACCATTTAAGGCACTTCTGGTTGGCACAGGAAGCTATAAATAAACTCATATCCTGATTGGGGTATGCCTTTACATAATCCTGAGTTAAGAACTGAGTTATTTACGGAGGGTTTAGTGTGTGTGTGTTATTTCAGAAAATCATAGAAAATCACAGAAATCTCGCAGAGCTCCGCCTCACACTTTAAAAAGATTCGTATGAACACCCCGCAACTGGATCTGTAACCGTTGAAAAAAAACCCTGCCTATTTGTGAACATCTCCAATTTGTCATTGTTCCGTTTCTCTTAAATGACGATAGATAAATGGCTGGTTCTTTTTTTATTGACACCGGAGGCTCCTTGACTTTGACCTGAAGTGGAAAAATAATTTCTCTATTTCCATTTAGGACCTTTAATCCCAGAAAAATGGCCATAACTCAAAAACCGTCGAGGCCTAGACGCCATCTTGTTCGGGGCCAACTGCCCATTATGCCAAACCTACGCTCACCAAGTTTCGGCTTCGAAATATTTTCAGTTTTCGAGATAAGGCCCCGTCGTGATTCGTGATGTTTTGCCAAATTGCCATATGATTCCGTATGCCATCTTGTGGGAATTTCCGGGATAGCGGAAAAACGGTCTATTAAACGGAAACCGAATGTCCGACAAAGTTCATTCGATGACTTCCCGGTAGGTCCGGCCCTACCGCACGACCCGACGCCGACCACGAATTTTACAAACGATTTCGGACGTCTAGTAAGGGACCGTACATTTGCAATATGGACTTTTTCACTGATCATACACGAAATGCCGAAATGTTCCCTTATGTATGAAAAGTACAATAAACAAGGTGAAATTTCAAAATGTGGTTGTGCATCAGCAGTTTTTCTCTTGTTATGTCAGTCACTGATAGTCACTCAATTAGCCCATGTCAGCTAACATTTTTTAGATTGGTAAATTAGTCTAGTGGCCAGCTATCGCCACTCATAGAAAAAAGGGTTCCAAAAGGGAAAACGTATTTAACGTGTTACTATCTCCGGAATTAAACTCTTAAGATATAGTCATATCTATAGATAAGTCACTTATTATTATTAATAATTCATAATTAATAATTATTAATTAATTTAATTTAATTAATTAATTATTAATTATTAATTATTTATTATTATTATTATTACCTCATCAGTCTCATTCTGAATGTTGTTGACCTCGTAATTCTGCAAAAATCCTAGACTAAGTAATGATTCAGTTATACAGAAATTGGCTTAATTATTTATTTACTAACTAAATAATCACACAGAAATACATAAACACACAAACAGCATAGATTATTGATTACTAACATAATGCAATGAAACACAGTCCTTAGTAGACTAACCCTATATGATGGCTTGTTACACAATCAAAAGGGGGTGGGGAAAGATAAGGAGCGGGAGAGACAAAGAGAGTGGACTTATCGTACAAACAGTTGAAAAATACGCTTACCGTAAATATGGATATTCAGCACCCTAACAACCCCTCATTCAGAAAAGGAATCCAATACATATTTACGCGTCATCTCTCTGTTGAACTCGATAGTTCAATGTGGTGGTTCGATGTAAGTCTCTGGTGGTCCACCAGAAGTCACAATGTCCTTCGTAGTTGTAGGCTTCTTTTTTTCTGGAGTGTTCATTAGAATGGATCCATCAGAGGTGTATCACACGGTGGTGATAGGGAGCTGTTCTTCTGTCCCGTCTGAGTCAATTGTTCTAGACTACTTTACATTACCCAGCTGCAGACTGAGAATGTTTGGTATAGTCTTCGCCTTCTTCACTCGTCGAGAGTTTCATAGGGTCATACCATTTTCTGGTCTGTAGTTTTAACCATTTTCAGCCATGTAGCCATCGCTCCACACTGTTTGGTCTGTAGAGATTTAACCATTGGTAACGTATTCAGCTCACGCTGCACGTAGACTGGACAATCGGTACTGCTTGCCATGCGGTAGCAGACAGAACACTGTCATGACTTGGGTGGCTCTTTGACAAAGTTTAGGGCCTTTCTCTGAAACTGCCTGGAATAGAGATCCTGGATGGTAGGGAATGATGTACTGGGCCGTACGCACTATGCTCTGTAGCACCTTGCGGTCGGAGGCCTTGCCATACCAGGCAGTGATGCAACCAGTCAGGATGTACTCGATGGTGCAGATATATAACTTTTTGATGATCTGAAGACCCATACCAAATCTTTTCAGTCTCCTGAGGGTGAATAGGCATTGTCGTGCCCCACACAACTGTCTTTGTGTGTTTGGACCATAATAGTTTGTTGGTGGTCCACTACAGCCCGTCGATGAGAATGGGGTTATGCTCGGCCCACCTTTTCCTTTAGTCCACGATCATCTCCTTTATCTTGATCACGTTGAGGGAGCGGTTGTTGTCCTGGTACCACACTTCCACTTCCAGGTCTCTGACCTCCTACATATAGGCTGTCTCATTGTTGTCGGTGATCAGGCCTACCACCGATGTTTCGTCAGCAAACATAATGGTGTTGGAGTTGTGCTTGTCCACCCAGTCATGGGTAAACAAGTAGTACAGGAGGGGACTCGGCATGCATAGAAGTAATTTAGCTCTTCTGGTAGGCTTGTGTCACTGGGCAGCTCATGGCTGGGTTTCCCTTTGTAGTCTGTAATAGTTTGCAAGCCCTGCCACATTCGACGAAGGTCGGAGCCTGTGCAGTAGGATTAAATCTTAGTTCTGTATTTACACTTTGCTTGTTTGATTTGTCTGAGGGCATAGCGGGATTTCTTATAAGCGTCCAGGTAAGAGTCCCACTCCTTGAAAGTGGCAGCACTACCCTTTAGCTCAGTGTGGATGTTGCCTGTAATCCATGGCGTCTGGTTGGGGTGTGTATGTACGGTCACTGTGCGCACAACGTCATTGTTGCACTTATTGATGAAGCCAATGACTAATGTGCTATACTTCTCAGTGCCATTGGATGAATCCTGGAACATATTCCAGTCTATGCTAGCAAAACAGTCCTGTGGCTTAGCATCTGTGTCATCTGACCACTTCCGTATTGAGTGAGTCATTGGTACTTCCTGCTTTAGTGTTTGCTTGCAAGCAAGAATCAGGTGGATAGAATCATGGTTGGATTTGCCAAATAGAGGGCAAGGGAAGCAGCAGCTTCACAACCTAAAAATACCCCTCAGTCTTTCCTGTGCTCCACTTTGATCTTCTCTTCACTGCAGTCTATTGAATACACTACAGATGACATTACTAAGAAAATGCAATGGTTTCAACAACAACTTTGTTCATTCACTAAATGGTATTAATACAATGTGCTGCATGCGACAAAGACAAAATAGATCAGTGGTTGCCCTGCCATCCATATTGCCTCCGAATCCTAACTGACATCCGAAACAGAATAACTTTTTGTAGTCCAAAAGCAGGTCAAATACGCCAAACCCGGTTCACTGCTGTTGTTACAAAATGGGCGAGGTACATTTTACTTTAGTTTGTTTCCTTTTACTTTGTATACATGGCAGCTAAAAGCTGAAGAGTGTATACAAGTACAAACAACATCAAATCAATACATTGTGAGATTATTGGAACGTCAAGGGATGATGGATGATCAGCGTGTTGAAGCAACAGGCAGCACGCCCGGTGAACAGGTTCCATAGCCGCAGGCAGAACAGTTGAAACTGGAGCAGCAGCACGGCCAGGTGGACTGGGGACAGCAAGGAGTCATCATGCCAGGTAGTCCTGAGGCATGGTCCTAGGGATCAGGTCCTCTGAGAGAGAGAGAGAGAGAGAGAGAGAGAAAGAAAGAAAGAATTAGAGAGAGCATACTTAAATTCACACAGGACACCGGATAAGACAGGAGAAATACTCCAGATATAACAGACTGACCCTAGCCCCCCGACACAAAGGCTGAGACAGGAGGGGTCAGGAGACACTGTGGCCCCATCCGATGATACCCCCGGTAAAAGATAATCGAAAAAAGGCAAAAAAGGCAATACAAAAAACACTTATAAACGACTAAACATGAATTAATAAATAAAATATTATATTTTCATGTCTCTCCAGAGATGTTCAAGTCCGGGTTCTGGCTGGGCCACTCAAGGACATTCAGAGACTTGTCCGGAAGCCACTCCTGCTTTGTCTTGGCTGTGTGCTTAGGGTCGTTGTCCTGTTGGAAGGAAAACCTTCGCCCCCGTTCTGAGGTCCTGAGCGCTCTGGAGCAGATTTTCCTCAAGGGCCTCTCTGTACATATTTTGCCTCGATCCTGACTAGTCTCCCAGTCCCTGCCTCTGAAAAACATCCCCACAGCATGATTCCGCCACCACCATGCTTCACCGTAGGATGGTGCCAGGTTTCCTCCTGTTCAATCTTGTTCAATCTTGGTTTCATCAGACCAGAGAACCTTGTTTCTCATGGTCTGATTGTCTTTGGGTGCCTTTTGGCAAACTCCAAGCAGGCTTTCATGTGCTTTTTACTAAGGAGTGGCTTCCGTCTGGCCACTACCATAAATGCCTGATTGGTGGTGTGCTGCAGACATGGTTGTCCTTCTGGAAGGTTCTCCCATCTCCACAGAGGAACTGTAGAACTCTGGTCACCTCCCTGACAATGGTCCTTCTCCCCCGAATGCTCAGTTTGGCCGGGCCGCCAGCTCTAGGAAGAGTCTTTGTGGTTCCAAACTTCAGTCCATTTAAGAATGATGGAGGGCACTGTGTTCTTGGGGACCTTCAATGCTGCAGAAATTATTTGTTACCTTTCCCCAGATTTGTAACTCGACACAATCTTGTCTCGGAGCTCTACCAAGAATTCCTTTGACCCTTGGCTTGGTTTTTGCTCTGACATGCACTATCAACTGTGGGACTTTATATGGACAGGTTTGTGCCTTTCCAAATCATGTCCAATAAATTGAATTTACCACAGGTGCACTCCAATCAATTGTAGAAACAGCTCAAGGATGATCAATGGAAACAGGGCTCAATTTCGAGTCTCTTAGCAAAGGGTCTGAATACTTATGTAATTCTGTTTTTTTCAGGTTTTTAGATTTAATACATTTGCAAAAATGTCTGAACCTGTTTTCGTTTCGTCATCATGGGTTATTGTGTGTAGATTGCTGAGGAATTGTTTTTATGTAATCCATTTTACAATAAGGCTGTAACAAAATGTTGAAAAAATCAAGATGTTTGAATAGTTTTCTAATGCACTGTGTATAAAGTCCTAAACGGTAAATCAGTAAATCAGTTCTAAACAGTAAATCAGGTAGTTATGAAAATTCCATCAACTAAAAGGTGACAGTCTCACCTCATAGGAAATATGTTATCTCAAATCCAAACTGCTGGAGTGTATAGCCAAATTTAACATTTTAGAATCAGTCCATGTACTTACGTAGGGGAGTGTATGTACTGCATTGCATGCAAGTACAGATTACAGAATTGAATTCATGAGAAAAAAGAGACAACAGGGGACATTGAAGGAAGATTTGTGGAGGGGTTAGAATGTATGGAGTGTGGGTTTGCTGAGCACTGTCACAAAAGACAAGTGTGTGATGGACATCTGAGGCGACTAAACAAACTGAAAGACTTCCAGTCAGCTGCTGGGGTAGTGTTCAGGATTTAACACTCCACATGTGTTAATTTGTTAAACAAATGGAGTGAAGGAGAGAGAGTGGAAGGGAAAAGGAGGGGGATCCTGAAAGAACGAGGGAGAAAGAAAGCCATTGAAGCTGAATGACAGTTGGTCAGTGTGATTATTTAGAGAGAGAGAGAGAGAGAGAGAGAGAGAGAGAGAGAGAGAGAGAGAGAGAGAGAGAGAGAGAGAGAGAGAGAGAGAGAGAGAGAGAGAGAGAGAGAGAGAGAGAAAGAAAGAATTAGAGAGAGCATACTTAAATTCACACAGGACACCGGATAAGACAGGAGAAATACTCCAGATATAACAGACTGACCCTAGCCCCCCGACACAAAGGCTGAGACAGGAGGGGTCAGGAGACACTGTGGCCCCATCCGATGATACCCCCGGTAAAAGATAATCGAAAAAAGGCAAAAAAGGCAATACAAAAAACACTTATAAACGACTAAATATGAATTAATAAATAAAATATTATATTTTCATGTCTCTCCAGAGATGTTCAAGTCCGGGTTCTGGCTGGGCCACTCAAGGACATTCAGAGACTTGTCCGGAAGCCACTCCTGCTTTGTCTTGGCTGTGTGCTTAGGGTCGTTGTCCTGTTGGAAGGAAAACCTTCGCCCCCGTTCTGAGGTCCTGAGCGCTCTGGAGCAGATTTTCCTCAAGGGCCTCTCTGTACATATTTTGCCTCGATCCTGACTAGTCTCCCAGTCCCTGCCTCTGAAAAACATCCCCACAGCATGATTCCGCCACCACCATGCTTCACCGTAGGATGGTGCCAGGTTTCCTCCTGTTCAATCTTGTTCAATCTTGGTTTCATCAGACCAGAGAACCTTGTTTCTCATGGTCTGATTGTCTTTGGGTGCCTTTTGGCAAACTCCAAGCAGGCTTTCATGTGCTTTTTACTAAGGAGTGGCTTCCGTCTGGCCACTACCATAAATGCCTGATTGGTGGTGTGCTGCAGACATGGTTGTCCTTCTGGAAGGTTCTCCCATCTCCACAGAGGAACTGTAGAACTCTGGTCACCTCCCTGACAATGGTCCTTCTCCCCCGAATGCTCAGTTTGGCCGGGCCGCCAGCTCTAGGAAGAGTCTTTGTGGTTCCAAACTTCAGTCCATTTAAGAATGATGGAGGGCACTGTGTTCTTGGGGACCTTCAATGCTGCAGAAATTATTTGTTACCTTTCCCCAGATTTGTAACTCGACACAATCTTGTCTCGGAGCTCTACCAAGAATTCCTTTGACCCTTGGCTTGGTTTTTGCTCTGACATGCACTATCAACTGTGGGACTTTATATGGACAGGTTTGTGCCTTTCCAAATCATGTCCAATAAATTGAATTTACCACAGGTGCACTCCAATCAATTGTAGAAACAGCTCAAGGATGATCAATGGAAACAGGGCTCAATTTCGAGTCTCTTAGCAAAGGGTCTGAATACTTATGTAATTCTGTTTTTTTCAGGTTTTTAGATTTAATACATTTGCAAAAATGTCTGAACCTGTTTTCGTTTCGTCATCATGGGTTATTGTGTGTAGATTGCTGAGGAATTGTTTTTATGTAATCCATTTTACAATAAGGCTGTAACAAAATGTTGAAAAAATCAAGATGTTTGAATAGTTTTCTAATGCACTGTGTATAAAGTCCTAAACGGTAAATCAGTAAATCAGTTCTAAACAGTAAATCAGGTAGTTATGAAAATTCCATCAACTAAAAGGTGACAGTCTCACCTCATAGGAAATATGTTATCTCAAATCCAAACTGCTGGAGTGTATAGCCAAATTTAACATTTTAGAATCAGTCCATGTACTTACGTAGGGGAGTGTATGTACTGCATTGCATGCAAGTACAGATTACAGAATTGAATTCATGAGAAAAAAGAGACAACAGGGGACATTGAAGGAAGATTTGTGGAGGGGTTAGAATGTATGGAGTGTGGGTTTGCTGAGCACTGTCACAAAAGACAAGTGTGTGATGGACATCTGAGGCGACTAAACAAACTGAAAGACTTCCAGTCAGCTGCTGGGGTAGTGTTCAGGATTTAACACTCCACATGTGTTAATTTGTTAAACAAATGGAGTGAAGGAGAGAGAGTGGAAGGGAAAAGGAGGGGGATCCTGAAAGAACGAGGGAGAAAGAAAGCCATTGAAGCTGAATGACAGTTGGTCAGTGTGATTATTTAGAGAGAGAGAGAGAGAGAGAGAGAGAGAGAGAGAGAGAGAGAGAGAGAGAGAGAGAGAGAGAGAGAGAGAGAGAGAGAGAGAGAGAGAGAGAGAGAGAGAGAGAGAGAGAGAGAGAGAGAGAGAGAGAGAGAGAGAGAGTGTGTAAAGGGGGCTTTGGGTTCAGTCAGAAAGTGATGCTTCCTGATACAGTCCATCATGGTAAGCAGAGACAGACACATAAAGATACTGACTGAGAGACAGTTGATATCTGTGTGTGTTATCTCAAACAGAGGTGCAGTCCTCCAGTGTCTTTCAAATGAAGGATATTTGGTCTAATAGTGCATTCGACTGAAGTGAAGATAAAATTGATTATCCATTTTATAATAGCAAACAAAAATAACTATAGATTTGCAGTTTTCAATTTCCAGATCCACATTATTATTCACTTTGGCCATCCAATTGAATTTAGTATGAAAACACAATAGTAAATTAAGCCATTTTTGTCCTAAATCTGTAGGCTAAACTACTGGGTTTCCTTTGAGTGAGTTTCCTTTGAATCTTTTTGACCTGTCAGCTTTGTCAGCTTTGTCCTCCTAACTGTAGGCTAAACCACTGGGATGTTTTCATGGTTTCACCTTTGAATCTATTTGTCCCCTCTTGGTTATTTTCAATCTTTCCAGACAACACACCTCAAAATGTAATTTGGTTGATATTGTTTCACTCCCACCGTCATTGAGGTGGGCCAAATTGTGAAAGGTAGCTGCGTTCCACTTCATTTGTACAGACAAAGGAATTGTCCGGTCGGAACATGAAGTTTTATGTTAAAAACATCCTAAAGATTGATTCCATACTTAGTTTGGCTGTAACGGAACTTTTTGAACTTTTCGTCCGACGTTCTGCGCAACCTGAAAGCGCTTTTGGATTTGTTTACCAAACGTCCTAAAAAAAGAAGATATTTGGACATAACTGATGGACAATATGGAACAAATCAAACATTTATGGTGGACCTGGGATTCCTGGGAGTGCGTCCTGATGAAGATCATCAAAGTTAAGTGAATATTTAAAATGCTATTTCTGAGTAATGTTGAATACTCAATATGGCGGGTATCTTTTTGGCTGCTTTGTTGTCTAAAGGCTGTAAAGTTTTTTTGAAATCTGACACAGCGGTTGAATTAATGGGGAGGTTTATCTAAAGTTCCATGTATAATAGTCGTATCTTTATCAATGTTTATTATGAGTATTTCTGTAAATTGATGTGGCTCTCTGCATAATCACGGCATGTTTTAGAACTACTGAACGTAACGCGCCAATCTAAATTCAGATTTTTTTTGTATGAACTTTATCAAACAAAACATACATGTATTGTGTAACATGAAGTCCTGTGAGTGTCATCTGATGAAGATGATCAAAGGTTAGTGATTAATTGTATCTCTATTTCTGCTTTTTGTGACTCCTCTCTTTGGCTGGAAAAATGGCTGTGTTTATTCTGTGGCTTGGTGGTGACCTAACATAATCGTTTGTGGTGCTTTCGCTGTAAATCCTTTTTGAAATCAGAAACTGTGGCTGGATTAACGAGAATTGTATCTTTAAAATGGTGTAAAGTACTTCTATGCTTGAGGAATTTTAATGTTGAGATTTTTGTTGTTTTTAATTTGGCGCCCTGCACTTTCACTGGCTGTTGGGGGGGCCGTTCCTAAACAGATTTTAATCTCTTTGGGCTAGAGGGCAGTATTTTGACATCTGGATGAAAAGCTTGCCCAAAGTAAACTGCCTGTTACTCATTCCCAGAAGCTAGGATATGCATATAATTTGGATAGAAAACACTCTAAAGTTTCTAAAACTGTTAAAATAATGTCTGTGAGTATAACAGAACTGATATGGCAGGCGAAAACCCAAAGACAAATCAACCAGAAAGAAATTTCAGCCCACCACTGTTTCCAATGGCTGTCATGTTTAATATGAAGGGAAAACCTCATAGATTGCAGTTCCTAGGGCTTCCACTAGATGTCAGTCTTTAGAAAGAGTTTCAGGCTTGTTTTTTGAAAAATGAGCTAAAATTTGTAGTTTTCCTAAGTGGCTCCCATTTTAGCTGTAGTTTTTTCATGCGCGTGGATAAGAGCGCGTTCTTTGTTGTTTATCTCCGGTAAAGACAATAATGATTCTCCGTCTTAAATTTGATCGTTTATTTACATATTAGGGTACCTGAGGTTTGATTATAAACATTGTTGACTTGTTTGGAAAAGTATATTGGTAACGTTTGGGATTCATTTTGTATGCATTTTGAAGGAGGGAAACCGGTGGTTTATTGAATGAAGCGCGTCAGCTAAACTGAGTTTTTATGTACATCAAAATACCTTTTGGGTGAATTTAACCACTTCCGGCTGCTCCAGGAAGCTTAGAATCGACACAGGTAGATCTCATAGTGGCCTGATGAATTGTCATTGAAGACAGGTTCATAAGGCATTATTAACCCACATAGGTTCTAGGTTGAATTTAGGGGAGCAGGCAATGTATTCCTATGGGGAGAGATGTCATGGTAATCTGTGAGATCAAAAAAACCCTGTTTTACTGTTAAGGGTTAATGCCACACGGTCAAGGTTAGGCTTGCACAGATCGGGAGGACCTTAGGAACATGGTGGTTGAATTGTCCTTCTAAACCTAACGGTTCCGCCGCTGTCCCCCAAAAGCCCTTGAAATTTAGGGCCAGGCTTCATTTTGAGCCTGCTTATTTCACGGTTGCTGCACTCAGAGCGAGCTACGGTCAAGCGGGGCGTCTCGTTGAACTCGGCACTGTCTGGAGACTATGGTGATGCCCTTTCTAGTGTTGGTCCCTCACTGTTTAAACATATTGCAAATGTACAAAAGTTAACTAGCAAGTCAGTGTCCATCAGTCAATTAGATGTCAGTCTGACACCAAACTGATACCATCTGACACCAAACCAACTTTTTCCAACTCGTTTAGAAGCCAACTATCACATATTTCAGAGCAGGCACATAATTCACAGCGCCTTCAGTTTAAAACATAATAAAAACGTAAAACACATAGTTACGTTCCAGCTGCGGGTCCAGTTCTGACATTATGTGTAGGCCTATGTGAGGCGACCCCAAATCCCGAGTTTTGGCTCGATAGCTCATTCGGTGCCCGAGCAAGACCTTAATTGGTGCTTAAAATCCACTTTTTTTCCATGCCTTGCTACGGGGTCCTTGAATGAGCTATCGGACAGAAACGTTGGGGTCCGTCTCTATGGGCCGAGCCGGTTTCAGTGCACATAGTCTTCCGTCTCTGGAACATTTCTAAACGTCATCATTTTCGTAATGGTCAAAATGAATTGAAGATATTGCAAATGTACGAGACTGTTTCTCGGTTCGAGAACCTTCTAAAGCCACGTAATTCACCACACACTATCAACATGAGGTTTCTAAAGTCTCAGAACTCCAGGTCTGACGGTTCTTTTTTAGTTCGAACATAGGTTACTATTGCAGGCACTGTCTGTCTCTACGCACCACACTGTGTCCCTCTGTCCTAGCTGTGTCTGTGTGATTTTTTTCTTGGAAATTTAATGAGAGACATGACTGATTTACAGTTCGTGGGGGTTGCTTAATCACACATATGAAGTTTTGAAAAGATCTGACCTTTTTGACCCTTCGAAACATCCCCTATGACACCCTTTAAGGCACTTCCGGTTGGCACAGGAAGCTATAAGTAAACACATATCCTGACTGGGGTATGCCTTTACAGAATCCTAAGTTTTAAGTGTTTACGTTAAGAACTGACCGATTTACACAGGGTTTAATGCACTATTTATCACAAACTGCTGGTTGGTTATGGAAAAACACTTTTAGAGTGATTTTAACCACTTCCGGTTGCTTCAGGAAGCTTAGAATCGACACAGATAGACCTCATAGTGGCCTGATGGATTGTCATCGAAGACAGGTTCATAAGACATTCATAACCCACATAGGCTTCAGGTTGAATTTAGGGGTGTGGAAAATGTATTCCTATGGGGAGAGAAGTCATTGAAAAATGTTTGATATAAACACCTTATTTTAACTGTTAAGGGTTAATGCCATACGGTCAATGATAGGCTTGCACAGATCGGGAGGACCTCAGGAATGTTCCTGAGGTCAAATTGTGCTTCTCACCCTAAAGGTTCTCCCACTGTCACCCAAAAGCAAATGATTGAGAATATGGAAATGTCATTGCAGGCTCTGTGTGTCTTTAAGCACCGCACTTTGTCACTCCATCCTTGCTGTTTGTGTGTGTGTGTGTGTGTGTGTGTGTGAGAGAGCTTTTCTTTGACATCTGTTGGGAGAAATGACTGATTTACAGTTCATGAGGGTTGCCGAAACAGCACCTATGACACAATTTTAACTTCTTGGATATAGGGGGCGCTCTTTTAAATTTTTGGATGAAAAACGTTCCCGTTTTAAAGAAGATATTTTGTCACGAAAAGATGCTCGACTATGCATAGTAATCTCATGCCACTAGATACATAAAATAAAAATCATAATTACAAGCCCTGTTTTGCCACAGAACTGATGCTACAGGCGAAACCAAGATGTAATTTCAAACAGGAAGTGCCCCAGATTTTGAAGGCGCTGTGTTCCAATGTCTCCTGATATGGCTGTGAATGGGCCAGGAATGAGCTTACACTTTCTGTCGTTTCCCCAAGGTGTCTGCAGCATTGTGATGTATTTGTAGGCATATCATTGGAAGATTGACCATTTTACACTACATCTACCAGGTGCTCGCTTGGTGTCCTCCGTCGCAATTATTCCGTAATCTCCAGCTGCGTGTATTTTTCCGTTTGCTTCCAAGGAGAAACCCAACTGCCACGAATGATTTATCATCGAATAGATATGTGAAAAACACCTTGAGGATTGATTCTAAACAACGTTTGCCATGTTTCCGTCGATATTATGGAGTTCATTTGGAAAAATGTTCGGCGTTGTAATGACTGAATTTTCAGGGAGTTTTCTTAGCCAAATGTGATGAACAAAACGGACCGATTTCTCCTACACAAATAATATTTTTGGAAAAACTGAACATTTGCTATCTAACTGAGAGTCTCCTCATTGAAAACATCCGAAGTTCTTCAAAGGTAAATTATTTTATTTGAATGCTTTTCTTGTTTTTGTGAAAATGTTGCCTGCTGAATGCTAGGCTTAATGCAATGCTAGCTATCAATACTCTAACACAAATGCTTGTGTAGCTATGGTTGAAAAGCATATTTTGAAAATCTGAGATGACAGTGTTGTTAACAAAAGGCTAAGCTTGTGAGTGAATATATTTATTTCATTTCATTTGCGATTTTCATGAATAGTTAACGTTGCGTTATGGTAATGAGCTTGAGGCTATGATTACCCTCCCGGATACGGGATTGCTCGACGCAAGAAGTTAAGGCACTTCCAGTTTACACAGGAAGCTGAAAGTGAACACGTATCCTCCTTTGGGTAGGCACTTATAGAATATTGAGTTTTATGTCTTCTTGTTAAAAGATTAAAGGGGTTAAAAGGTTAAAGGAACTGACATTTACAGAGGGTTGAATGAGTGTGTGTTATTTCAGAAAATCACGGAAATCTCGCATAGCTCGGAAACACAATTCAAAAAGATTCGTCTGAACATACTACAACTGGATCTGTAACTTAAAAAAAAATCTCTTAAATTACGATAGATAAATGGCTGTTTTTTTTTATTGACACGGTAGGTTAATTTATTTTGACGTGAAGCGGAAAAATTATTGCTCTATTTTCATTTTTTACCTTTAATCCCAGAAAAATGGCCAAAACTCAAAAAACGTTGAGGCCTGGATGCCATCTTGTTCGGGGCCAACTGCCCATTATGCCAAACCTATGCTCACCAAGTTTCGTCTTCAAAGTATTTTCTGTTTAGGAGATAAGGCCACATCGTGATTGGTGATGTTTTGTACATTTGCAATATGATTCCACTTGCCCTCTTGTGGGATTTACTGTGACAGAGGAAAAATGACCAAAATGTGAACATTTTATAAAACGGAAACCGAATGTCCGAGAGACTTTGTTTGATGACATCCTGCCCTGCTGCACGGCCCGCCGCTGTCAGCGAATTTTAGAAACGTTGTCGGACGTCTAGTAAGGGACCGTACATTTACAATGTGGACTTTCTCACTAACCATCTGGCGAATGTCAAAATGTTCCCTTAATATTAAGAAAGTTGAGAAATAAATATAGTAGGCATAGCTTATAGAAAGCTGTTGGGATCCTCTTCTATTTAGTAGAGGCCATCACTCTGTTTTCTCTCACAATTGCGTAGTCCATTGAAATGTTGCGCAACATGAGCTCTTATGAAGTGTTTGATTCGATTTCCTATTACATTCATTAATTGATGTCAGAGTGATTAGAGGGACAATAGAGTCCTGAGTACCAGGCAGTTAGCAAGTTTGGTAGGCTACTAACGACCGTGAGTAGCATCAGAGCTTGGAAAAACCTAATTGCCATGACTAAATAGTCACATGGAATTTGACTGCCTTCATGACTCGTGACCACCGGTGTGGCGGTAAAAATCACCGCAACAGCCCTAGGTATAATCTCACTGTAACACTGCTCACTGCATCCATGTTGTTTGACATTGACATTTTCAAAGAACTGCCAGTCAAGGTGATCACCCCGTCCACTACTAGCCTACTAGCTCGCCGCTGACTCAGTTTCTCTTTTCAGACTTCCTAGTAGTTTGAGATGAAAGAAAGTTCATTTTGAGTATTTTTATCAGTGAACTTAACTCTAATTTTGAGCATTTTATTGGTAAAAAACATTATGGGTGACGTTTTAGTCACTCAAAAGAGTATTTTACATGGGAATCAGAATGACTTTAACATACAAATGTAGTCTCATTAAACCTCTTGCGAGGAGCAATCCCGGATCCGGGATCGTAATCATAGCCTCAAACGAATTAGCATAACGCAGCGGACATAAATACCGCTAGTAACTTTTCTTATTCATGAAAATCACAAATGAAATGAAATAAATATATTCAAACACAAGCTTAGCCTTTTGTTAACAACATTGTCATCTCAGATTTTCAAAATATGCATTACAGCCAACGCTAGACAAGCATTTTTGTAAGTTTATCATGGCCTAATGCTATGCTAGGCTCTGCTGGCAGCAGGCAACATTTTCACGAAAATAAGAAAAGCAACCAAATTAAATAATTTACCTTTGAAGAACTTCGGATGCTTTCACTCAGGAGACTCCCAGTTAGATAGCAAATGTTCCTTTTTTCCAAAAATATTATTTTTGTAGGCGAAATAGCTCCCGTTTGTTCATCATGCTTGGCTGAGAAATCGACCGGAAAATGCTACCACTACAACGCAGAACTTTTTTCAAAATTAACTCCATAATATCGTCAGAAACATGGCAAACGTTGTTTAGGATGCATCCTCAAGGTGTTACTAACATATATATTTGATAATATATCCGTCGAGGCAATTGGTTTCTCATAAGAAGCGATTGGAAAAATGGCTACCTCAGTATTTTATGCAAGATTTTCTGCGGGAGACACCATGTGACCACTTGCTATATATGGTCCCTTACGGCTATTCTTCAATGGAAATGCGTAAAAAGACGTCACAATGCTGTAGACACCTCGGGGAATACGTGAAAAACGTAAGCTCATTCGTAGCTCATTCACAGCCATATAAGGAGTCATTGACATGAGGCGGTTTCAAAAAATGCGGCACTTCCTGGTTGGATTTTTATCTGGGTTTCGCCTGTAACATCAGTTCTGTGGCACTCACAGACAATATCTTTGCAGTTTTGGAAACGTCAGTGTTTTCTTTCCAAAGCTGTCAATTATATGCATAGTCGAGCATCTTTTCGTGACAAAATATCTTGTTTAAAACGGGAACGTTTTTCATCCCAAAAAAAAGATAGATAGATAAATGGCTGGTTCTATATTTCCTTACACAGTAGGTTTATGTAATTTGACGTGAAGCGATCAAATTAGCGCTGTATTACCATTTTTGACCTTTAATCCCACAAAAAGAGTGTTGTGGCCTCGACACCATCTTGTTTCTGGGTTAAAAGTACATTTGTCCACCCCTGTGCTCACCGAGGTTTGTCTTTGAATTATGTTCCTTTTGCGAGAAACGGCCATGTCCTTTTGGTTATGAAATGTAAATTTGCCATATACAGTCAGTCACCATCTGGTTGAATTTTCTGGTACAGCAGAAAAATAAAATAATTATAATTATATCCTGGAAACCGAGTGTCCTGGAAATGTTATTTTTTGACCTCCTGGAAGACCAGACCTTGGGGGGCGACCTGAGGCCGCCGGCCTATTTTAATAGCACCCGCTGACTAGTAAGGGACACTCTATCTGCACTATGAAAATCCTCATCAATCATATGGGAGCTGCCACATGCATCCCTTATGTGGAAAAGGGCAATGTGGAGTGTGATTGAGTCATCTGTGGATCTGCTGGGCCGGTATGCGAATCAGAGTGGGTCTAGGGTATGCGGAAGGATTCTGTTGATGTGAGCCATGACCAGCCTTTCAAAACACTTCCTGGCTATGGATGTGAGTGCTACAGTGCAGTAATCATTTAGGCAGGTTACCTTCGCTTCCTTGGGCACAGGGACCATGGTGGTCTACATACCTACATGTAGGTATTACAGACTCTGTCAGGGAGAGTTTGAAAATATTAGTGAAGACACTTGCCAGTTGGGCCGTGCATGCTTTGAGTACATGTCCTGGTATCCGTCTGGCCACGCGGCTTTGAGAATGTTGACCTGTTTAAAGGTCTTTTTCACTTCATCTACCGAGAGCTTTATCACACAGTCGTCCAGAACAGCTGGTGCTCTCGTGCATGCTTCAGTGTTGCTTTCCTCGAAGCAAGCATAACAGGCATTTAGCTCGTCTGGTAGGCTCGCGTCACTTGGCAGCTCTCGTCTGGGTTTCCTTTGTAGTCCGTAATAGTTTTCAAGCCCTGCCACATTCGATGAGCATCAGAGCCAGTGAAGTAGGATTCAATCTTAATCCTGTTATGATGCTTTGCTTGTTTGATGAATGAGTGCATAGTGGTATTTCTTATAAACGTCCAGATTAGTGTCCCAGATTAGTGAAAGCGGCAGCTTTAGCCTTTAGATCGATGCGAATGTTGCCTGTAATCCATGGCTTCTGGTTGGGATATGTACATGCGGTCACTGTGGGAACGACATCGTCGATGCACTTATTGATGGAGCCAATGACTGAGGTGCTATATTCCTCAGTGCCATTGGATGAATCCCTGAACATATTTTAGTCTGTGCTAGCAAAACAGTCCTGTATCGTAGCATCCGCGTCATCTGAACACTTCTTTATTGAGCGAGTAACTGGTACTTCCTGCTTTAGTTTTAGCTTGTAAGCAGGAATCAGGTGGATAGAATTATGATCAGATTTGCCAAATGGAGGGCGGGGAGAGCTTTGTTTGCATCTCTGTGTGTGGAGTAAAGGTGGTCTAAAAAATGTTTTCCTCTTGTTGCACATGTGACATGCTGGTAGAAATTAGGTAAAACTGATTTAAGTTTCCCTGCATTAAAACTCTTAGGGATAGTGAGACGCTAGCGTCTCAAGTGGCCAATAGCCTTAGGAAATGCATAGCGCCAAATTCAAATAAAACGCGATAAAACTCAAACTTTCATTAAATCACACATGCAGGGCACTCAATTAAAGCTACACTCGTTGTGAATCCAGCCAACATGTCAGATTTTAAAAATGCTTTTCGGCAAAAGCATGAGAAGCTATTATCTGATAGCATGCATCCCCCCTGAACCACCTGAACGAGTTGTAAACAAAATAATTAGCGTAGCCGGCGCTACACAAAACACTGAAATAAAATATAAAACACGCATTACCTTTGACGAGCTTCTTTGTTGGCACTCATATATGTCCCATAATCATCACAATTGGTCCTTTTTTTCGATTAATTCCATCCATGTATACCCAAAATGTCCATTTATAAAGCAGGTTTAAAATCCGGAAAAAAACAGCTTTCCAAAACACAACGTAACTACAAAACATTTCAAAAGTTGCCTATAAACTTTGCCAAAATATTTCAAACTACTTTTGTAATACAACTTTAGGTATTTTTAAACGTTAACAATCGATAAAATTGTAGACGGGGCAAACTGTATTCGATAGAGAAAGTAAACAAAACATGCCCCTTTTTCCCTCTTGCGTAACTCTCAACAGTGTAACGTTGTTCCAGGATGTGCCTCTTCTTTGTTTCACCAATGATTAACTTCAACCCAATTCCAAAGACTGGGGACATCCCGTGGAAGTCGTAGGAACTGTAAAATGGGCGCTATCTAATTTCCCTTGGCAAAGACAACTGAGGGAACTGTCAGAGGATTTTTTTTTTATTATGAACAGTTTTTCATTTTTTCCTTGCTACATAAGTTCTGTTATAGTCACAGATATGATTGAACCAGTTTTATAAACTTCCGAGTGTTTTCTATCCACACCTACTAATCATATGCATATAATATATTCCTGGCATGAGTAGCAGGAAGTTGAATTTGTGCACTTTATTTATCCAAAAGTGGAAATGCTGCCTCCTATCTCTAAGAAGTTAAAGTCCCCTGTCACTAGGAGCACTGCTTCTGGATGAGCATTGTTTTGTTTGTTTATGGCCTTATACAGCTCGTTGAGTGTGATCTTAGTGCCAGCGTCAGTATGTGGTGGTAAACAGACGGCTATGAATAATATACAGTGCCTTGCGAAAGTATTCGGCCCCCTTGAACTTTGCGACCTTTTGCCACATTTCAGGCTTCAAACATAAAGATATAAAACTGTATTTTTGTGTGAAGAATCAACAACAAGTGGGACACAATCATGAAGTGGAACGACATTTATTGGATATTTCAAACTGAAAAATTGGGCGTGCAAAATTATTCAGCCCCTTTACTTTCAGTGCAGCAAACTCTCTCCAGAAGTTCAGTGAGGATCTCTGAATGATCCTATGTTGACCTAAATGACTAATGATGATAAATACAATCCACCTGTGTGTAATCAAGTCTCCGTATCAATGCACCTGCACCGTGATAGTCTCAGAGGTCCGTTAAAAGCGCAGAGAGCATCATGAAGAACAAGGAACACACCAGGCAGGTCCGAGATACTGTTGTGAAGAAGTTTAAAGCCGGATTTGGATACAAAAAGATTTCCCAAGCTTTAAAAAATCCCAAGGAGCACTGTGCAAGCGATAATATTGAAATGGAAGGAGTATCAGACCACTGCAAATCTACCAAGACCTGGCCGTCCCTCTAAACTTTCAGCTCATACAAGGAGAAGACTTATCAGAGATGCAGCCAAGAGGCCCATGATCACTCTGGATGAACTGCAGAGAGCTACAGCTGAGGTGGGAGACTCTGTCCATAGGACAACAATCAGTCGTATATTGCACAAATCTGGCCTTTATGGAAGAGTGGCAAGAAGAAAGCCATTTCTTAAAGATATCCATAAAAAGTGTTGTTTAAAGTTTGCCACAAGCCACCTGGGAGACACACCAAACATGTGGAAGAAGGTGCTCTGGTCAGATGAAACCAAAATTGAACTTTTTGGCAACAATGCAAAACGTTATGTTTGGCGTAAAAGCAACACAACTGAACACACCATCCCCACTGTCAAACATGGTGGTGGCAGCATCATGGTTTGGGCCTGCTTTTCTTCAGCAGGGACAGGGAAGATGGTTAAAATTGATGGGAAGATGGATGGAGCCAAATACAGGACCATTCTGGAAGAAAACCTGATGGAGTCTGCAAGAGACCTGAGACTGGGACGGAGATTTGTCTTCCAACAAGACAATGATCCAAAACATAAAGCAAAATCTACGATGGAATGGTTCAAAAATAAACATATCCAGGTGTTAGAATGGCCAAGTCAAAGTCCAGACCTGAATCCAATCGAGAATCTGTGGAAAGAACTGAAAACTGCTGTTCACAAATGCTCTCCATCCAACCTCACTGAGCTCGAGCTGTTTTGCAAGGAGGAATGGGAAAAAAATTCAGTCTCTCGATGTGCAAAACTGATAGAGACATACCCCAAGCGACTTACAGCTGTAATCGCAGCAAAAGGTGGCGCTACAAAGTATTAACTTAAGGGGGCTGAATAATTCTGCACGCCCAATTTTTCAGTTTTTGATTTGTTAAAAAAGTTTGAAATATCCAATATATGTCATTCCACTTCATGATTGTGTCCCACTTGTTGTTGATTCTTCACAAAAAAATACAGTTTTATATCTTTATGTTTGAAGCCTGAAATGTGGCAAAAGGTCGCAAAGTTCAAGGGGGCCGAATACTTTCGCAAGGCACTGTAGATGAGAACTCTCTGGGTCTACACCTTGCCATAAGGTTCTCTACCTCAGGCGAGCAAATACCACTAGACTTCTTTAATATTAGACATTGCGCACCAGCTGTTCTTGACAAATAGACACACACCCCCATCCCTCCTCTTACCAGAGTTAGCTTCTCTGTTCTACCAGTGCAGGGAAAATCCCTGCCAGCACTATACAATCAGAAGAAACATAAGATATTACAATTTTAAATATCTCGTCGGTAGGATAATCTTGATTGTAGGTCATTTTCCAAAGGTTGCACTTTGGCCAATAGAACGGATGGCAGTGGGGTTTTACTCTCTCGCCTATGAATTCTCAGAAGGATATTTTCTTCACGCAAATTACGGGGATTTAGGCCTGTTTCCTGGATATGGCCTTATACAGCTCGTTGAGTGTGATCTTAGTGCCAGCGTCAGTATGTGGTGGTAAACAGACGGCTATGAATAATATACAGTGCCTTGCGAAAGTATTCGGCCCCCTTGAACTTTGCGACCTTTTGCCACATTTCAGGCTTCAAACATAAAGATATAAAACTGTATTTTTGTGTGAAGAATCAACAACAAGTGGGACACAATCATGAAGTGGAACGACATTTATTGGATATTTCAAACTGAAAAATTGGGCGTGCAAAATTATTCAGCCCCTTTACTTTCAGTGCAGCAAACTCTCTCCAGAAGTTCAGTGAGGATCTCTGAATGATCCTATGTTGACCTAAATGACTAATGATGATAAATACAATCCACCTGTGTGTAGTCAAGTCTCCGTATCAATGCACCTGCACCGTGATAGTCTCAGAGGTCCGTTAAAAGCGCAGAGAGCATCATGAAGAACAAGGAACACACCAGGCAGGTCCGAGATACTGTTGTGAAGAAGTTTAAAGCCGGATTTGGATACAAAAAGATTTCCCAAGCTTTAAAAAATCCCAAGGAGCACTGTGCAAGCGATAATATTGAAATGGAAGGAGTATCAGACCACTGCAAATCTACCAAGACCTGGCCGTCCCTCTAAACTTTCAGCTCATACAAGGAGAAGACTGATCAGAGATGCAGCCAAGAGGCCCATGATCACTCTGGATGAACTGCAGAGAGCTACAGCTGAGGAAAATCCCTGCCAGCACTATACAATCAGAAGAAACATAAGATATTACAATTTTAAATATCTCGTCGGTAGGATAATCTTGATTGTAGGTCATTTTCCAAAGGTTGCACTTTGGCCAATAGAACGGATGGCAGTGGGGTTTTACTCTCTCGCCTATGAATTCTCAGAAGGATATTTTCTTCACGCAAATTACGGGGATTTAGGCCTGTTTAGGCCTGGAAAGCCGTATATCCTTCTCGTCGGATTCATTAAAGGAAAAAGCTTCTTCCAGTTTGAGGTTAGTAATCGCTGTTTTGATGTGCAGAAGTTATCTTCGGTCATAAGAGATGGTTACAAACAGCAAACAATGCAATAAAACTAACAAAACAGCACAGTTGGTTAGTAGCATGTAAAGTGTAAGTCATCCTCTCCCGCGCCATTGCTCAAGTTGGCGGGGGGTTATGGTATGGGCAGACATAAGCTACGGACAAAGAACACAACTGCATTTTATCGATGGCAATTTGAATGCACAGAGACATTGTGACGAGATCCTGAGACCCATTGTCGGGCCATTCATCCGCCACCATCATGTTTAAGCATGAAACATGTCTCCCATTGATTTGGAATGCTCTGGATCGACAATTTCCCGTCAATATCCAGAAACTTCACACAGCCATTGAAGAGTATTGGGACAACATTCCACAGGCCACAATCAACAGCCTGATCATCTCTATGCGGAGGAGATGTGTCGAGCTGCATGAGGCAAATGGTGGTCACACCAGACAGTGACTAGTTTTCTGATCCACTCCCCTACTTTTTTAAAGGTATATTTGATCAACAGATGCATATCTGTAATACCAGTCATGAAATCCATAGATTAGGGCGTAATGAATTTATTTAAATTTACAGATTATCTTAAATAAACTGTAACTCAGTAAAACATTTGAAATTGTAGCATGTTGCGTTTATATTCCACATTGGATTCAAGCTCCACATTAATTTCCGACATTTTATCTCCAATGTGATTTACTGCTCAGTGAGAACTGCACATATTAAAGCTGGGCTCTCCAGCTCTGTCCCTGGAGAGCTACCATCCTGTAGGTTTTAGGTCCAACCCTAATCTTGCGCACCTGATTCTAATAATTAGCTGGTTGATCAAATCAAATGTATTACATAGCCCTTCTTACATAAGCTGATATATCAAAGTGCTGTACAGAAACCCAGCCTAAAACCCTAAACAGCAAGCAATGCAGATGTAGAACACAGTGGCGAGGAAAAACTCCCTAGAAAGGCCAAAATCTAGGAAGAAACCGAGAGGGAAACCAGGCTATGAGGGGTGGCCAGTCCTCTTCTGGCTGTGCCGGGTGGAGATTATAACAGAACAGATGTTCAAAGATGACCAGCAGGGTCATATAATAATAATCACAGTGGTTGTTGAGGGTGCAACAGGTCAGCACCTCAGTTGGCTTTTCATAGCCGGTCATTCAGAGTATCTCTACCGCTCCTGCTGTCTCTAGAGTTGAAAACAGCAGGTCTGGGAAAGGTAGCACGTCCGGTGAACAGATCAGGGTTCAATAGCCGCAGGCAGAACAGTTGAAACTGGAGAAGCAGCACGGCCAGGTGGACTGAGGACAGCAAGGAGTCATCATGCCAGGTAGTCCTGAGGCATGGTCATATGGCTCAGGTCCTCCGAGAGAGAGGAAGAAAGAGAGAATTAGAGAGAGCATACTTAAATTCACACAGGACACAGGAAAAGACAGGAGAAATACTCCAGATAACAGACTGACCCTAGCCCCCGACACAAACTACTGCAGCATAAATACTGGAGGCTGAGACAGGAGGGGTCAGGAGACACTGTGGCCCCATCAGATGATACCCCCGGACAGGGCCAAACAGGCAGGATATAACCCCACCCACTTTGACAAAACACAGCCCCCACACCACTAGAGGGATATCTTCAACCACCAACTTAACATCCCGAGACAAGGCCGAGTATAGCCCACAAAGATCTCCGCCACAACACAACCCAGACAGGAAGACCACGTCAGTGACTCAACCCACTCAAGTGACGCACCCCTCCTAGGGACGGCTTGGAAGAGCACCAGTAAGCCAGTGACTCAGCCCCTGTAATAGGGTTAGAGGCAGAGAATCCCAGTGGAGAGAGGGAAACCGGCCAGGCAGAGACAGCAAGGGCGGTTCGTTGATCCAGAGCCTTTCCGTTCACCTTCACACTCCTGGGCCAGATTACACTCAATCATATGACCTACTGAAGAGGTGAGTCTTCAGTAAAGACTTAAAGGTTGAGACCGAGTCTGCGTCTCTCACATGGGTAGGCAGACCATTCCATAAAAATGGAGCTCTATAGGAGAAGGCCCTGTCTCCAGCTGTTTGCTTAGAATTTCTAGGTGCAATTAGGAGGCCTGCATCTTGTGACCGTAGCATAGTGTAGGTATGTACGGCAGGACCAAATCGCAAAGATAGGTAAGAGCAAGCCCATGTATTGCTTTGTAGATTAGCAGTAAAACCTTGAAATCAGCCCTTGCCTTAACAGGACGCCAGTGTAGGGAAGACTAGCACTGGAGTAATATGATACATTTTTTGGTTCTAGTCAGGATTCTAAAAGCCGTATTTAGCACTAACTGAAGGTTATTTAGTGCTTTATCCGGGTACCCGGAAAGTAGAGCATTGCAGTAGTCTAACCTAGAATTAACAAAAGCATGGACACATTTTTCTGCATCATTTGTGAACAGAAAGTTAGATTTTTGCAATGTTGCGTAGATGGTAAAAAGCTGTCCTTGAAATAGTCTTGATATGTTCGTCAAAAGAGAGAGGCAGGCTATGGAACATGGAGCTTTCAAAATAGAAGCCACTTCCTGGTTCTATTTTCCTCAGATTTCGCCTGCAATATCAGTTCTGTTATACTCACAGACAATATTTTGACAGTTTTGGAAACGTAAGAGTGTTTTCTATCCTAATCTGTCAATTTTATGCATATTCTAGCATATGGGCCTGAGAAATAGGCCGTTTACATTAGGTACGTTATTTTTCTAAACATAAAAATAGTGCCCCTAGCTGAAAGAGGTTTAAAGGTAATTTACCACCTTCACAAGTGCAGTCTCAGTGCTATGATGGGGTCTAAAACCAAACTGAAGCATTTCGTATACATTGTTTGTCTTCAGGAAGACAGTGTTTTCTAGCATTTTTGAGAGCAATGGAAGAATCGATATAGGCCGATAGTTATTTATATTTTCTGGGTCAAGGTTTGGCTTTTTCAAGAGAGGCTTTATTACTGCCACTTTTAGTGAGTTTGGTAAACATTCGTTTAATATGTTCAACATAGGAGGGCCAAGCACAGGAAGCAGCTCTTTCAGTAGTTTAGTTGTAATAGGGTCCAGTATGCAGCTTGAAGGTTTTGAGGCCTTGATTATTTTTATCATTGTGTCAAGGGATATAGTACTAAAACACTTGAGTGTCTCCCTTGATCCTAGGTCCTGGCAGAGTTGTGCAGACTCAGGACAACTGAGCTTTGGAGGAATACGCAGATTTAAAGAGGAGTCCGTATTTTGCTTTCTAATGATCATGAATGTATTACTGCTGAAGTGAAAGCCATCCTCTCTTGGGGACTGCTGCTTTTGAGTTAGCTTTGCGATAGTATCAAAAATACATTTTGGATTGTTCTTAGATGCTTGTCGATATTGGCCAGCAACTCATTTTTCCACCTGAGATTGCTTCTACCAACCTTAGGCCAGACATGGTACTCTGGTCCCCTTCACGAAAGGCTGTGTACATCATAGAGCTCACAGTCCCGTGGGAAAAAACTGTTGAAGAGGCCTACGAACGTAAGAAACTGCGTTACGCAGAGTTGGCAGCAGACGCAACTCAGCGTGGCTGGAATGCAAAAGTCTGTGGGATGCAGAGGATTCGTGCCTTCTTCCACCATCAGGTTGCTGAAAGAACTTGGAATCTATGGACAGGCTCTGCGTCAGACCATAAGAGCAGTTTCTCAAGCATCTGAAAGAGGCAGCCAGTGGATCTGGATCAAACGGAAGGACCCTTGCTGGGCTATAACTTCATGACCCCCCACCCCCACATGAGAACCAAATTCAGATCCCTCCAACTTGAGGAGGGCATATGAGGTATGCGGTCAGCTGTAGGGCTGGCTCAGGGAAGAGAACGCCCCTGCCTTGCATAGTCCCGTGGGAAATCTTAATTGGGAATGGGACACAAGCTAAGGCTTGATCACCCTTTAGCTGGCCACCTTTGATGAGGGTGTTTAGTGATTAAAGGCCGAAACACCCACTGATTCGAAGGCACACTACTGAGGATGTGTCCCAAAATTGACATCCTATCCCAGTCTAAGAAATAAACCTCCCATGCCACTCTGTCAACATCACGGCAAATCTCATGTGAGTGCATACCATCTATTGGCACAATGGACAGTTTTTAACATCTCGTCCCATGTTTTATGGTTCTTTATTTTCCTCAATTAAGTTAGAAAAATAGGCTGATCAAGCAGCAGTGAGGGCTCTTCGATCGATATAGCACGCAAGTCGGAAGACATCCAGAGTGGTGTGGCGCCATTTCTGTTCCAATTTTCTGGAAGCCTGCTTCAGAGCTCGGGTATTTTCTGTATACCAGGGAGCAAGTTTCTTATGACAAATGTTTTTAGTTTTTAGGGGTGCAACTGCATCTAGGGTATTGTGCAAGGTTAAATTGAGTTCCTCAGTTAGGTGGTTAACTTCTTGGTGACGGGGCAGTATTGAGTAGCTTGGATGAATAAGGTGCCTAGAGTAAACTACCTGTTACTCTGTCCCAGATGCTGATATATGCATATTATTAGTAGAATTGGATAGAAAACACTCTGAAGTCTCTAAAATTGTTTGAATGATGTCTGTGAGTATAACAGAACTCATATGACAGGCGAAAACCTGAGACAAATCCAACCAGGAAGTGGGAAATCTGAGGTTTGTTGTTTCATTTAAGTGATTGCCTATCCAATATGCTGTGTCTATGGGGCCAGATTGCACTCCCGAAGGCTTCCAGCAGATGTCAACAGTCTTTAGAAAGTTGTTTGAGGCTTCTATTGTGGAAGAAGACCCCAAGGATTGATTGTAAACATCGTTTGACATGGTTCTACAAACTGTAATAGAACTCTTGACTTTTCGTCTGGATTTTGCTCTCGCGCATTGTGCTTTTGGAATAGTGCCTTTTGAACCGCTCAAACGAAATGGTAGGTATTTGGACATAAATCTGGACGTAATTGAACAAAATTAACATTTCTTGTGGAAGTGGGAGTCCTGGGAGTGCAGTCCGATGAAGATCAGCAAAGGTAAGTGAAGATTTATAATGCTATTTATGACTTTTGTTGACTCCACAATTTAGCGGTAACTGTGTGGCTTGCTTTTGTGGCTGAACGCTGTTCTCTGATTATTGAATATTGTGCTTTTGTCGTAAAGCTTTTTTGAAATCTGACACAGCGGTTGCATTAAGAACAATTTTATCTTTAATTCTATGTAAAACATGTATCTTTCATCAAAAGCAAATCTGCAATTTCTCCGGATGTTTTGGAGGCATTTCTGCACATAGCGCCAATGTAAACTGAGGTTTTTGGATATAAATATCAACTTGATCGAACAAAACATATATGTATTGTGTAACATTGAGTACTGGGAGTGTCATCTGATGAAGCTCGTCAAAGGTTAGTGATTAATTTGATCTATATTTCTGCTTTTTTTGACACCTCTCTTTGGTTGGAAAATGGCCGAATGCTTTCTGTGACTAGTTGCTGACCTAACATAATGATATGTTCTGCTTTCGCCGAAAAGCCTTTTCAAAATTGGACACTGTGGTTGGATTAACGAGAAGTGTATCTTTAAAATGGTGTAAAATACTTGTATGGTTGAGGAATTTTAATTATGAGGTTTCTGTTTTGAATTTGGCGCCCTGCAATTTCACTGGCTGTTGGCGAGGTGGGACGCTAGCGTCCCGAACAATCCCAGAGAGGTTAACTGATTTTTGTCCTCTGAAGTCCTTGGGTAGGCAGAGGGAGTCGGGAAGGGCTTCAAGAAATCTTTGCGTTGTCTGAGAATTAATAGCACTACTTTTGATGCTCCTTGGTTGGGGTCTGAGCAGATTATTTGTTGCGATTGCAAACGTAATAAAATGGTGGTCCAATAGTCCAAGATTATGAGGAAAAACATCAAGATCCACACCATTTATTCCATGGGACAAAACTAGGTCCAGAGTATGACTGTGGCAGTGAGTACGTCCAGAGACATGTTGGACAAAACACATTGAGTCGATGATGGCTCCGAAAGCCTTTTGGAGTGGGTCTGTGGACTTTTCCATGTGAATATTAAAGTCACCAAAAATGAGAATATTATCTGCTATGACTACAAGGTCTGATAGGAATTCAAGGAACTCAGTGAGGAACGCTGTATATGGCCCAGGAGGCCTGTAAAACAGTAGATATGAAAAGTGATTGAGTAGGCTGAATAGATTTCATGACTAGAAGCTCAAAAGACGAAAACATCATGTTTTTTTGTCAATTGAAATTTGCTATCGTCAGTATAGAGACCAAGTAGAATCTCAATTCAACGGCTCAGACACAAGAGGTATGTGGCAGGGTCTGCAGTCAATCACGGATTACAAGAAGAAAACCAGCCCCGTCACGGACCAGGATGTCTTGCTCCCAGGCAGACTAAATAACTTTTTTGCCCTTTTTTGACAATACAGTGCCACTGACACGGCCCGCAACCAAAACATGCGGACTCTCCTTCACTGCAGCCGACGTGAGGAAAAGATTTAAACGTGTCAACCCTCGCAAGGCTGCAGGCCCAGACGGCATCCCCAGCCGCGCCCTCAGAGCATGCGCAGACCAGCTGGCTGGTGTGTTTACGGACATATTCAATCAATCCCTATCCCAGTCTGTTGTTCCCACATGCTTCAAGAGGGCCACCATTGTTCCTGTTCCCAAGAAAGCTAAGGTAACTGAGCTAAACGACTACCGCCCCGTAGCACTCACTTCCGTCATCATGAAGTGCTTTGAGAGACTAGTCAAGGACCATATAACCTCCACCCTACCTGACACCCTAGACCCACTCCAATTTGCTTACCGCCCAAATAGGTCCACAGACGAAGCAATCTCAACCACACTGCACACTGCCCTAACCCATCTGGACAAGAGGAATACCTATGTGAGAATGCTGTTCATCGACTACAGCTCGGCATTTAACACCATAGTGCCCTCCAAGCTCGTAATCAAGCTCGAGACCCTGGGTCTCGACCCCGCCCTGTGCAACTGGGTACTGGACTTCCCGATGGGCCGCCTCCAGGTGGTGAGGGTAGGCAACAACATTTCCACAACGCTGATCCTCAACACTGGGGCCCCACAAGGGTGCGTTCTGAGCCCTCTCCTGTACTCCCTGTTCACCCATGACTGCGTGGCCATGCACGCCTCCAACTCAATCATCAAGTTTGCGGACGACACAACAGTGGTAGGCTTGAAAAAACGACGAGACGGCCTACAGGGAGGAGGTGAGGGCCCTCGGAGTGTGGTGTCAGGAAAATAACCTCACACTCAACGTCACCAAAACTAAGGAGATGATTGTGGACTTCAGGAAACAGCAGAGGAAACACCCCCCTATCCACATCGATGGAACAGTAGTGGAGAGGGTAGTAAGTTTTAAGTTCCTTGGCGTACACATCACAGACAAACTGAATTGGTCCACCCACACAGACAGCATTGTGAAGAAGGCGCAGCAGCGCCTCTTCAACCTCAGGAGGCTGAAGATATTTGGCTTGTCACCAAAAGCACTCTACTAACTTCTACAGATGCACAACCGAGAGCATCCTGTCGGGCTGTATCACCGCCTGGTACGGCAACTGCTCCGCCCACAACTTTAAGGCTCTCCAGAGGGTAGTGAGGTCTGCACAACGCATCACCGGGGGCAAACTACCTGCCCTCCAGGACACCTACACCACCCGATGTCACAGGAAGGCCATAAAGATCATCAAAGACAACAACCACCCTAGCCACTGCCTGTTCACCCCGCTATCATCCAGAAGGCGAGGTCAGTACAGGTGCATCAAAGCTGGGACCGAGAGACTGAAAAACAGCTTCTATCTCAAGGCCATCAGACTGTTAAACAGCCACCACTAACATTGAGTGGCTGCTGCCAACACACTGACTCAACTCCAGCCACTTTATTAATGGGAATTGATGGGAAATTATGTACAATATATCACTAGCCACTTTAAACAATGCTACCTAATATAATGTTTACATACCCTACATTATTCATCTCATATGTATACGTATATACTGTACTCTATATCATCTACTGCATCTTTATGTAATACATGTATCACTAGCCACTTTAACCATGCCACTTTGTTTACATACTCATCTCATATGTATAAACTGTACTCAATACCATCTACTGTATCTTGCCTATGCCGCTCTGTACCATCACTCATTCATATATATTGTTGTACATATTCTTTATCCCCTTACACTTGTGTCTATAAGGTAGTAGTTTTGGAATTGTTAGCTAGATTACTGATTACTTGTTGGTTATTACTGCATTGTCGGAACTAGAAGCACAAGCATTTCACTACACTTGCATTAACATCTGCTAACCATGTGTATGTGACAAATAAAATTTGATTTGATTTGATAGCAACAGGATGCATGGGGGATATGGTCACTAGTGTAACCAGGAGGTGAGGCCTCATTTAACATGGTAAATTCATCAGGCTTAAGTCATGTTTCAGTCAGGCCAATCACATCAAGATTATGATCAGTTATTAGTTCATTGACTATAACTGCATTGGTAGTGAGGGATCTAACATTAAGTAGCCCTATTTTGGTATCACGGTATCTTTCAATAATGGCAGGAATGGAGGAGGTCTTTATTCTAGTGAGATTGCTAATGCGAACACCGCCATGTTTAGTTTTGCCCAACCTAGGTCGAGGCACAGACACGGTCTCAATGGGGATAGCTGAGCTGACTACACTGACTGTGCTAGTGGCAGACTCCACTAGGCTGGCAAACAGCCTGCTGCCTAGCCTGCACCCTATTTCATTATGGAGCTAGGGGAGTTAGAGCCCTGTCTATGTTCGTAGATAAGATAAGAACACCCCTCCAGCTAGGATGGAGTCGGTCACTCCTCGACAGGCCAGGCTTGGTCCTGTTTGTGGGTGAGTCTCATAACTCATAACTCCCCCTAACTGGGAGGTGGCCAGAGACTATTACGATTCCGACACATCTTTCTAGCTGATTTACGCGCTGAAGCTATGTTGTGCTTGGTGACCTCTGACTGTTTCATCCTAACATCGTTGGTGCCGACGTGGATAACAATATATCTATACTCTCTACATTCGCCAGTTTTAGCTTCAGCCAGCACCATCTTCAGATTAGCCTTAACATTGGTATCCCTGCTCCCTGGTAAACAGTGTATGATCGCTGGATGATTTGTTTTAAGTCTAATACTGTGGGTAATGGAGTCACCAATGACTAGGGTTTTCAATTTGTCTGAGCTAATGGTAGGTCTCAGACCAGCATCTCAGACACCGCAAAGGGAGGAGTAGAGACCAGAGAAGGCTCGGCCTCTGACTCCGACTCGCTGCTTAATGGGGAGAACCGGTTGAAAGTCTCTGTCGGCTGAATGAGCGACACCGGTTGAGCATTCCTACAGCATTTCCCTCCAGAAGCCATGAGAAAGTTGTCTGGCTGCAGGGACCGTGCAAGGGGATTTATACTAACGTTACTATCTGTACTTACTGGTGGCACAGACACTGTTTCATCCTTTCCTACCCTGAAATTACCCTTGCCTAACGATTGCGCCTAACTGCAAGAAGGTCTAGATTCCCAATGAAAACCCGTTGAAAAGAGTTTTCCCTGCCAAATAAGTTATGTTATAGTCACAGACATGATTCAAACAGTTATAGAAACTTCAGAGTGTTTTCTATCCAAATCAACTAATAATATGCATGTCTTAGCTTCTGGGCATGAGTAGCAGGTAGTTTAATTTGGGAACGCTTTTCATCCAAAATTCCGAATGCTGCGCCCTATCCTAGAGAAGTTTTAATAAGAGGACTGCAACACCCTCGTTAAGGGAACAGTGTTCAGCTGGAATTTATTACCCTAGCTGGTGTTCCTCATGCTGGCTTGGATTGGCGTTGAGGGGAGGCATGGTAGTGGAGACACAGCCATGCTGCACGGTTTTGATTAGAAAGGATACTTTTGCCAGAGTTGACTTTTCGTAGTAGATTAGGATAATTTACCCATCAGGTTAGGATATTTAATGTAGAAAGTTAGGAGAGTTAGCTAAAGGCTTGGAAAATAGTTAGCTAAAATGCCTCCCCCAAAAAAACTTTTGATTAATGTACATTTTACTAAAGCTATGTCCTTTCTAGCCATGACCCTGCTGCACCACAGCAACACATATTAGGCAGTGCACTCACACACCCCCCTGAGAAATCCCTTTATAAGGAAGTATAGTGGTACTAATGTCATCTAGATTTTAGAGCAGCCTAACAATCAGGTATATCTGCCTTTATTAAACAGACAGAGGGAGAGGATAACAGTGGGGAAGACGTGCACAAACGCCCGTACTTGAGTTCTAAATTGTAGGCATTTTGGGTATGTAAAAATAGAATGTTTCATAGTATATGACCTTTTTAAATGTAGTGTGCTTTAAATGCCAGAATGTCACAGGCTGTGTCTGAATACCCATACTTGTGATCTAAATATTGAATCTTTCCAGACCCACGTGTGTTTGACAGCAGGTGATTATCAGCAGAGGTGACGCACAACCAATTTGCACGTTAGATGATGCCTTCTCAGAATGGGATGCACGTAGTATGCCCATATTGGTTGCTTACTGCGTATGTTGTCACTTAGTGTTTGACTATTTCTAAGTTACATTTCTATTTTTTATGTAAATGGAATGTTACAGAAGGTTGCAGACATTTTTTTGTGATTTCACTATCTCTATACCAGCTGGGGTAAGAAACCCACCCCAGCTGATATAGACTTCCTTGTTGTGCACATTGGGTGTGAACAAAAGACATGTACAAAAACACCCAACATTTTAGAGACGGACACATTCTCAGTATAGTGATGTTGTACACATGACATTGTGTCATTTCAAACATTAAACGCAAAGTTACATGACATTTTATGAGACTCAAGCACTTTCTTCTATCAGCTGTGCTGTGAGGGCTGTGAGGAAGCAGCACAGATGTTAGGGGAAATGGCTCAGTTGCATTTCAACTGTTGGATATTCTAACTCTGGCTGGATTCCAATAGGAATTACACATCACTTTGCAAGCCAGTATAATGTGACTTGCAGGTAGTGTTGCAAAATTCTGGCACATTTCCATGGGAAATCCTAGTTGGTAGATTCCTGGAAATCCTTCAACCAGGATTTTTTTTTCAATCTTCTTGCAAGCCTGTCAGGCAACTGTGTTAGGGTAAAACTAGGCCATAAAATAAGGCCTTATGAGATATACAATGCATTATACATGCAATTATAATGATTACATTTGCTGAGATTCTCACTTGGTGAAGGCCACAGTACTACAAAGGAATATATTCAACAACCATGTCTCCATCACTAACAAATACATTCATGGGTGGTAACCCTACAATTTACCCAAAAAGGCAAGGCTGATAAAGCTGATAAAACTAAAATCTGGACCCCTACAGCACTCAAATTCAACTCTGGAAGCCAGTTCCACTGTGTTTTCATGGTTGCTCTCCAATCAGGGACGGATTTAGACCTGGGACAACAGTTGAGCGCAATTAATTATCAGGTAGAAAAGAAAACTAGCAGGCTGCGTACATTGTAGGGAAAGAGTTGGGAAAGAGTTGATAGGGTCACAGTGACTATCGGTTTCAGTAATGACTTCAAACATTTTACTAATGACAGCACATTGGGGTTTTATAGTGCAGTAGGCGTAGTTGGACAAGGCTATCTGAATGTGATGGAAGTTAGAGGTAGAATAAATATTCATCATTTAATAGAAAAAAACTACTCTGTGACTAAAATGGCTATGACTAAACTAAAATTGTCCAGTTTTCTTCGACTCATAGTAACTAAAACTAAAGAGGGATGAAATTACTAAAATATATATGACTAAAAGGTATTTTAAGATAAACTGTGACTAAAACAGAAATAGCTGACAAAAATAACACTATATATGACACCACACAAGCCTTTTCTATTCTATTTCCTACTTTCACCACTTCCTCTTCCTCCTGCTCCTCCTCTTATTACCCCTCCTTCTTCTCTCTCCCTCTCATCACAATAAACCGAGATCAAACCCTGCCTCTCATTTCTCCACATCTCCCCCTCTGTGAGATTCCACACTTCACGTCTAAGCTATTCACTAACGGCTAGAGCGCATAGTGCTAAATAATACCCTTGCAGTTTAATGGTGCACCCTTAGAGCGAGACGCTTCAGTCTGGCTGGCAAAAGATCATAGGGATTCCATTGCTGATCATTTTTACCACGCAGCCAAGTTTCTCAAGACCTGCCTAGGAGAGAATAGGAGAGACAGTGTTGCATGTCTAAGGCCCTGTACGCCGGAGGAGGCTGGTGGGAGGAGCTATAGGAGGACAGGCTCATTGTAATGGCTAGAATGGAATACAGTGCCTTGCGAAAGTATTCGGCCCCCTTGAACTTTGCGACCTTTTGCCACATTTCAGGCTTCAAACATAAAGATATAAAACTGTATTTTTTTGTGAAGAATCAACAACAAGTGGGACACAATCATGAAGTGGAACGACATTTATTGGATATTTCAAACTTTTTTAACAAATCAAAAACTGAGAAATTGGGCGTGCAAAATTATTCAGCCCCCTTAAGTTAATACTTTGTGGCGCCACCTTTGCTGCGATTACAGATTGTTGTCCTATGGACAGAGTCTCCCACCTCAGCTGTAGATCTCTGCAGTTCATCCAGAGTGATCATGGGCCTCTTGGCTGCATCTCTGATCAGTCTTCTCCTTGTATGAGCTGAAAGTTTAGAGGGACGGCCAGGTCTTGGTAGATTTGCAGTGGTCTGATACTCCTTCCATTTCAATATTATCGCTTGCACAGTGCTCCTTGGGATGTTTAAAGCTTGGGAAATCTTTTTGTATCCAAATCCGGCTTTAAACTTCTTCACAACAGTATCTCGGACCTGCCTGGTGTGTTCCTTGTTCTTCATGATGCTCTCTGCACTTTTAACGGACCTCTGAGAGTATCACAGTGCAGGTGCATTTATAGGGAGACTTGATTACACATAGGTGGATTGTATTTATCATCATTAGTCATTTAGGTCAACATAGGATCATTCAGAGATCCTCACTGAACTTCTGGAGAGAGTTTGCTGCACTGAAAGTAAAGGGGCTGAATAATTTTGCACGCCCAATTTTTCAGTTTTTGATTTGTTAAAAAAGTTTGAAATATCCAATAAATGTCATAACTGTGGAACCCAGTTCCTACATGTCATACATTTGACACCAATGTGTCCCCCATGCGTGTAGTTTGTCACACAGCACATAGCCATAGATGTCTAACGTTTTGAGTGAGCGTGCAATTTGCATGCTTACTGCAGGAATGTCTACCAGAGATCTTGCCAGAGAAATTGATGTTAATTTCTGTTCTATAATCCACCTCCAACTTCGTTTTAAAGAATTTGGCAGTACGTCCAACCGGTCTCCCAAGCACAGACCACGTGTAATCACACCAGCCCAGGACCTCCACATCCGGGTTTTTCACCTGCGGGATTGTCTGAGACCAGCCACCTAGACAGCTGATGAAATTGGCGCCGGAGGAGATGGCCGCCCTTTTACGGTCTCCTAACCAATTGTGCTATTATGTGATTTTTTTTCGCGATATTTGTAAATTATTTTGTACATAATGTTTCTGCAACCATATCTTACAGCAGAAAAGAGCTAGATATTACGACAGCGATAACTCACCTCGGATTAGACAGATTTTTTCAACAACAACAACAGCAGCAAGCAGGACTCACACGATATTCTCCAATCACCCCACAGGGCAGACATCCCAATTATTCGCAAAAGGAAGCGACGCTGAGGAAGAAGAGCCGGATGCCTCGTCCGGACCCGCAGAAGGCAACTAGGAAAGCTGCAGTTACTGTCAATATTACTCGCCAACGTGCAATCATTGGACAATAAACTAGACGAGGTACGATCACGAATAGCCTACCAACGGGACATCAAAAACTGTAATATCCTATGTTTCACGGAATCGTGGCTGAATGACGACATGGATATTCAGCTAGCGGGATACACGCTGCACCGGCAGGATAGAACAGCACACTCCGGTAAGACCAGAGTGGTGCGGTCTGTGCATATTTGTAAACAACAGCTGGTGCACAAAATCTAAGGAAGTCTCTAGATTTTGCTCGCCTGAAGTAGAGTAGATTATGATAAATTGCAGGCCACACTACATGCCTAGAGAGTTCTCAGCTATACTCATCGTGGCTGTTTATTTACCACCACAGACAGATGCCGGCACTAAGACCGCACTCAGCCAGCTGTATAAGGAAATAAGCAAACAGGAAACCACTCACCCAGAGGTGGCGCTCCTAGTGGCCGGAGACTTTAATGCAGGGAAACTTAAATCAGTTCTACCAAATCTCTATCAACATGTTAAATGTGCAACCAGATGGAAAAAAAATCTAGATCACCTGTACTCCACACACAGAGATGCGTACAGAGCTCTCCCTCGCCCTCCATTTGGTAAATCCGACCACAACTCTATCCTCCTGATTCCAGCTTAAAAGCAAAAATTAAAGCAGGAAGCACCAGTGACTAGGTCTATAAAAAAATGGTCAGATGAAGCAGATGCTAAACTACAGGACTGTTTTGCTATCACAGACTGGAACATGTTCCGGGATTCTTCCGATGACATTGAGGAATACACCACATCAGTCACTGGCTTTATCAATAAGTGCATTGAGGATATCGTCCCCAAAGTGACTGTACGTACATACCCCAACCAGAAGCCATGGATTACAGGCAACATTTGCACTGAGCTAAAGGGTAAAGCTACCGCTTTCAATGTGCGGGACTCTAACCAGGAAGCTTACAAGAAAAACCATCAAACAGGCAAAGCGTCAATACAGGGCTAAGATTGAATCAAACTACTGGCTCCGACGCACGTCGGATGTGGCAGGGCTTGCAAACTATGACTGTGTGATCACACTCTCCGTAGCCGTCATGAGTAAGACCTTTAAACAGGTCAACAATCACAAGGCTGCGGGGCCAGATGGATTACCAGGACGTGTGCTCCGGGCATGTGCTGACCAAGTGGCAGGTGTCTTCACTGACATTTTCAACATGTCCCTGATTGAATCTGTAATACCAACATGCAGCAGACCACCATAGTCCCTGTGCCCAAGAACACAAAGGCAACCTGCCTAAATGACTACAGACCCGTAGCACTCACGTCTGCAGCCATTAAGTGCTTTGAAAGGCTGGTAATGGCTCACATCAACACCATTATCCCAGAAACCCTAGACCCACTCCAATTTGCATACCGCACAAACAGATCCACAGATGATAAAGTCTCTATTGCACTCCACACTGCCCTTTCCCACCTGGACAAAAGGAATACCTATGTGAGAATGCTGTTCATTGACTACAGCTCAGAGTTCAACACCATAGTACCCTCAAAGCTCATCACCAAGCTCAGGATCCTGGGACTAAACACCTCCCTCTGCAACTGGATCCTGGACTTCATGACAGGCCGCCTCCAGGTGGTGAGGGTAGGTAGCAACACATCTTCCACTCTGATCCTCAACAATGGAGCTCCCCAGGGGTGCATGCTCAGTCCCCTCCTGTACTCCCTGTTCACCCACGACTGCATGGCCAGGCACGACTCCAACACCATCATTAAGTTTGCTGACAACACAACAGCCTGATCACTGACAACGACGAGACAGCCTATAGGGAGGAGGTCAGAGACCTGGCCATGTGGTGCCAGAAGAACAACCTATTGCTCAACGTAACCAAGACTAAGGAGATGACTGGACTACAGGAAAAAGAGCACCGAGCACGTCCCCATTCTCATCGACGGGGCTGTAGTTGAGCACGCTTAGAGCTTCATATTCCTTGGTTGTCCATATCAACAACACACTAGACTGGTCCAAACACACCAATACCATTGTGAAGAGGGCACGACAAAGCCTATTCCCCCTCAGGAAACTAAAAGGATTTGGCATGGGTCCTGAGATCCGCAAAAGGTTCTACAGCTGCAACATCGAGAGCATTTTGACTGGTTGCATCACTGCCTGGTACAGAAATTTCTCCGACCGCAAGGCACTTCAGAGGGTAGTGCGTATGGCCCAGTACATCACTGGGGCAAAGCTGCCTGCCATCCAGGACCTCTACACCAGGCAAAGGTAGGCCCTACAAATTGTCAAAGACCCGTCAACCCCTCTTTTACCCTACTGCTACTCTCTGTTTATCATATATGCATAGTCACTTTAACCATACCCACATGTACATACTACCTCAATAAGCCTGACTAACCGGTGTCTGTATATAGCCTTGCTACTCTTATTTTCAAATGTCTTTTTACTGTTGTTTTATTTCTTTACCTACACACACACACATACTTTTTTTTCTCCGCACTATTGGTTAGAGCCTGTAAGTAAGCATTTCACTGTAAGGTCTACACCTGTTGTATTCGGCGCACGTGACAAATAAACTTTGATTTGATTTGAAACTGAGAAGTATTTATATCTGTAATAAAGCCCTTTTGAGGGAAACAACTCGTTATGATTGGCTAGGCCTGGCTCCCCAATGGGTGGGCCTGGCTCCCAAGTGGATGGACCGATGCCCTCCCAGGCCCACCCATGAATGCGCCTATGCCCAGTCATGTGAAATAAATAGATTAGGGCCTAAGGAATTTATTTTAATTGACTGATAACCTTATATGAACTGTAAAATCGTTGAAATTGTGGCATGTTCCGTTTATATTTTTGTTCAGCATAGACACAACAGTGTCTGAACAAAAATGTTTATGCAACCAGTGTGGTGTCTCGCCAACCTTTGCGCAAACATTTTTGTGCAGAAAACTCTGTTGTATCACAACCATTGTGTCAAATACGTACATAAGGGGAATGGATTTGATTTATATAGCTAGTCATTTCTGCAAGGTGTTAGAACTTCTTAAGGACGTGGTTCCTGCACAGGAACACATCAGCGGAAATTTCAGAGCGCCACCTATAGTACTATAGTATAGTACTCGATAAATCTCAAACTTTCATTAAAACACACACGCAAGATACTCAATTAAAGCTACACTCGTTGTGAATCTAGCCAACATGTCAGATTTGTAAAATGCTTTTCGGCGAAAGCATGAGAAGCTATTATCTGATAGCATGCACCCCCCCAAAATACCTGAACGAGACCTAAACAAAAGATTTTGCGGTAGCCGGCGCTACACAAAACACAGAAATAAAATATAAAACATTCATTACCTTTGACAAGCTTCTTTGTTGGCACTCCTATATGTCCCATAAACATCACAATTGGGTCTTTTTCCCGATTAAATCCGTCAAAGTATGCCAAAAATGTCCATTTATGAAGGCCGTCTGATTACACGACGCAACGTCACTTTTTAAAATTAATGGGTGCGAACAAGGAGTCTCATTGGGCAAGGAATACCAGACATACCATAACCAAGCAGAGGTCAATTTCTTAACCTCTGACCTTGAGTCTGATCCCTTGCCTCCCTAACCAATCCTTCAAGTAATTGTTCAATGCTTGACCTGCCCCAAAGGAGGTTGTCACAGGTTAACATACTTAATTAAAGCAAGTGATGTGCTTTGTGAGATGAACTCTCTTCTTTCCTGCTCTGTTTATATGCTCTCTGCGTATTGGCAAGAGCAGTTTTGTATAACATTCAAGAACAATTCATGTGTATGTAAGTTGGATATGTAACTAGGAAATGTATTTTAAAATGTTTTTAAGTGTCTAATGACATCATGAACACGTCATTTTGTGACTATGGAAGTGGCAATTCATTTTGGGGTTCATGGGTATTTAAAGGGACAAATGAAGAGTTTCTTTGCAAAATGCCATATATCCAATTTCATCAATGTTGGTAAATTAGCTATTATTCTTTAAAAATAACTTATGAAAGAGATGAGTGTGTTTTTTTTTCACTATCTAAGCATGGATATGGGGTTGTTCAATGACAGACATGTATTTGTTTAAAATCTATCACTTGATGGTTTCATTTCAGAGAGACAAATAATCATGTTTTTTTGTTTAGAAACACTAGAAAAATTAGCCGCCTCCCTCTCAGAGAAATAAGTAGTACTGCTAGGTTTTACACAGTCAAATGTAAGAAATAACTTTTCCTAACAAAAATACAAAATGCAACAATTTCAAAGATATTACTGAGTTCCAGTTCATAGAAAGAAACTAGTCAATTTAAATAAATCCATGTGCCCATCGAGATCATGGTTGCATCACTGCCTGTTAAGGCAACTGCCCAGTACATCACTTGGGCCAAGCTTCTTGCCACCCAGGACCTCTATACCAAGTGGTGTCGGAGGAATTGTCAAAGACTCCAGCCACACTAGTCATAGACTGTTCTCTCTACTACTGCATGGCAAGCGGTACCGGAGCGCCAAGTCAAGTTCCAAGAGGCTTCTAAACAGCTTCTACCACCAAGCCATAAGACTCCTGAACTTCTAGTCAAATGGCTACCCAGACCATTTGCAGTGCCCCCCTTCCCCCTCACCCCCTCTTTACACCACTGCTACTCTCTGTTGTCATCTACGCATAGTCACTTTAATAACTCTCCCTACATGTACATTCTACCTAATTTAACCGGTGCCCCCTCTGTATCGATAACCCCCTGTATATAGTCTCGCTCTTGCTATTTTACTGCTGCTCTTGAATTACTTGTTACTTTTATCTCTTATCCATCTTTTTAAACTGCATTGTTGGTTATGGGCTCGTAAGTAAGCATTTCACTATTCGGCGCATTTGTGCAAAGAAATTGAGAGAGATAAGCTTTTTGTGCGAATGGAAAATGTCTGGGATCTTTCATTTCAGCTCATGAAACATGGGACCAACAATTTAAATGTTGCATTTATATAATTTTGTTCAGTATGCATTTTAGATAAAAGAACTGTACAAATTATTTGTTTAAAAAAATAAATCAATACCGTAACATGAGATCTGTATGTAAAATCACTGATACTAGACATTTTATTAATTTAGCATATGATCTTATCCAGTCAGACAGTTAGTGCATTCATGCTCAAGATAGCTCTGTGAGATACCACATATCACAGTCAAATATACAGTATACAACAAATTACATTCCAGCTAAACATATACAGTGCCTTGCGAAAGTATTCGGCCCCCTTGAACTTTGCGACCTTTTGCCACATTTCAGGCTTCAAACATAAAGATATAAAACTGTATTTTTTTGTGAAGAATCAACAACAAGTGGGACACAATCATGAAGTGGAACGACATTTATTGGATATTTCAAACTTTTTTAACAAATCAAAAACTGAAAGATTGGGCGTGCAAAATTATTCAGCCCCTTTACTTTCAGTGCAGCAAACTGTCTCCAGAAGTTCAGTGAGGATCTCTGAATGATCCAATGTTGACCTAAATGACTAATGATGATAAATACAATCCACCTGTGTGTAATCAAGTCTCCGTATAAATGCACCTGCACTGTGATAGTCTCAGAGGTCCGTTAAAAGCGCAGAGAGCATCATGAAGAACAAGGAACACACCAGGCAGGTCCGAGATACTGTTGTGAAGAAGTTTAAAGCCGGATTTGGATACAAAAAGATTTCCCAAGCTTTAAACATCCCAAGGAGCACTGTGCAAGCGATAATATTGAAATGGAAGGAGTATCAGACCACTGCAAATCTACCAAGACCTGGCCGTCCCTCTAAACTTTCAGCTCATACAAGGAGAAGACTGATCAGAGATGCAGCCAAGAGGCCCATGATCAGAGATCTACAGCTGAGGTGGGAGACTCTGTCCATAGGACAACAATCAGTCGTATATTGCACAAATCTGGCCTTTATGGAAGAGTGGCAAGAAGAAAGCCATTTCTTAAAGATGTCCATAAAAAGTGTCGTTTAAAGTTTGCCACAAGCCACCTGGGAGACACACCAAACATGTGGAAGAAGGTGCTCTGGTCAGATGAAACCAAAATTGAACTTTTTGGCAACAATGCAAAACGTTATGTTTGGCGTAAAAGCAACACAACTGAACACACCATCCCCACTGTCAAACATGGTGGTGGCAGCATCATGGTTTGGGCCTGCTTTTCTTCAGCAGGGACAGGGAAGATTGTTAAAATTGATGGGAAGATGGATGGAGCCAAATACAGGACCATTCTGGAAGAAAACCTGATGGAGTCTGCAAAAGACCTGAGACTGGGACGGAGATTTGTCTTCCAACAAGACAATGATCCAAAACATAAAGCAAAATCTACAATGGAATGGTTCAAAAATAAACATATCCAGGTGTTAGAATGGCGAAATCAAAGTCCAGACCTGAATCCAATCGAGAATCTGTGGAAAGAACTGAAAACTGCTGTTCACAAATGCTCTCCATCCAACCTCACTGAGCTCGAGCTGTTTTGCAAGGAGGAATGGGAAAAAATGTCAGTCTCTCGATGTGCAAAACTGATAGAGACATACCCCAAGCGACTTACAGCTGTAATCGCAGCAAAAGGTGGCGCTACAAAGTATTAACTTAAGGGGGCTGAATAATTTTGCACGCCAAATTTTTCAGTTTTTGATTTGTTAAAAAAGTTTGATATATCCAATAAATGTCGTTCCACTTCATGATTGTGTCCCACTTGTTCTTGATTCTTCACAAAAAAATACAGTTTTATATCTTTATGTTTGAAGCCTGAAATGTGGCAAAAGGTCGCAAAGTTCAAGGGGGCCGAATACTTTCGCAAGGCACTGTATATATAGCATTTAGCAACAAAAAAATACATTTTAATACACACTTAAATCTATGAATAAAAAAATGGGAGAACAGTAATATTTTACACATACACAAAGGTACGCATAAGCAATAATTTCTGGTGAAAAATCACAAATACGAAAAATTGGTGAACATTTTTTTGTAAGGAAATCTTCAAATATTTGTTTGTTTCTCAATAAGTGTTGTTTAGTTACCATCACGTTTTAAGTAATTGTAAACATGATGATAGCTGTATGTGTAAATTGGAAACGTAAAATAGGACATTTGTGTTAAAATGTTTTTGAATGTGCGATGCCATCCTGAACACAGTATGTTGTGACTTTGGGAAGTAACAATTGGTTTTGGGGTTCACTTGAATTTAAAGGGACACCTTGTTTTGTTTGTTTCTCAAAAAGTGTTGTTCAGTTCCCAGTGCATTTTAATTCATTATATACAGTTGAAGTAGGAAAGTTTACGTACACCTTAGCCAAATACATTTAAACTCAGTTTTTCACAATTCCTGACATTTACTCCTAGTAAAAAGTCCCTGTCTTAGGTCAGTTAGAATCACCACTTTATTTTAAGAATGTGAAATGTCAGAATAATAGTAGAGAGAATGATTTATTTCAGCTTTTAGTTCTTTCATCACATTCCCAGTGGGTCAGAAGTTTACATACACTCAATTTGTTGTTGGTAACATTGCCTTTAAATTGTTTAACTTGGGTCAAACATTTTGGGTAGCCTTCCACAAGTTTCTCACAATAAGTTGGGTGAATTTTGGCCCATTCCTCCTGACAGCTTCTGACAGAGCTGGTGTAACTGAGTCAGGTTTGTAGGCCTCCTTGCTCACACGCTTTTTCAGTTCTGCCCACAAATGTTCTATGCGATTGAGGGCAAGGGCTTTGTGATGGCCACTCCAATACCTTGACTTTGTTGTCCTTAAGCCATTTTGCCACAACTTTGGAAGTATGCTTGGGGGTCATTGTCCATTTGGAAGACCCATTTGCGACCAAGCTATAACTTCCTGACTGATGTCTTGAAATGTTGCTTCAATATATCCACATACTTTTCTTTCCTCATGATGATGATCAAGTGAGCAAACCCCTGACTAAAGTAATGCATAGAATATTGACAAGGCTGTTTTTATACTAGAGTAGGTTTATACAGATGACTTCATCATGTTGTTTAGGTTGACGTGTTTGAAAGATATGTTTGTCTCGTTTTTCAACCACTCCAAAAATGTATTGTTAACAAACTATAGTATTGGAAAGTAATTTAGGATATCTACTTTGTGCATGATACAAGTCATTTTTCCAACAATTGTTTACAGACAGATTATTACACTTATAATTCACTGTATCACAATTCCAGTGGATCAGAAGTTTACATACACCAAGTGGACTGTGCCTTTAAACAGCTTAGACAATTTCAGAAAATGTCATGGCTTTAGAAGCATACGATAGGCTAATTCACATCATTTGAGTCAATTGTAGTTGTACCTGTGGATGGATTTCAAGGCTTACCTTCAAATTCAGTGCCTATCTGCATAACATCATGGGAAAATCAAAAGAAATCAGCCAAGACCTCAGAAAAAATGGCATACCTCCACAAGTCTGGTTCATCCTTGGGAGCAATTTCCAAATGCCTGAAGGATCCACGTTCATCTGTACAAACAAATAGTACGCAAGTTTAAACACCATGGGACCACGCATCCGTCATTACCGCTCAGGAAGGAGACACGTTCTGTCTACTAGAGATGAACGTACTTTGGTGTGAGAAGTGAAAATCAATCCCAGAACAACAGCAAAGGACCTTGTGAAGATGCTGGAGGAAACCGGTACAAAAGTATATATATCCACAGTGAAACGAGTCCTATATTGACATAAAGGCTGCTCAGCAAGGAAGAAGCCACTGCTCCAAAACCAGCCAGACTACAGTTTGCAACTGCACATGGGGACAAAGATTGTACTTTTTGTGGAAAGGAACATTTGCTGTCTAACTGGGAGTCTCGTGAGTGAAAACATCCGAAGATCATCAAAGGTAAACGGTTAATTTGATTGCTTTTCTGATTTTCGTGACCAAGCTTCCTGATGCTAAGTGGAAATAGTGCTATGCTAGGCTATCAATAAACTTACACAAACACTTGTATTGCTTTAGCTGTAAAGCATAATTTCAAAATCTGAGACGACAGGGTGATTAACAAAAGCTAAGTGATTTCATGAATATTCATATTTTCTAGTAATATGTTTTGACTGTTGCTATGCTATTCAGCGGTTGCTTATGACAATTCTCCCGGAGCCGGGATGGGTAGTTCTAAGAAGTTTTAATCTACCCATCGTGTCCGATTTTTAAAATGTTTTACAGAGAAAACACAATATATATTTATGTTAGATCACCAAATCCAAAAAAACACACAGCCATTTTTCCCAGCCAAAGATAGTCAGAAACGCAGAATTAGAGATACAATTAATCACTAACCTTTTGATAATCTTCATCAGATGACACTAATATGACATCATGTTACACAATACATTTATGTTTTGTTCGATAATATGCATATTTATATCCACAAATCTCGGTTTACATTGGTGCCAAGTTCAGAAATGTCTCCAAAATATTCGGAGTAATTACAGAGCGTTACATCAGATAACAGAAATACTCATCATAAACTTTGATGAAAGATACATGTTTTACATATAATTAAAGATACACTGGTTCTTAATGCAACCACTGTGTCAGATATAAAAAAACGTTACGAAAAAAAGCACACCATGCAATAATCTGAGACAGAGCTCAGAAGTAAATATATTTCTCTGCCATGTTGGAGTCAACAGAAATACGAAATTACATCATAATTATTCCATTACCTTTGATGATCTTTCATCAGAATGCAGTGTAAGGAATCCTAGTTCCGCAATAAATCGTTGTTTTGTTCCATAATGTCCATTACTAGCGTCCAATTAGTTACATTTGCTAGCAGGTTTAGCTCACATGTCCAAAAGCTGGTGCTGGTCCAGGCGAACTCGGACGAAAACTTCAGGATGTTATTATCATATATATCCAATAACTTTCCAACCGGAGCATTCGTTTCGTCTACAGAGTAATGGAACTCAGGCATTTAATGACTACTCTGCGTAACCAGGAAATGGCATTCTGCCAGACCACTGACTCAAATAGCTGCCATCCAGTCCCACATCAAACTAGAGGCTTCATTCCACGTTCTACTGTTGACATCTAGTGGAAGGCGTAGGAAGTGTGAACAGATCCATATCTTATTTGGATGTGAATAGGCGATGAGTTGAAAATCAACCAGCCCCAGAATTTCCACTTCCTGTTTGGAAGTTTGCCTGCCCCATGAGTTCTGTTATACACACAGACATAATTCAAACCGTTTTAGAAACATCAGAGTGTTTTATATCCAATAGTAATAATAATATGCATATATTAGCATATGGGACAGAGTAGGAGGCAGTTCACTATGGGCACGCATCATCCAAAGTGAAAATACTGCCCCCTATCCCTAACAGGGTAATTACCGCTCAACACTGAATAGCAACATGTGCACACTCCCTCAAATTGCCTGGAGAAAATATCCTTTCTATTTTATTCAGCTTTGTTCAATTGTATTCTTCATACTATGAAATAATATAAAATAATGACATGGAATTCTAAGCAAATCTTGTTTGCTAAATGAACTAGTCCAGCCCACAGCAATATGGCATAGCCAGATCAGGACCTAACATGAGGACAACTCAGAGTATGCTATTCTGTTTTTCTGAAATAGACTACATTTTCTTCATATTAGGTTTATGTAGAACTGTCTAAAATAAATAATGGATTCACTGTGGTGTAGGCTATATTATATTGATTTATTATACTTTTTAAAATGTAGATGTTCCAAAGGTCTACATCAGTGGCTTGTGTGAAAGCCAGGAGATTGCGAAATGTGTTTGTTAATTAATGGAAATTACCGTGAGACCAACAGCGATTTGCTTGACAATCACATGGTGAAATTTCGTGACCGCCACAGCCCTACATAGCTTTTGTATTTATTGTTGTTTTCAGCTTTAGACAAAAGCTAATATTTCACTTAAAACTTAGTTTTTATATTAATAGCTTCAGGCAGCATGAGAATCTGGCACACTTTTTGTGTATGGTGTGTGTGTCTGGGCAGAGGGAAATGGGGAAAGTGGGGGAAGAGAGAAACGCCTGTCGTCGGGAGGAGAGGACCAAAGCGCAGTGTGAAAAGTGTTCATGATTTATTTTATTATCAAAAAACACTCGAACAAAGTAACAAAACCAAAGCGAACAGTTCTGTCAGGACTAAAGAGAAAATATCTACCCTAAATATGATTCCCAATCAGGAGCAACGATAGACAGCTGCCTCTGATTGGGAACCACACTCTGCCAAAAACAAAGAAATAGAAAACATAGAATGCCCACCCCAAATCACACCCTGACCTAACCAAATAGAGAAATAAAATGTCTCTCTAAGGTCAGGGCGTGACAACATCAGTGACTGGAAAATATTTTAAAAAACGTCTAGATTATCAATTGGTGCGGGCTGGGATTCAAATGACATTTAATCTTACATGGCTGATGTTAACACTGGTATTTTGTATTGATATGAAAAATCTGGTAAATTCCAATGTGCTTCTTGCATATTAGAATCAAGCCCTTAGCTCTCCAATAAAATGCTCAAAGGATATCCAAGGTGCACATCAAGTCAAGTCAACACTTTCACTAGTCTCAACAGGGTGCTTCAATTTCATTGAAATAACATTGTTATCTAACCTCAGTCTTAAAAGCGCAGTGTGTTTGAATTGCTTGTTCTAAACTGTTTGCCTAATGTCAGTATATGCCTTAGACCGCTGTGCCACTCGGGAGCCCGAAATGATCAAGTAGGTTCATCTTCTTTGATGGTAGCTATCCATCTTAAATAAATGACTGAACAAATTCAATAAATCCTACCATTGCAGAATATATCATTATTTTGAAATGGTTGTTGTAGTCTTTTGATGATAAGAAATGAACATGTAATGTAATATAGGGGGTAACACTTTATTTGCATAGTCCCAAATAGATGGTTTATATCATCCACAATAGATTATCTATAAATGCTCAAACTATCAACAAACTATCATCTGCAACAGCTAAGGCTTAGGGTTACAACAATAAGACATTCACATGTGGGTGACTACTGGGGTAGACAGAAAAACAGCCATTTCCTCTTCAGTTGTTGTGTAAAAGAAACCAACCAGAACTCACCCATACACCCTCAGCAACAAGTGTGATCATATTCTCAAACATCGTCATCCACCCCAGCAAAGCCACAACAACAACACAGGATTTTCTTGACCTTTTTAATTACTTATTTGTGTGTGTGTGTGCGTGCGTGTGACATTCTTATATTTCACGTGGACCACAGCGCAGATGCTAGTCTGGGGCCTTTTTTCCTCTCTGAGTCACATGCGAGTCACCCGAACCTCATATAGCATTTGTTGACATCTGTGTCACTAGCTCAAGTGACATTTAACACACCCCAACAGAAAAACGTTTAAGAAAGTAATTCGGTGTGGGTCCTTGGAACAGTACCGCCTGATGGAAATTGTTTCATGTAAGCAAATCTCCACAAGGCAGTTATATTTAACTTTCATGTCATCAGTTTCTCATTTCTATATGGTTACACCATCAACTATGTTATCTGACATGAAACATTTTTTGTCTTTTTTTGTTTGTTTCATTAGTCCGACTGATGATACAGTGCCAAAATATTTTGCATGTCAGCAGTCAAGTTTTCAAGATTTTGGACTTTCAAGAAGCAAAGTGTCACTGGCCACATCATGAAAAATGACTGCTGACATGAAAAACATTTTGGGACTGTATCAACAGTGGACTATAAAAAAAAATTGAGTGTTCCTTTTAAATAATTTGACATTTAATATTATCTATTGCTTCAGTGTCACCACAAAGTTCCTCTGTTTGTAGGTCTGGCTGATGGTCCTTCAAATGCATAGTCAATAAAGTTGATTATCTCCAAAGTAGAGCCCTGTTAAGTTCCCTTTCCTCATGTACATGTTGTTGTTTAGAGGTTTAAGACACAAAGTTGAAACAGTAGAAAAGTAACCATTTCAATATGCTACTTCCGTCCGTCACATAGCTCTTCTGAAGTCCTCGTTGGTCGGAACTTGACTCTCAACTTTGCAGCACCTGGGGTCCCTTGTCTGGTGACCCTTTTAACGTGTCAGATGATTAGGTTGTAGGTCAAAAGAACACTTCCTGCCCTATTGCAAGACAGGGTTTGCATCTCAAATGGTACCCTTTTTCCCTATTTAGTGTACTACTTTGACCAGAGCCCATAGAACTATGGTCAAAAGTAGTGCACTATATAGGGAATAGGGTGCAATTTGGGACACAGAGACATTCCTCAAGAGCAGCACAGCTCTGGGGAGATCATTTTGGCCATGTTCTGTTATAATCTCCACCCGGCACAGCCAGAAGAGGACTGGCCACCCCTCATAGCCTGGTTCCTCTCTAGGTTTCTTCCTAGGTTGTGGCCTTTCTACACCTGCATTGCTTGCTGTTTGGGGTTTTAGGCTGGGTTTCTGTACAGCACTTTGAGATATCAGCTGATGTACGAAGGGCTATACAAATACATTTGATTTCATAATTTGGTTAACCCCCTTTTTCACCTTAGGGAACGAATGGTTCTTCAAACGTATCTAACAGCCAGATGCAGGGAATGAACTGCTGCAACTAATGACTGACTTGTGTTTTTTTTTTTTTTTTTTTCATTTTTATATATGATGCTGCACTGTTGAGTAAAGAGCTTGCAAGTAAGAATTTCACTGCACCAAACCCTCTGTAGCCTGTGCACATAAAAAATAAACTTTGATTTGACTTGTTCACAAGGAAATGAATGACAAATAATGAGGAAATGAAAACAGTGGAAACAGCTCCCACACCTCAGCGGGAATACAAGTTTTCTTCCACCCAAAACATGGACACACATGTTGCTGTTGAGAATTTTTACGACCAGCCGGCTCGTCAGGCTGCAACGCCTCAGCCGGATCATCAGGCTCCCACGCCTCAGCGGGATGGACAGGCCTTAATGCCTCAGCTGGCTCGCCAGGCTCTCACGCCTCTGCCGGTTCGTCGGGATTTCACACCCGTCCAGCGCCCGTGCCTCGGCCGGCCAGTCAGGCTCGGGGGGAGTACTGTCTCGCCTGCTCCCGCTCTTCCCGCGCCAGGCTCCCCAGCATTACGCACTCCTGCCACCATCATTACACACAACTGCCTTCCCCCATCACGCGCATCAGCGATTAATGGACTCACCTGGACTCAATCACCTCTGTCATTACCTCCCCTATATCTGTCTGTTCCCCCACTATGTTCCCCGCTTCAGCATTGATTGTCATATGACCTTGTATACCCATGTGCTGACGCTGTTCCTCTCTTGTTCCATGTCTGTTCCGATTAAATGTTCTTCTCTACTCCAGCGTCAGTCCTTACATTTATCATCCCTGAGCTCCGACTTCTCCCACATGCTGACCTCTGACCTCACCTACTAAGGAAATAACCTTGATAACAGCATTATCGGCAGGTAAATGCAGCAACAAAACATAAATTATTTATGACTGAACACTTTAATTTGCTAACAAGCATGATAACTGCACTTTTATTTTATGGTTGATTCAGCTTGTTGGCTATTAGCCAATCGCCGTTTCTCAATGAGTTCAAAGCATGTGAATGCATCCAATTGGTATTTACAACTTCACAAATGGTAATTACTACCTTCCCACTTGGTTATGAAAGCAGCATAATATTCAAGCCCTTGACTAAGTAAATCAAGTAAGCTAGCTCAGGATTTGAGAATCACTAGCCTAGAAGTTAGGAAAGGTGAGCAAGGATGTGGATGGTCGCTGATTCGAATCCCAAGTCTAGGAGGATAAAATCTGGTAGAGAGTGAGCTTGCAACAGTTGGCAAAAACTTCAAATCAAAGTTTATTGGTCACATATACAGATTAGCAGGTGTTATTACAGGTGCAGCGAAATGCTTACTGTATGTTTCCAACAGTTCAGTAATATCTGTTTTGCTAGCACAGACTGAAATATGTTCTGGGATTCATCCGATGGCATTGAGGAGTATACCACATCAGTCACCGGCTTCATCAATAAATGCATCAAAGACGTCGTCCCCATAATGACCATGCACACATAACCAAACCAGAATCCATAGATTATGGCTAACATCCGCACTGAGCTAAAGGGTAGAGCTGCCTCATTCAAGGAGCGGGACTCTAATCCAAACGTTTATGAGAAATGCCCTCCAAACAAACCATCAAACAGGACTAAGATTGAATCCAAGTACACCGGCATCAACGCTCATCGGATGTGGTAGGGAGTACAAACTATTACGGACCACAAAGGGAAGCCCACCCGCCAGCTGCTCAGTGACACGAGCTGTCGTGACTTTAGCTGTGACAGAACTTATTAATCTAATCAACTAACTATGTTTAATTGTTACCTGAAACTTCTTATGGCTGAAGGGCAGTATTGAGTAGCTTGGATGAATAAGTTGCCCAAACTAAACGGCCTGCTTCTCAGTCTGTTGCTAATATATGCATATTATTATTAGTATTGGATAGAAAACACTCTAAAGTTTCCAAAACTGTCAAAATATTGTCTGTGAGTATAACAGAACTAATATCGCAGGCTTCTATTTTGAAAACTCCATGTCCCATAGCCTGCCTTTGATCCATTTAAAGGGATATCAACCAGATTCCTTTTCCTATTGCTTCCTCAAGGTGTCAACAATCTTTAGACATAGTTTCAGGCTTTTATTTTGAAAAATGAGCGAGAACGATAACATTGCGTCATTGTATGGCCGGGTGCTAGCAGCGTTTTGTATGCGTAACAGAATTTGGGCAGCCATTGCCTTTCCCTCTCCGACTGAAAAAGACAGTTGCGGTTGATATATTATCGATTATATATTTTAAAAACAACATGAGTATTGATTATAAAAGACGTTTGACATGTTTCTGTGGACATTACGGATACTATTTGGAATTTGTCTGCGTTATCGTGACCGCTCTTTCCTGTGGATTTCTGAACATAACGCGCCAAACAAACTGAGGTATTTTGGATATAAAAATAATCTTTATGGAACAAAATAAATATTTATTGTGTAACTGGGAGTCTCGTGAGTGAAAACATCTGAAGATCAAAGGTAAAAGATTAATTTCATTATTTTTCTGATTTTCGTGACCAAGCTACTTGATGCTAGGTGTACATAATGTTTTGTCGAGCGATCGATAAACTTACACAAAGGCTTGGATTGTTTTCGCTGTAAAGCATATTTTCAAAATCTTACACGACAGGTGGATTAACAATAGGCTAAACTGTGTTTTGCTATTGCACTTGTGATTTCATGAATATAAATATTTTTAGTAATATTATTTGAATGTGGAGCTATGCAATTCAGCGGTTGTTGATGACAATTATCCAGTTAACGGGATGGCAGCCATAAGAAGTTAAATGATTTATGTAACATTTAACTCATTAGGATTTGGGGCACTACGAGAGCGGTTGTTTAAAGAGTTACCATCTCCCGAATTTAACTAAAGGTCATTGGCAATCACATCCATAAAACAGTCAACGTATTAAACATAACCTTGTATCATATCATCATGCGGAACAATCGTAACCTCCTGCATCTGCAAAAAAAACAGCCTTAAATAATTAAACCAAGTGTTGTAGTACTGAATCATAATTCAGTACTACAACACTTGGTTTAATTATTTATTTACTAGCTAACTAAATGATAATACAGGATAAAAACACACACTTAATACATTAGAAACAGATCCTTAGCGGACTGACACTATGGCGGCTTTTTAAAAAGACATGGAGAGAGAGAGAGAGAATACTTTTGGTATTCTCAGGATTTGAGCATTCTGCAGCATTACACCATCCCATCTGGTCTGCACTTAGTGGGACTAGCATTTATTTTTGAACAGGACAATGACCCAAAACACACCTTCTGGCTGTGTAAGGGCTATTTGACCAAGAAGGAGAGTGATGGAGTGCTGCATCAGATGATCTGGCCTCCACAAGCACCCGACCTCAACCCATTTGAGATGGTTTGGGATGAGTTGGACCGCAGAGTGAATGAAAAGCAGCCAAGCTCAGCATATGTGGGAACTCCTTCAAAACTGTTGGAAAAGCATTCGTTCCTCATGAAGCTGGTTGAAAGAATGCCAAAAGTGTGCAAAGCTGTCATCAAGGCAAAGGGTGGCTACTCTGAAGAATCTAAAATGTAAAAAATATTTTTATTTGTTAAACAATTTTTTGGTTACCACATGATTCCATATGTGCTAGTAGTAGTTTTGATGTCTTCACTATTATTCTACAATGTAGAAAAAAAAAACTTGAATGAGTAGGTGTGTCCAAACTTTTGACTGGTACTAATTATATATATATATTTAAGACAATATACAGTGGGGAGAACAAGTATTTGATACACTGCCGATTTTGCACATTTTCCTACTTACAAAGCATTTAGAGGTCTGTCATTTGTATCATAGGTACACTGTGAGAGACGGAATCTAAAACAAAAATCCAGAAAATCACATTGTATGATTTTTAATTCATTCATTTGCATTTTATTGCATGACATAAGTATTTGATCACCTACCAACCAGTAAGAATTCCGGCTCTCACAGACCTGTTAGTTTTTCTTTTCTTTAAGAAGCCCCGCTGTTAATCACGTGGAAGGTGAGGGATCAGCACAGAACTACATGGCAGGACCTAGTCAATGACCTGAAGAGAGCTGGGACCACAGTCTCAAAGAAAACCATTAGTAACATACTACGCCATCATGGATTAAAATCCTGCAGCACACGCAAGGTCCCCCTGCTCAATCCAGTGCATGTCCAGGCCCGTCTGAAGTTTGCCAATGACTATCTGGATGATCCAGAGGAGGATTGGGAGAAGGTCACGTGGTCTGATAAGACAAAAATAGAGCTTTTTGGTCTAAACGCCACTCGCCGTGTTTGGAGGAAGAAGGATGAGTACAACCCCAAGAACACCATCCCAACTGTGAAGCATGGAGGTGGAAACATCATTCTTTGGGGATGTTTTTCTGCAAAGGGGACATGACGACTGCACCGTATTGAGGGGAGGTTGGGTGGGGCCGTGTATTGCGAGATCTTGGCCAACAACCTCCTTCCCTCAGTAAGAGGATTGAAGATGGGTCGTGGCTGGGTCTTCCTGCATGACAACGACCCGAAACACACAGCCAGGGCAACTAAGGAGTGGCTCCGTAAGAAGCATCTCAAGGTCCTGGAGTGGCCTAGCCAGTCTCCAGACCTGAACCCAATAGAAAATCTTTAGAGGGAGCTGAAAGTCCGTATTGCCCAATGACAGCCCCGAAACCTGAAGGATCTGGAGAAGGTCTATATGGAGGAGTGGGCCAAAATCCCTGCTGCCGTGTGTGCAAACCTGGTCAAGAACTACAGGAAACGTATGATCTCTGTAATTGCAAACAAAGGTTTCTGTACCAAATATTAAGTTCTGCTTTTCTGATGTATCAAATACTTATGTCATGCAATAAAATGCAAATTAATTACTTTAAAATCATACAATGTGATTTTCTGGATTTTTGTTTTAGATTCCGTCTCTCAGTTGAAGTTTACCTATGATAAAAAATTACAGACCTCTACATGCTTTGTTAGTAGGAAAACCTGCAAAATCGGAAGTGTATCAAATACTTGTTCCCCCCACTGTATAAGACTATATATATATATATATATATATATTGTATTATATTATTTTCCCCTAATCCTAGCATCCCTCCCCTAATTGGAGTAAACTAACAGACAACAACACTTAGGCTTCTACTTTCATCTTATACATATTAAATACATTAAGGACACAGTTTATTTTACAATAGTAATCTAATCTGTAAGACACTTATATGTACTCTTTTGTTTTTTCTATTTAGTCCCATCCACTCAACTCCTCCCATCTATAATTATATTATTATATTATTGATTGTTTGACGACAACTTTTTAAATCACCCAGCATTGCTATTTGCAGAATTAGCTCCAGGTAAATGTTGCGAATCTTCAGCCATACCTGAACTGTGACCAAAAACAAGCTGTATATGTGACTCATTTCAGGAAACTTAGCATATGTCGCGGGTCACTACTTCACAGGAGATCTGTTTGGATGTAAGCTTTTTTTTTTTTAATCAAAATGCGTTTTGAGCTGCAAAGAAAAAGCCATATCTCAGACTGGCCAATAAAAATAAAAGAATAAGATGGGCAAAATAACACAGACACTGGAAAGAGGAACTCTGCCTAGAAGTCCAGCATCCCGGAGTCTCCTTCTCGCTTTTTACGTTGAGACTGGTGTTTGCGAGTACTATTTAATGAAGCTGCCAGTTGAGGACTTGTGAGGCATCTGTTTCTCAAACTAGACACTAATGTACATGTCCTCTTGCTCAGTTGTGCACTGGGGCCTCCCACTCCCCTTTCTATTCTGGTTAGTGACAGTTTGCGCTGTTCTATGAAGGGAGTAGTACACAGCGTTGTACGAGATCTTTAGTTTCTTGGCAATTTCTCACATGAGTTGCAGAAGAAAGTTCTTTGTTTTGGGCCATTTTGAGCCTGTAATCGAACCCACAAATGCTGATTCTCCATATACTCAACTAGTCTAAAGAATGCCAGTTTTATTGCTCCTTTAATCAGCACAAGGGTTTTCTAATGATCAATTAGCCTTTTAAAAATATACATTTGGATAAGCTAACACAGCGTGCCATTGGAACACCTATGTAGATATTTTAGGCTGGGTTTCTGTACAGCACTTTGAGATATCAGCTGATGTTACGAAGGGCTATATGAATACATTTGATTTGATTTTAAATGTTATTTGATATTCCATAATAAAATCTGCCGTTTCCAGCTACAATAGTCATTCACAACTAACCTGTTTGGGATAGGGGGCAGCATTTTCACTTTGGATGAATTGCGTGCCCATAGTGAACTGTCTCCTGCTCTGTCCCATATGCTAATATATGCACATTATTATTACTATTGGATAGAAAACACTGAAGTTTCTAAAACGGGTTGAATTATGTCTGTGAGTATAACAGAACTCATAGGGCAGGCAAACTTCCAAACAGGAAGTGGAAATTCGGGGGCTGGTTGGTTTTCAACTCATTGTCTATTCACATCTAAATAAGATATGGATCTGGTCGCACTTCCTACGCCTTCCACTAGATGTCAACAGTCAGTAGAACGTGGAATGAATCCTCTAGTGTGATGTGGAACCGGATGGCAGCTATTTGAGTCACTGGTCTGGCAGAATGTAATTTCCTGGTTACGCAGATGTAGTCATGATATCGCCTGAGTTCCATTACTCTGTAGACAAAAACGAATGCTCCGGTTGGAACGTTATTGGATATATATGATAATAACATCCTGAAGATTGATTCTCTACTTAGTTTGACCAGTTTATTCGACCTTGAATATAACTTCTGGAAGTTTTCGTCCAAGTTCGCCTGTACCAGCGCCAGCTTTTGGACGTGAGCTAAACCTGCAAGCAAAAGTAGCTAGTTGGACACTAGTAATGGACATTATGGAACAAAACAATGACCATTTATTGCAGAACTAGGACTCCTTGCGCTGCATTCTGATGAAAGAGCATCAAAGGTAAGGAAGTATTTATGATGTAATTTCGTATTTCTGTTGACTCCAACATGGCGGAGAAATATTGTGTACCTCTGAGCGCGGTCTCAGATTATTGCATGGTCTGCTTTTTTTGTAAAGTTAAAAAAAAATCTGACACAGCAGTTGTATTAAGAACCAGTATCTTTAATTATATGTAAAACATGTATCTTTCGTCAAAGTTTATGATGAGTATTTCTGTTATCTGACTCTGTAATTACTCCGGATATTTTGGAGGCATTTCTGAACATGGCCCCAATGTAAACTGAGATTTGTGGATATAAATGTGCATATTATCGAACAAAACAAATGTTGTGTAACATGATGTCATATGAGTGTCATCTGATGAAGATTATCAAAGGTTAGTGATTAATTTTATCTCGAATTCTGCGTTTGTGACTCTCTTTGGCTGGGAAAAATGGCTGTGTGTTTTTTTGGATTTGGTGGTGATCTAACAAATATACAGTATGTTGTGTTTTCGCTGTAAAACATAAAAAAAATCTGACACGATGGGTAGATTAACAGTATGTTTATCTTTCATTTGCTGTATTGGACTTGTTAATGTGTGAAAGTTAAATATTTCTGAAAAATATTTTGGGATTTCCCGCACTGCCTTTTCAGCGGAATGTTGGGGGAGGGGAGGGGCTGTGCCGCTAGCGGAAGCCCTAACCATTAGAAGTTAACAATGTCCACACTGTATTTATGATCTATTTTATGTTATTTCAATGGCCATAAAATGTGTTCTTTTTTTTAATGACATTTTTAAACTTCTTAGGGATAAGTCCCCTTTTTTTCAATTTTTGCCTAAAGCGACATACCCAAATCTAACTGCCTGCAGCTCAGAACCTGAAGCAAGGATATGCATATTCGTTGTACAATTTGAAAGGAAACACTTTGCAGTTTGTGGAAATGTGAATTGAATGTAGGAGAATACAACACAATAGATCTGGTAGAAAATACAAAGAAAAAAATTATACCACCATCTTTGAAACGCAACAGAAAGGTCCCACATCTAGCCATCACTCTGGTTGTAATTCTGATGGTGTCCATGCTTTGGCAGCAGTGTATGTGCAATGTTTCAGACGGATAACTTGAAGTATAAGCAAACTACATGACTTTTAGTGTGAAGTTCCCAGGTTAATTTGGGCAAATCGTGAAGGAGACAATAACATTCACATGACATTTTTCTGCAAGAATATCGTATACCCGGACTTTGATTTAGCTTTTCCAGTATTAGTAGCCATATTATAAGTTCAACATTTGCAAAACACACAGTTTTCAAAACTTAATAACTCTCCATATTCTTATAAATGTTGTCCAAAAGGAAAAGGCTTGCTGTCGAACAGGGTTAGCAGCTACATTTTGCAACAGATGTGGTATCCGTAAAACACAGCTCATTGGATATCTAGCTAGCTTTGTTTGACCCTGATTGGTGCTTATTTGGCCAAGTCACAGTCAATCAAGTGAAGACTGCCCGCGTCATCGGCATGCCATGAAGGCGTCGCTCTCTGACCACCATTTGGTGTAGTATTGGATATACTACACCCCTAATGATATAGTGAAGACTGGTTACATTCTAGGATCTCTGAGGAATAAATACGAATGTGATTTGACTGGTTGAAAAACCTTTTAGGGTTAGATTTTCAACGATTCTTTTCTTTGCAAATTAAACAAGTGGAAATAGAAAATCGTTTGTGCATGCTATATCGACCTTTTTAGGATATGTAAAAGTTCATGTTATCTCTGGGACCCTTCAGATGATAAATCAGAGCAAGATTTCTGAATGTAAAGTACACATTTCACCTTCAGAGGTTTATTTATTTAACCTATCGCTGTGAAAAAAAGTTTTTTTGCTAGGAGCTCTCCTTAAAACTTCTTGAGACTAGGGGGCAGTATTTTGATGTTTGGATGAAAAACGTGCCTAAATTAAACGGCCTATTTCTCAGGCCCAGAAGCTAGAATATGCATATAATTGGCAGATCGGGATAGAAAACACTCTAAAGTTTCCAAAACGGTCAAAATATTGTCTGTGAGTACAACAGAACTGATATTGCAGGCGAAAACCTGAGGAAAATCCAACCAGGAAGTGCTGTTATTTTGAAACCTCTCTGTGTTCCATTGCTTGCCTATCCTCCATTTAAAGGTATATCAACCAGATTCATTTCCCTATGGCTTCCACATGGTGTGAACAGTCTTTAAACATACTTTCAGGCTTTTATTCTGAAAAATGAACTTTACGGAAACTATTTGGAATTTTCGCCTGCCCGTCCTGACCTGCACAAGCCTGTGGATTTCTCAACAAAATGCGCCAACAAAATGGAGGATTTTGGATATAAAAATAATCTTTATCAAACAAAACAAACATTTATTTTGTAACTGGGAGTCTCGTGAGTGCAAACATCCGAATATCATCAAAGGTAAGCAATTAATTGTATTGCTTTTCTGACTTTTGTGAACAATCTACTTTGCTGCTAGCTGTTTGTAATGTTTTGTCTGCAATGTTTTGTCTGCTGAGAGAGCTGTCCTAACATTAACACTTGGTTAGCTTTTGCTGTAAAGCTTTTTTGAAATCTGACAGGCCAGGTGGGTTATCAACAAGCGTGTGTGTTGGTATATTGCACTTGTGATTTCATGAAAATTAAATATTTTTAGTAATTTAATTTGAATATGGCGCTCTGCAATTCAGAGGATGTTGGCGAAAATGATCCCGCTAAAGGGATCCCTAATTAAGTGACCCCAAACTTTTGAACGGTAGTGTATTTTTTTCCTTCTATTAAAATGTATTGTGGTGACATCATTCCTCTCTTTCGGGATATGAATACCACTTCACCGTCAGACCATTTTATTTGTAAACTATATGGTCATGTAAAGTAGTATTTTTCTGTGAACCAATACGCAATATAGTACACTTAATTTGGCGCCGGAAGTATAATAAGTATTATACCTCCAGCACCGACAGAGATGGCCGCCTCGCTTCGCGTTCCTAGGAAACTATGCAGTTTTTTGTTTTTTTACGTGTTATTTCTTACATTGGTACCCCAGGTCATCTTAAGCTTCACTACATACAGTCGAGAAGAACTACTGAATATAAGAGCAGCGTCAACTCACCATCAGTACGACCAAGAATATGACTTTCGCGAAGCGGATCCTGTGTTCTGCCTTTCACCCAGGACAACGGAATGGATCCCGGCGACCCAAAAAACGACTTCGTAAAAGGGGGAAACGAAGCGGTCTTCTGGTCAGACTCTGGAGATGGGCACATCGTGCACCACTCCCTAGCATACTTCTCGCCAATGTCCAGTCTCTTGACAACAAGGTTGATGAAATCCGAGCAAGGGTAGCATTCCAGAGGGACATCCGAGACTGTAACGTTCTTTGCTTCACGGAAACATGGCTCACTGGAGAGACGCTATCGGAGTCGGTGCAGCCAGCTAGTTTCTCCACGCATCGCGCCGACAGAAACAAACATATTTTTGGTAAGAAGAGGGGCGGGGGCGTATGCTTCATGGTTAACGAGACGTGGTGTAGTCACAACAACATACAGGAACTCAAGTCCTTCTGTTCACCTGATTTAGAATTCCTCACATTCAAATGTCGACCGCATTATCTACCAAGGGAATTCTCTTCGATTATAATCACAGCCGTATATATTCCCCCCAAGCAGACACATCGATGGCTCTGAACAAACTTTATTTGACTCTTTGCAAACTGGAATCCATATATCCTGAGGCTGCATTCATTGTAGCTGGGGATTTTAACAAGGCTTATCTGAAAACAAGACTCCCTAAATTGTATCAGCATATCGATTGCGCAACCAGGGCTGGAAAAACCTTGGATCATTGCTATTCTAACTTCCGCGACGCATATAAGGCCCTGCCCCGCTCTCCTTTCGGAAAAGCTGACCACGACTCCATTTTGTTGATCCCTGCCTACAGACAGAAACTAAAACAAGACGCTCCCGCGCTGAGGTCTGTTCAACGCTGGTCCGACCAATCTGATTCCACACTCCAAGACTGCTTCCATCACGTGGACTGGGATATGTTTCGTATTGCATCAAACAACAACATTGACGAATACGCTGATTCGGTGAGCGAGTTCATTAGAACGTGCGTTGAAGATGTCGTTCCCACAGCAACGATTAAAACATTCCCAAACCAGAAACCGTGGATTGATGGCAGCATTTGCGTGAAACTGAAAGCGCGAACCACTGCTTTTAATCAGGGCAAGGTGACCGGAAACATGACCGAATACAAACAGTGTAGCTATTCCCTCCGCAAGCTAAGCGTCACAAGCTAAGCGTCAGTATAGAGACAAAGTAGAATCTCAATTCAACGGCTCAGACACAAGAGGTATGTGGCAGGGTCTACAGTGAATCATGGATTGCAAAAAGAAAACCAGCCCCGTCACGGACCAGGATGTCTTGCTCCAAGGCAGACTAAATAACTTTTTTGCCCGCTTTGAGGACAATACAGTGCCACTGACACACCCCGCAACCAAAACATGCGGACTCTCCTTCACTGCAGCCGACGTGAGGAAAACATTTAAACGTGTTAACCCTCGCAAGGCTGCAGGCCCAGACGGAATCCCCAGCCGCGCCCTCAGAGCATGCACAGACCAGCTGGCTAGTGTGTTTACGGACATATTTAATCAATCCCCATCCCAGTCTGTTGTTCCCACATGCTTCAAGAGGGCCACCATTGTTCCTGTTCCCAAGAAAGCTAAGGTAACTGAGCTAAACTGTAGCACTCACTTCCGTCATCATGAAGTGCTTTGAGAGACTAGTCAAAGACCATATCACCTCCACCCTACCTGACACCCTAGACCCACTCCAATTTGCTTACCGCCCAACTAGGTCCACAGACGATGCAATCTCAACCACACTGCACACTGCCCTAACCCATCTGGACTGGAGGAATACCTATGTGAGAATGCTGTTCATCGACTACAGCTCGGCATTTAACACCACAGTGCCCTCCAAGCTCGTCATCAAGCTCGAGACCCTGGGTCTCAACCCCGCCCTGTGCAACTGGGTACTGGACTTCCTGACGGGCCTTCCCCAGGTGGTGAGGGTAGGCAACAACATCTCCACCCCGCTGATCCTCAACACTGGAGCCCCACAAGGGTGCGTTCTGAGCCCTCTCCTGTACTCCCTGTTCACCCACGACTGCGTGGCCACGCACGCCTCCAACTCAATCATCAAGTTTGCGGACGACACAACAGTGGTAGGCTTGAAAAAACGACGAGACGGCCTACAGGGAGATGGTGAGGGCCCTCGGAGTGTGGTGTCAGGAAAATAACCTCACACTCAACGTCACCAAAACTAAGGAGATGATTGTGGACTTCAGGAAACAGCAGAGGGAACACCCCCCTATCCACATCGATGGAACAATAGTGGAGAGGGTAGTAAGTTTTAAGTTCCTTGGCGTACACATCACAGACAAACTGAATTGGTCCACCCACACAGACAGCATCGTGAAGAAGGCGCAGCAGCGCCTCTTCAACCTCAGGAGGCTGAAGAAATTCGGCTTGTCACCAAAAGCACTCTACTAACTTCTACAGATGCACAACCGAGAGCATCCTGTCGGGCTGTATCACCGCCTGGTACGGCAACTGCTCCGCCCACAACTTTAAGGCTCTCCAGAGGGTAGTGAGGTCTACACAACGCATCACCGGGGGCAAACTACCTGCCCTCCAGGACACCTACACCACCCGATGTCACAGGAAGGCCATAAAGATCATCAAAGACAACAACCACCCGAGCCACTGCCTGTTCACCCCGCTATCATCCAGAAGGCGAGGTCAGTACAGATGCATCAAAGCTGGGACCGAGAGACTGACAAACAGCTTCTATCTCAAGGCCATCAGACTGTTAAACAGCCACCACTAACATTGAGTGGCTGCTGCCAACACACTGACTCAACTCCAGCCACTTTATTAATGGGAATTGATGGGAAATTATGTAAAATATATCACTAGCCACTTTAAACAATGCTACCTAATATAATGTTTACATACCCTACATTATTCATCTCATATGTATACGTATATACTGTACTCTATATCATCTACTGCATCTTTATGTAATACATGTATCACTAGCCACTTTAACTATGCCACTTTGTTTACATACTCATCTCATATGTATATACTGTACTCAATACCATCTACTGTATCTTGCCTATGCCGCTCTGTACCATCACTCATTCATATATATTTTTGTACATATTCTTTATCCCCTTACACTTGTGTCTATAAGGTAGTGGTTTTGGAATTGTTAGCTAGATTACTTGTGAGTTATTACTGCATTGTCGGAACTAGAAGCACAAGCATTTCGCTACACTCGCATTACCATCTGCTAACAATGTGTATGTGACAAATAACATTTGATTTGATTTGATTAATCCAGAGAGGTTGGAAAAATTATCTAGATCCTCTGAGGCTGTGAAGGGATAAACATTGTGTAATTAAAAGAAAACATGAATCATCAGAAAACATGAATCAACATGAATTCCTCCTTTGTTTTTAAACCCTGTATTTCTAGACCCTTTATATTATTGTTGAATCTGATTTTAATAGCTAACATTTCGATGGACATAATAAATAGATATGCCGATAGTGGACAACCTTGTTTTACTACTCTTGACAGTTTAATACTTTCTGAGAAGTAGCCATTATTTACTATTTTACACGTAGGGTTACTATACAAAGCTTTTATCCATTCTATGAGATTCTTCGAAATATTCCAGGCATTTATATATACATTCCCATCATACTTTATCAAACGCTTTTTGTGTTTTAGACTATGGTTACTAGTCCTTCCTATTGTAGTGAGCAAATGGTTTCATAGGTAAACCCCAAAAAAACAATCAAGGAATTTTTGTTCAGAGAACGGTTTTAACTGACCAAGAGTTTAAGCGAATCGTCTGGCCAACTGATTTAAAATTATATGAGAAACTTGTTAGTGGGTGTCATGAGAGATGACATATACAGTGGGGAGAACAAGTATTTGATACACTGCCGATTTTGTAGGTTTTCCTTCTTACAAAGCATGTAGAGGTCTGTAATTTTTATCATAGGTACACTTCAACTATGAGAGACGGAATCTAAAACAAACATCCAGAAAATCACACTTCCTCATTTTTGTTTTAGATTCCGTACCCATGATAAACCCATGATAAAAATTACAGACCTCTACATGCTTTGTAAGTAGGAAAACCTGCAACATCGGCAGTGTATCAAATACTTGTTCTCCCCACTGTATGTAGGTCTCAAATGGGCACACACTGGCTGAATCAACGTTGTTTCCAAATTAAGTTGAACCAACGTGGAATAGGCCTACTCTTTGAATTGACGTCTGTGCCCAGTAGGCTCTGATGGTGCCAAGTACTTACATGCCAATGATCAGAATGTCAATAAGGATCTGACCAAAGTTACATTTGCAGTGAGCTCCGACATTTTTTGCCTGCCCCCTAAACAGCTGTTTGTCATAGCAAGTGAAGATAGGAATGATCTGTATAGTGTCTTCACATGAATGTATTCTAACAAGGATCTCACCATTGTACAGTTGACAGAACAACATGATAAGGTAGACATGCCGGGAGAAGCTATAAGCACTGATAAAAGTAGAAGTTTTCACTCATCAAGTGTACAGACAGTGGTTCGCCACTGACCGACAAACGGGCCTACCACACATTCAACCAGTTGCAGAGCTAACACTACTGTTGTTCTCTTGTGACGTCCTTGCTGGTCTAGCACATGATTGCACACATTTATCTTATAATGGCTTGTGTAAATTCATTCCAGAAACACCCAAATCTAACTCCTTGCCCTGAGTTTGTCTATTTCATTGTCCAGGGATGGATCGCTCATTTAAACTTGCCTAGTTAAATATAAAAATAGTGAGTAATATCCTCAAAGGCGGTGGATGGTATGACCTCTTGACCCAAGTAATTTTTCCAGCAATTGTTTACAGACAGAATATTTCAATTATATTTCACTGTGTCACAATTCCAGTGGGTCAGAAGTTTGTAGACATTAAGTTGACTGTGCCTTTAAACAGCTTGGAAAATTCCAGAAAATGATGTCATGGCTTTAGAAGCTTCTGATAGGCTAATTGACATCGTTTGAGTCAATTGGAGGTGTACCTGTGGATCTATTTCAAGGCCTACCTTCAAACTCAGTGCCTCTTTGCATAACATCATGGGAAAATCAAAAGAAATCAGCCAAGACCTCCGAAAAAATGGCATACCTCCACAAGTCTGGTTCATCCTTGGGAGCAATTTCCAAAAGCCTGAAGGTACCACGTTCATCTGTACAAACAATAGTATGCAAGTTTAAACACCATGGGAACACGCAGCTGTCATACCGCTCAGGAAGGAGACGCATTCTGTCTCCTAGAGATGAACGTGCTTTGGTGCGAAAAGTGCAAATCAATCCCAGAACAACAGCAAAGGACCTTGTGAAGATGCTGGAGGATACAGGTACAAAGGTATCTATATCCACAGTAAAAAAACGAGTAATTTATTGACATAACCTGAAAGGCCGCTCATCAAGGAAGAAGCCACTGCTCCAAAACCGCCATTAAAAAAAGACAGACTATGGTTTGCAACTGCACATGGGGACAAAGATCGTACTTTTTGTAGTAATGTCCTCTGGTCTGATGAAGCATTTTTGGTTTAGTTAGAGACGTGAATCCCACATATAATTTGTCCACAGGTCAATATGGCATTTACAGTATTGAAAAAGTGATATTGAATTGTGTTAGGTTGTGAATGACATTATATATCGGACTGGTGGAGTTATGTCAAACATGCAGCTAACACAGACATATGGAAATGTCTGCTCTACCCAAAATTACAACCAACTAGTTGCAGCATTACCACAACAATGAAAGAGGCAAGTAGAAGGGAAAAAAGTAAGCAACTTGTATGTCGGCCCTGTATTAAAGAACATAGTGATAAATAAAAACATAACTGTCTTGTTTTGCACACTTTGTACAAAATAATAAAATGCAGTGCTACAGGATATTTCTTAACGTAGCTCTTTATTAGCTAGCTATAACTGGCATGTTCACGTATCGCCAACCAGGATCAAACTGCCCATGACCTAACCATTTGAGTGGTCTTAACCAATCATAGCACAGTATGATATGGCGGTAAAATGCATCCAAATTACAATTCAGTATCTTTATACATATGAATATTACAATAACAATTTAATTTAAGGACCAGAAAACTGACAGCTGTGCAATTTTCACATTGCTCTTTTGACTAAAACAAGCTAATGTTAGCTGGCAAAGTTAGCCTACTATGCTTTGGTAGCAAAGTAGCTAATGTTAGCTACCCAATGTTGGTGGAAGAACAGATAGCTAGCTAACATTAGCTACTTAACCAAGCCTAGTAAAATACACTAAAAGAAGTTAAACGGTTGACTCTTCATATTTTTTTCATTGATACAATTACTTTGTGGGACCTGTGGGCCCACCAGGATACTCTTTGTGTGAGGGAATGATGCATCACTAAGCATGGGCATGGATTTCCAACAACTCATGGCAAGGCTGAATCAGATGCCGGACTACAACACGGTGGCTGATACAAACTAAAGGCTGATGACACAAGTAGCTAAACTATTCCAACAATGACAGCAAAGCACTGTACAGCAAGACAGAATGTGCTATCTGTAAATTCAATGTTTACTTTTACAACTTGCACATTGGTGGTAGCATACGTGAATATTTGAATCCTGTTAACTTGCTAATTATGGTCTCTTCTGTTTTAATAGCTGGCAGTAAGGGATCTAAACATTAATGCTGGTGAGGAGGACATGTATGTGCCGCAAGAAAAGTGAGGACATTTTTATATTTGACAAAATGTTTAAGGAAAAAGTCCAGTCAAGCAATCAGGGTAGGTTGTGTGATGGTTCTTAGCCTTCTCAAACATGTTACATTAAATCATTTTCTGTTCGTTGTCATGTCTCAGTAAGAACAGTCTGCTGGTCAGGCAGCGGAGATTAAGGTACACATTTTGAAGGTGAGTTGTCTCATAAAGATGTGGAATTCTGTTAGTCAGTACATCTTACAATTTTCTCAAGGATTTTGATGTATATAACCATTGCTAATACACTACACTGACTCCTCAGGTGGAGTTGCAAATCCGTACTGGACTGAAAGAGGCATAAATTGTTAGATACACCAGACATTAGAGATGTTGTATTTATAATTTGCCCTTTCAACACTTTTTTTCTTATTTTTTTGACAAATAAAAGCATATTTATATAGTAAACACTTGGCCTTTCCATTGATTTGGTGACAGAATATGCATCAATTAGTGTATGGGCTGTGAGAACAAAGGGAAGTGGCTGTAACAATGCTGAGGTGTCCAGCTAAACACATAGGCAGTCAGGATCTCTAGTATCCACCAAGTGTTAACACCCAATGGCTTCCCTTATCCAACAGGCGGAGAAACAAGCTTTTGAGTCTTCAGCGATAAAACCCCTAAATTCTTCTGATTGGCATGGAACATACACACATGCTTTCTTTCCTTTCTCCCAGACTCTTCCTCCTCCTCTGCCCTCCCCCCACACACAGGTCACACACAGGTAACAGCTGCTGTAATGAGTGTGGCAGATAAAAGTGGTCTAGACACTGAGAAAGGCAACAGGAAAAGAAACAGAGATTTGAGACACTGTTCACCTGTCTGCTATTTTGAAAAGGTCTGACTGCTATTCAATCTGCAAAGGAATGCCTAATTTAGAAAAGCATGCAGTTGTCTAAAGAGGTGTCAGGTGACCGTATGCTTTCATGTGGGTGCCTTTGTTCATCGACATGCAGTGTAACTTGGATGATGTATTGAACTGTGTATTTGACTTAATTGTTTGAATACCTTGGCACAACACCTAACCAGATTTTGTTTCTTGTTCCCATGTGGCGCAGTGGTCAAAGAAACTGCAGCTCAGTGCAAGAGGTGTCACTACAATCCCTGGTTCAATTCCAGGCTGTATCACATCTGGCCATGATTGGGAGTCGCATTGGGCAGTGCACAATTGGCCCAGTGTCATCCGGGTAGGCCATCATTGTAAATAAGAATTTGTTCTTAAAACTGACCTGACTGGTTAAATAAATAGATTCATAAATGTATTTGAATAGAATTGCTTGAAATCAAGAGCAGAATAATATACAGACTTTGTCGAATCCAGCCTTCAACAAGGTGAAAAATCTGTCAATGGGCACCTAACCCTAATTGCTCCAGAGTCGCTGTTCTGACCCTGCCCTCAGGGGGAGTTGGGATTTGCAAAATACACATTTGAAATAGGACAAATAGGCTGCATTAACACAGGCAGACCAATTTATATTTTTTTCACTAACTGTTCATTTCATCAGCTCTAAAATAAGATCTGGTGGCAGGTAGCCTAGCGGTTAGAGCGTCAGGCCAGTAACCGAAATGTCACTGGTTCAAATCCACATGCCTACAAGGTGAAAAATCTATTGATGTGCCCTTGAGCAATTACTTAACCCTAGTCGCTCTGAACAAGAGCATCTGCTAAATGATGTAAAGTAATCTGTAAAAATATAACAAAGATTATTTTTTCCTTTGTGGATGGGCCCCAAAAACGTTTAATGATCTGATGTGATTGTTATGACAAGTACAGTATTTGGCAATTTTCAAATGCACAAAGTACTTTCCATAGCTAATTATATCAATATTTGTCAACTTTTGAGATTATCAAGGCATATTTTCCATTCCTTTCTTGGGAGAGTCATGAAACTATGATTCCAGGCTAGTATCACAAACAACATGGATGCTATGGGTGTTATCTTAGGGCATAAATGTGTAAATCAGACAGTTATTTGTAAAATAATACTTGATCAACACTGTGAAGGGTCAAAATATGCAAGCTAAGTCAGAACGACCACTTGGTGGCACTATAATATGGACATATCTATGTCTCTTGAGCTGTTTGACCCAGAGTCATGGAATTTGGCACACATGCTCAGGGATGTGAGTCTAGTTAACCTGTAAAGTATTTTAATGAAACAGGAAGGGAGTGCGGCGCAAACCCTCAACCTTCTTTCCTGGAGCCCAGCATGCCATCGACGGTGCCACAAAAGCATGCTTGAGTGGCAGAATCGATATCCACACTTAAATCAAGGTTGATACAGTATGTGGGTGCTGTTGAACAGCATAAAACATTCATGCAAGCTCATTGGCTTATAGCAGCTATATTGTTTGAGCTAGAGTCTTTGAAAATATTGTGTTTGAAGACACTACAAACTAAATGTGGTGCCTATTGGTCCAGCGGTTCTGGGGCCTCATTTATATCCGTTGAATAAATTTAACACAAAATATTTGTGTGGCATTCATGAAAAGACTGCAACTGCAAGAACATATTGATTTATAAACTTGGCATACACCATACATATGTAACGATCCCGGGTTTATAAACGTGGAAATCGACTCTGCCGCTCGAGCATGCTTTTGCGGCACAGTCGATAGCGTACCGGACCTCGAGGTCGAGTGTTCGAGACCTGCTCCCTGCTGTTTCATTACATTGGTGTCAGAAGTGATCGGACGTTGCATCCACGACAGTGCGTGTGCTTGGCCGGTGAACGCGTTCCTGTAAGACGTAGAGTCGCAAGCTAGCGCGAGGACGTGATCTTTGAAAGGAGGGAGTAGTGTAACGACCCTGGGTTTATAAGCGTGGAAATCGACTCTGCTGCTCGAGCATGCTTTTGCGGCACAGTCGATAGCGCACCGGACCTCGGGCTCGAAGGTCGAGGGTTCGAGACCTGCTCCCTGCTGTTTCATTACAGTATGTTTCCCTTTAGAAACCTAAAACGGTTTGCGCGTGAACGAGCATTATAACTCCACCTGAAATGCCCATCTTTCACATTTTACGGTGACAATTATTTGCTGTATACTTTGGAAGTGTTGGAATTAGACCAAGATGGTATGTAAAGGAAATAGCAATGTCGAACTTCATAATGGCTTTGGCCGTGTTGGGAGAATGTTTTCTTTTGCAGTGACATTTGCTGTATCTGACCATTTAGGAAAGACTAGATTGTTGTGGACCTGTAAACAGATCATTTGAATGGAATAATGTTTTGCATTCACACTTCAATGAACAAGATCAACTTTCTGTTCACCTGTAAATATCTATTTTATGTTATAAACCATGCACCCTGTCGTCTGCATAGCCTAATAGCCTATCTAACAGGCCCATGTAAATGAGAGATGTGCATGGTAATTTGTTGTTTGTCTACTTCTGGAATATAAACATCATAGCCAGAAAATGTAAGGAATTTATTCTGCAATGGTTACGATATACTGTATGTATGTGTTATGTTTCGAAATTAAATATTGTCTACGCAATACATTTCACACTTCAGACGTAGCCTACATACTTCAATGGAAAGGAGAAACCATCTGTTCTACTGTTAAGCTGCGCTTTCGGATCAGATTGCAAAGAACAAAATAGATAAGCTAATTCAAGCAGCCTATTTACTACTGTGAAGTGGGTACAATTAAATGAGAGATGGGATGAATGGTAGCCTATAACTTGTTTTAGGCCTATAGGCTTTTTTTGCAAGTAGCCTATGAAACCATCAGTCAGATAAGGAGTGATTTATTCTGCAATGATTATGGAAATAGGAAATATATGCCTATGCCTATTTTAGAATGCAAATATAAATCAAATTTCGCACCTTATTAATGGCAAATGATTGCATCTTGTTATATTTTCCTGGGCCTACCTGTTTTGTTTTGAATAAGAGTGTCATATGTTCCCCATTTGCAAAAGGCTACTTTTTCCTTCTTGCAATGCAAGACTTCAACCACTAGAAACTGTGCACGCAAGTTTGCAGGAGGTTAAGCACATTCTCACATCAAGTTTTTATAAATGCCAACTTTAGCGTGACAACTGGTGCAGTCATGTTTTGGGGTATATTTTGTACATATGCAAAGTTATGAGGCCCCTGGAGAAGAATATCACTCCAGTGTTCATTTGCTAAATTGTAATTCCTTCGCTACTACGGCCTATTTATTGCCTTACCCCCTTACTCTATTTGCACACACTGTATATAGATGTTTCTATTGCTATTGACTGCACTTTTGTTTATCCAATGTGTAACTCTGTTTTTTGTCACACTGCTTTGCTTTGTCTTGGCCATGTCTCCGTTGTAAATGAGAATGTGTTCTCAACTGGCCTATCTGATTAAATAAAATCTAAAGTATTTTGGAGACAGACATGTGACTGGGAAGATTTGAATTTATTGGACATTTGAGAAATGTACCGGTCATCCATACATCCATGCGCCCACCCACGCAGCCAGCGCCATTAATAAACTAGGGATATTGGCCGAATTAGCCACATTCACATACAATTATGTTAGCACAACTGAAACTGTTGTCCTGATTAAATGAAGCAATAAAACTGGCATTCTTTAGACTAGTTGAGTATCTGGAGCATCAGCGTTAGTGGGTTTGATTACAGCCTCAAAATGGCCACAAACAAAGACCTTTATTCTGAAACTCATTCGTCTATTCTTGTTCTGAGAAATGTAGGCTATTCCATGCGAGAAATTGCCAAGAAACTGAAGATCTCGTGCAATGCTGTGTACTACTCCCTTCACAGAACAGCGCAAACTGGCCCGAACCAGAATAGAAAGAGTGGGAGGCCCTGGTGCACAACTGAGCAAAAGGACAAGTACATTAGTGTCTAGTTTGAGAAACAGATGCCTCACAAGTCCTCATCTGCAACTTCTTTAAATAGTATCCAGAAAACATCAGTCTCAACGTCAAAAGCGAGGAGGCGACTACGGGATGCTGGTCTTATCGGCAGAGTTGCAAAGAAAAAGCCATATCTCAGACTGACCAATAAAAATAAGAGATTAAGATGGGCAAAATAACACAGACACTGGACAGAGGATCTCTGCCTAGAAGGCCAACGTCCCGGAATCGCCTCTTCACTATTGGAGTTAAGACTGGTGAAGCTCCCGACGAACAGTTATTGTGCTGACGTTGCTTTGAGAAGCAGTTTGGAACTCAGTTGTGAGTGGTGCAACTGAGGACAGATGATTTTAGCAAGATGCCGCTGACAGAGATGGTCGCCTCGCTTTGAGTTCTTAGGAAACTATGCAGAATTTTGTTTTTATGTATTACCTCTTACATTGTTACCACAGGAAATCTTAAGTCTTATTACATACAGCCGGGAAGAACTATTGGACATAAGAGCAAAGTCAATTCACCAACATTATGACCAGGAATACGACTTTCCCGAAGAGGGTCGTCTGTTCGGACCACCACCCAGGACAATGGATCTAGTAGTAGTCCCAGTAGTCGACCCAAAACAATAGCGCTGCAGAAGGGGCAGACGAAGCGGCCACCTGGTCAGGCTCCGTAGACGTGCACGTTGCCCACCGCTCCCGAGTCTACTACTAGCCAATGTCCAGTCTCTTGACAACAAGGTAGACACAATGCGAGCAAGGGTTGCCTTCCTGAGAAACATCAGAGATTGTAACATTCTCTGTTTCACGGAAGCATGGTTCACTCAGGATATGTTGTCGGAATCGGTTCAGCCACAGGACTTCTCCATGCATCATGCCGAAATAGATAAACACCTCTCTGGGAAGAGGAATGGCGGGGGTGTATGCTTCATGATTAACAACTCATGGTGTAATCATAACAACATACAGGAACTCACATCCTTCTGCTCACCTGACCTAGAATTCCTTACAATCAAATGACAGCCATTTTACCTACCAAGAGAATTCTTGTCAGTCACAGCTGGGCAAATTCCCCCTAAAGCCGACACCAAGACGGCCATCAAGGAACTTCACTGGACTATATGCAAACTGGAAACAATATATCCTGAGGCTGCATTTATTGAAGCTGTGGATTTTAACAAAGCAAATTTGAGAACAAGCCTACCTAAGTTCTGCCAGTATATTGATTGCACTACGCGCATGGGCAATACCCTCGACCACTGATTCTCTAACTTCCGCGATGTATACAAGCCCTCCCCCGCCCTCCCTTCGGCAAATCTGACCATGACGCCATCTTGCTCCTACCGTCTTATAGGCAGAAACTCAAATAGGATGTAGCAGTGATGAGAACCATTCAACCCTGGTCTGACCAATCAGAAGCCACGCTTTAAGATTGTTTTGGTCACACGGACTGGAATATGTCCCAATCAGAACAACATCGACCTATACGCTGACTCGGTGTGTGCGTTTATAAAGAAGTGCATTGGAGATGTTGTACCCACTGTGACTATTAGAACCTACCCTAACCAAAAACCATGGAAGGATGGCGGCATTCGTGAAAAACTGAAAGAGCAATGCACCGCATTTAACCATAAAAAGATAACGAGCCACGTCACGGACACCGACACCACGCTTCCAGACAAACTAAACACCTTCTTTGCCCGCTTTGAGAATAATACAGTGCCACCGTCACGGCTCGCTGACAAGGACTGTGCCCCCCCTCCTTCTCCGTGGCTGACATGAGTAAAACATTTAAACGTGTTAAACCTCACAAGGCTGTTGGCCCAAACGGCTTCCCTAGCTGTGTCCTCAGAGCATGTGCAGGCAATGCACAGTCTGTTTATTCAATCACTCTCTATCCCAGTCTGTTGTCCTCACATGCTTCAAGATGGCTACCATTGGTCCTGTACCAAAGAAGGCAAAGATCACTGAACTAAATGACTTCTGCCCCGTAGCACTCACTTCTGTCATCATGAAGTGCTTTGAGAGACTAGTCAAGGATCATATCACCTTACAGGCCACCCTAGACCCACTTCAGTTTGCATACCGCCCCAACAGGTCCACAGATGACACAATCGCCATCACACTGCACATTGCCCTATCCCATCTGGACAATAGGAATATCTATGTAAGAATACTGTTCATTGACTATAGCTCAGCATTGAACACCATAGTACTCTCAAAGCTCATCATCAATCTGGAGGCCCTGGGTCTCAACCCAGCCCTCAGGAATTGGGTCCTGGACTTTCTGACGGGCCGCCGCATGTGGTGAAGTTAGGAAACAATATCTCCACTTCGCTGACCCTCATCACTGGGGCCCCACTGGTGCATGATCAGCCCCCTCCTGTACTCCCTGTTCACCAACGACTGCGTGGCCATGCACGCTTCCAACTCAATCATCAAGTTTGCAGATGACACAACAGTAGTGGGCTTGATTACCAACAATGATGAGACAGCCGAACAGGGAGGTGGTGAGGGCACTCGGAGTGTTGTCAGGGAAAACAACCTCTCACTCAACATCAACAAAACAAAGGAGATGATTGTGGACTTCAGGAAACAGCGGAGGGAGCACCCCTATCCACATCGAAGGGACAGCAGTGGAGAAGTTGGAAAGTTAAGTTCCTCAGCGTGCACATCACGGACAAATTTAAATGGTCTTCCCACACAGACAGTGTGGTGAAGAAGACGCAATAGCGCCTCTTCAACCTTAGGAGGCTGAAGAAATTTGGCTTGTCACCCTAGACACTGACACATTTTTACAGATGCACAATCGAGAGCATCCTGTCGGGCTGTATCACAGCTTGGTACGGCAACTGTACCGCCCTCAAACACAAGGCTCTCCAGAGGGTGGTGCGGTCTGCACAATGGGCAAACTACCTGCCCTCCATGACACCTACAGCACCCGATGTCCACAGGATGTCCGAAAAGATCATCAAGGACATCAACCACCCGAGTCACTGCCTGTTCACACCACTACCATCCAGAAGGTGAGGTCAGTACTGGTGCATCAAAGCTGGGACTGAGAGACAGAAGCTGTTTTTCAATCTCAAGGATATCAGACTGCTAAACAGCAATCACTAACTCAGAGAGACTGCTGCCTACATTGAGACCCAATCACTGGCCACTTTTATAAACACAGCAAAACAATAAACGTCCCTTTTTCAAGACCCTGTCTTTCAAAGAATTCTTAAAAATCCAAATATCTTCAGATCTCCATTGTAAAGGGTTTAAACACTGTTTCCCATGCTGTTTCCCAACAATTAATGAACATGCACCTGTGGAACGGTCGTTAAGACACTAACAGCTTACAGACTGTAGGCAAATAAGATAACAGTTATGAAAAAATAGGACACTAAAAAGGCCTTTCTACTGACTTTGGACCGGTACTACCAAAATAACGTAGTACCAGTCCAAAGTTTGGACACACCTACTCATTCCAGTGATTTTCTTTAGTTTTACTAGTTTCTACATTGTAAAACAATAGTGAAGACATCAAAACTATGAAATAACACATATGGAATCATGTAGTGACCAAAAAAGTGCTGAACAAATATATTTATGTTACGGTTTTCTTTGGGTGAAGTAGAGTCGGACCAAAATGCAGCATGGCTACTGCGATCCATGTTTATTTAATAACGAAGAAACACGAACTGTACAAAAACCGAAACAGCCTAAACTGGTGCAAACTAACACAGCGACAGAAACAAGGACACTAAGGACAATCACCCACAAAACACTCAAAGAATATGGCTGCCTAAATATGGTTCCCAATCAGATACAACGATAAACACCTGCCTCTGATTGAGAACCACTTCAGACAGCCATAGACTTAACTAGAACACTAAGCTAAAATCCCAATACCAACACACCACATACAAAAACCCATGCCACACCCTGGCCTGACCAAATAAATGAAGATAAACACAAAATACTTCGACCAGGGCGTGACAATTTAAGATTTGAGATTCTTTAAAGTAGCCACCCTTTGCCTTGATGACACAGCCTGGAAGTGTGTTGTGTCATTTTCCTATTCAAAAACAAATGATAGTCCCACTAAGCGCAAACCAGATAGGATGGTGTATCGCTGCAGAATGCTGTGGTTGCCATGCTGGTTGAGTGTGCCTTGAGTACTAAATAAATCACTGATAGTGTCGCCATATTAGAATTTTATATTATGGATTGTCAGTCTTTGCATCCATTGCTCTGTCTATGAATTTGAGTGGTTGCATTTCTCCAGCACCTTACCTTTTTTACTGAAACTGTGGCAGGGAGAACACTTTGTTAATGTTTCAATTAAGGATAGTTGTTTTAAACACCTTTTTAATAGTGTTATTATATGGTGCCATCCTCTAGTCAGTGAGTTACTTTTGTGCCATTAATATCAAGCAAAACTTCTGAAGTCGAGAACAAAACTTTTAGTATTGCAACAACAAAAAATATACTGAAAGCAAAACAAAATGTTGCAAGGAAATCATTTCAAAAAGTGAGAACATGGATGCAAAACAATAGTTTCAGTAACTTTTTAAAAAATGATTACGCGATTAAATAAAACACCCTCTTTCCTGCAATGTTCCTTATCTTTGGTTGTTTCCCTTGCCTTTGCTTTCGCTGCCTTTTTTACAGTTCAAGTCTTGGTTCATTCATTCCAGCAACATAGCACCCTGCATTCCACTGCTGGATTACTTCTGAAGCTGAGCAGGGTCAGTCCTGGATGGGAGACCAGATGTAGCTGGAAGGGGTGAAAACAAACCTGAAAAATAAATGTCACACGGAAAATATATTTATTTATGAGGGGAAAATGTAAGTGAAGCTGCATATGTGTCCGAAAGCCATGTGACTGACTCATTTAAACTACGATTTTTTTAAAGTGATATTTGTCTGATGCAACTTGTTCAGATGTCTTCACTTATTCAAATGTGTCTGTTCCTTTTGTAAAGGTAGAAGTTTACCGTGAATGCGATCTTTCCCAAAAACACAGGAACATTGCCTTTTAATATAAGGTACATGGTCGACAGCGCTCTACAACACACCTTGGATTTAATCCAGTCCCTAGTCTCACATTTGAAAATCAACACACAGCAAGTTTATTAAAAAAAATTAAAAACGATGTAATATAGTGTGCAATACTTGTATTGTAGTTAGGCAGTACACTATGTGTTAATGATATCACTATCATGTAGGCTTCATTATTTTAAGGCCACTTCATGGCATGTTCATTTGCATGTTGCCGCCTTGGTCATAATGCTACTGTCTTTCTGTTGTATTCATGTACTGTGAAGGTGAATAGACTGCACACACAAACACATGGCATTTTCTTTTGGATCATGTGTTGGAAAATACCTGTGTTTTGGTATGTGCACCCTCTTTCTCCTTTACTAAGTATCAGTCATCAATACGTTTTGGGTAAACACTGCGGTGTGGATAGCTTTATCTATGCATTGTGCTTGATGCGGGGAATCTAGAATGTACTTTATTGTCTGCATTATAAATGAGGCTGTGAGATTCAGTTTCACTTTCCTCGGTGTGGGGAGGGATCAAATGTTGTCTCCACCAGCGCAGTAGCACTTTGGGAAAGTTCTGTATTCAAATGAGGGCTGGCTCTAGCCTTTTGGGGGTCTTAAGAGAGATCTGGTTGTGTGGAAAGTAATACATTATATTACTATTTATATTCATTTGTGTTACTTTCATGAATATATATTTTTTTAATATCACAATTTGTTTGACTGTCGGAGAGAGCAAGGCTCTACCAAAGATAGACTACTTATTAACTCAGGTTTGATCACTAGTTTCTCCTTTCATCTGTGGTGCTGCTTTCCTGTGCTAGTCTACAAGTGCTGTGCTATATATGGGCTGCTTAATTAGACATATATACTGTAAGCCAAACATCTCTACAGATTTCCTATCTTTTCATACAAAATCTTTCTCTCAAGCAGCTGGTTCTGGTTATAGACCACACACGTACACAGACCCATAGAAATGTATAGAGGGCAACTTAACGGGAAAGCCCTCCATCGACATGCAAGGTAGAGATATGATTCTGAAAGTAGTGCTCGTGTTTGACAAAATAACTTCAATAATATTACTCAATTTGAAAAAGTTACTTGTTACTTTTCTCCATACTTATATAATGTGTCAACACTGGTACCCAGCCTGTATTCTGCCATGAATACTACAAGTTTAGAAAGCTGGCTAGACTAATTTACCAATCTAAAAATTGTTAGCTGACATGGCTAATTGAGTGACTGTCAGTGACTGACATAGCAATAGAAAAACTGCTAATGTACAACCAAATTTCAAACTTGCACATTGTGTATTCTACTATTCTAACTCTCAACAGTAAGTTGAGACCCAGACTAAGTTCCCCCTATTTCTTTGGGGGGGGGGGGGGTCTGGGACCCTAAGCAACCGCTTATGTCGCTTATGCCTGGAGCCAGTCCTGGTGAGGGCATGTAAGTAGGTGTGCAAAAGACTTCAGGGTTAAGATCTGATTAAGTGGGGGAGACGGGAGGGGTGTGTGCGAGGGAAGAGGCAAGAGGTGCGGTGTCCCAAGGGAGAGGTACACTTTACACCCCTGGCTGTGAACCAAATATAACCAAGGTTGTTTTTTTGTTTTTTTTCTGGAAATTGTGAGTAAGATTTGTCATTGCCAGCTATGCTCAAAATCCCCCACATATGTTATCACGTTGTAGAAAAGGGGTAAAAATGACCCATCGTCATCATGAGAGATAAAGAGACCAAGAAAAAAGGGGAACTTTATTAAGATAAGAAGAAAGTGACTTGTGTCATTGGACTTTTTGCTAAATCTTTCAAATACATGTCTCCTTAGTTAACTCAATTAAATTAATTAAATTTACACATTTTTATTTAACCTTTATTTAACTAGGCAAGTCAGTTCAGAACAAATTCTTATTTACAATGACGGCCTACACCAGCCAAACCCAGATGACGCTGGGCCAATTGTGCACTGCCCTATGGGACTCCCAATCACGGCCGGATGTGATACAGCCTAGATTTGAACCACGGTGTCTGTAATGACGCCTCAAGCACCGAGATCTAGTGCCTTAGACCGCTGCACCATTCAGGAGCCCAAATCATGACTTGGTACACTGTTTTAACCTTATTCTTGAGCAGAAATCATCTGTTTATTGTATAGAATGTCTAGAAAGGTTGAAAATCCATCCCATGCACACACGTGAAATTCAGATTTGGTGTAAAGTAAACCAATAATACATTTAAAAAATCATTTTTAAAATTCTAAAACCAAATAGTGATTTCAGCATATATTGTTGTTTAAAATACTTGATTGACAACATATCGTATTGTCCCTTTGAAATTGCCATTATTTATAAAAGAAGATATTTCTCAGTTTTGTTGTTTTGTAGGACTTTGAACTCCCAGATATAAACAATGCTACTGTTTTTATGTAGCAACCCTAGCCAGAAGATTCCAACCCTACCATTACGCTTGTTTACACTGAGCTGCTCCGGGGTAGGAATGCCATCATGGTTAGATTAAGACACTGCAGAGCCGACGCGAGATATGAGACAGAATATATACCTCAATGCAGGGATGGGATATGCCACTGTACTCTAAATGTTATCTTTATCCACACTGATACATTGAGAAGATTGAAATACTGTCGGAAAAACTAGCAGTATTTCAATCTTCTCGTTGTCTCAGTGTTAGCATTGGACATTCACTCAAATACAGTGCCTTGCGAAAGTATTCGGCCCCCTTGAACTTTGCGACCTTTTGTCACATTTCAGGCTTCAAACATAAAGATATAAAACTGTATTTTTTTGTGAAGAATCAACAACAAGTGGGACACAATCATGAAGTGGAACGACATTTATTGGATATTCCAAACTTTTTTAACAAATCAAAAACTGAAAAATTGGGCGTGCAAAATTATTCAGCCCCTTTACTTTCAGTGCAGCAAACTCTCTCCAGAAGTTCAGTGAGGATCTCTGAATGATCCAATGTTGACCTAAATGACTAATGATGATAAATACAATCCACCTGTGTGTAATCAAGTCTCCGTATAAATGCACCTGCACTGTGATAGTCTCAGAGGTCCGTTAAAAGCGCAGAGAGCATCATGAAGAACAAGGAACACACCAGGCAGGTCCGAGATACTGTTGTGAAGAAGTTTAAAGCCGGATTTGGATACAAAAAGATTTCCCAAGCTTTAAACATCCCAAGGAGCACTGTGCAAGCGATAATATTGTAATGGAAAGAGTATCAGACCACGGCAAATCTACCAAGACCTGGCCGTCCCTCTAAACTTTCAGCTCATACAAGGAGAAGACTGATCAGAGATGCAGCCAAGAGGCCCATGATCACTCTGGATGAACTGCAGAGATCTACAGCTGAGGTGGGAGACTCTGTCCATAGGACAACAATCAGTTGTATATTGCACAAATCTGGCCTTTATGGAAGAGTGGCAAGAAGAAAGCCATTTCTTAAAGATATCCATAAAAAGTGTTGTTTAAAGTTTGCCACAAGCCACCTGGGAGACACACCAAACATGTGGAAGAAGGTGCTCTGGTCAGATGAAACCAAAATTGAACTTTTTGGCAACAATGCAAAATGTTATGTTTGGCGTAAAAGCAACACAGCTGAACACACCATCCCCACTGTCAAACATGGTGGTGGCAGCATCATGGTTTGGGCCTACTTTTCTTCAGCAGGGACAGGGAAGATGGTTAAAATTGATGGGAAGATGGATGGAGCCAAATACAGGACCATTCTGGAAGAAAACCTGATGGAGTCTGCAAAAGACCTGAGACTGGGACAGAGATTTGTCTTCCAACAAGACAATGATCCAAAACATAAAGCAAAATCTACAATTGGAATGGTTCAAAAATAAACATATCCAGGTTTTAGAATGGCCAAGTCAAAGTCCAGACCTGAATCCAATCGAGAATCTGTGGAAAGAACTGAAAACTGCTGTTCACAAATGCTCTCCATCCAACCTCACTGAGCTCGAGCTGTTTTGCAAGGAGGAATGGGAAAAAATGTCAGTCTCTCGATGTGCAAAACTGATAGAGACATACCCCAAGCGACTTACAGCTGTAATCGCAGCAAAAGGTGGCGCTACAAAGTATTAACTTAAGGGGGCTGAATAATTTTGCACGCCCAATTTTTCAGTTTTTGATTTGTTAAAAAAGTTTGAAATATCCAATAAATGTCGTTCCACTTCATGATTGTGTCCCACTTGTTGTCGATTCTTCACAAAACAATACAGTTTTATATCTTTATGTTTGAAGCCTGAAATGTGGCAAAAGGTCGCAAAGTTCAAGGGGGCCGAATACTTTCGCAAGGCACTGTACATTGACAGTTGGTTAAAAAAAGTCTGCAAGAATTCTGGGGTGGGAATAGGGTGTGTTAAATGAAAGGTTTCTTTAGAAAATGAGACTGAGGGATTTTCCCACTTTGCATAGGTGACTCAATCACATTCAACCCATAACTGGAACTTACGTGCAGCGCTTTAGCTATGAATGCCTGCCCAAGTTGTTGCTTTTCTCCACTATCTCTTTCAAGTTTAAATGTTCTCATCTCGGGCAATTCTTCATGTGTAATGTTCATTGGTGTGTGACCATGGTTGTACATGCCAAGGAAGTTGTTGGAAGGTCAGGTTATCTAGTGGAATATAATTCAGTTGAAAAGAATAGCTACTTTGAAAAACCAACCGATTCACCAAAAATATGTTTTTGATATCTGAGAGACAAGCCAAAAGCCTATCACACAAAACTGGTAATCTGTTAATATTAATATGAATTTTCAATATGCATATCAGCAATCTGAATTATAAATGTTGACTTTATTTGTCAGTATGTGTGAAACAATGTGCAAATTGCTATGTCTTGGGAATCGATTGTATGGTAGTTCCATTGTTGTGGCAGACACTTACAATCCCCAAATCACCCCCCAGAATGAGTTTGAGTCATCCTGTGAACACAATCTACAGATAGAATCATCCATAGGTTCCCATGTCAGCAATTTGCCAATGGAAGTGCATCACAAAACCAAGTGGAAGTTGTTAGGAGGGGCAGAACACAACACAATATGGTCCGTCAGTCGCCGTTCCATAGACCCAGACCACAAAGCACTGATTCACAAATTCAGTAATAAACTCTGATTTACCACTACAGATGTTGCACTGCAGGAAACACAGAAATCCCCCAGTTTAAACGGATCTCAAACAGAATATAATTTATAAAGCAGAAATCCCCTCAGTGTATCTCCAACGTATTCAAATAGATGGGCACTTCCTGCTAAATGGAGATTAATAATTGATGCAGTCTTCTGGCATGTCTCCAAGTGTCTATTACTTTGAAACACCGGAGCAGATCTACTGTTTGGCTAGATCCTTTTTGTGACAAAATCTTTATTAATTTGATCATTCTCTGGTTGGGGAGGGGGGGGGGGGGCAGTGCTACAGGAACAATACACACATTCATATAATTTCATAGCTCGCATCCACTCGTTGGTTGCCACTCAAAAAGAAGAATATATATAACGTTAAAAAGATTTGGGTCACTTAGAAATGTCCTTGCTTTTGAAAGAAAAGCAAATTTTTTGTCCATTGACCTCTTAAAAGCGGCAAATCCTTGGATTGTTTTTCAATTTTCACCTAAAATGACATACCCAAATCTAAGCTGCATGTAGCTCAGGCCCTGAAGCAAGGATATGCATATAGTACCATTTGAAAGGAAACACTGAAGTTTGTGGAAATGTGAAAGGAATGTAGTAGAACACAGAATAGATCTGGTAAAAGAAAAACAAAGAAAAAAACGACCGTTCTTTTGTACCATCTTTGAAATGCAAGATAAAGGCCATAATGTACTATTCTAGCCCAGGTGAAATTTAGATTTGGGGCACTAGATGGCATCAGGGTATGTTCAAAGTTTTAGACTGAACCAATGCATTTCCTTTTGAGTCAAGACTGCCCAAATGTGTCCCGAATTTGCTTATTAAAAACTTTTAATGTTCAATATTGTGCATTCTCCTCAAACAATAGCATGGTATTTTTTTCACTGTAATAGCTACTGCAAATTTGATAGTGCAGTTAGATTAACAAGAATTTAAGATTTCTGCCAACATCAGATATGTCTATGTACTGGGAAATGTTGTTGTTACTTACAACCTGATGCTAATCACATTAGCCTATGTTAGCTCAACTGTCCCGTGGATGGGACAACAATCCTTAAGAAGTTTTAAAATAACAAATTGTTCAGAAATACAGTGTAGACATTGTTAATGTTGTACATGGATATTATAGTTGGAAACAGCTGATTTAAAAAAAATGGAATATACATAGGCATACAAAGGCACATTATCAGCAACCATCACTCCTGTGTTCCAATGGCACGTTGTGTTAGTTAATCCAAGTTTAGCCTTTTAAAAGGATAATTGATCATTAGAAATTATGTTAGCACATCTGATTGAGCATTAGAAATTATGTTAGCAGAGGTGAAAACTGTTGTGCTTATTAAAGAAGAAATACAACTGGCCTTCTTTAGACTGGTTGAATATCTGGAGCATCAGCATTTGTGGGTTCGATTACAAGCTCAAATGGCGAGAAACAAAGACCTTTCATCTGAAACTCGTCAGTCTATTCTTGTTCTGAGAAATAAAGACTATTCCATGTGAGAAATTGCCAAGAAACTGAAGATCTCGTACAACTCGGTGTACTACTCCCTTCACAGAACAGAGCAAACTGTCACTAACCAGAATAGAAAGAGGAGTGGGAGGCCCCGATGCACAACAGAGAAAATAGTCCCCTCGTCCAGCTGGTCCTGGGGCTGAGTTCACAAACCTGTCCTACTTACACACTGAAGCCTCAGGACCAGAACATCCAATCAATCAGAATAAACCAAATTACAACACAGTCAAAACAAAACTACATTGCTTATTAGGAAACACATGCACAAACACAAAGAAAAATGCAGTGCTATCTGGCCCTAAATCGACAGTACACTGTGGCTAAATATTTGATCACTACATTGCTGCCTGCCATAAGTTGAGGGACAGTGTCTGACAGACCAATCAACCTGCACATGTCCTCTACTGTATGCTTATTGTTTGTGTTCAATGTATGGTTATTTTGACCCTTGGTTATTGTTGTTACTGTTGTCCCGTTGACAATTTTGATTCATTATTTTCATATTGTAAATATCCAAAGTAAGCTTTGGCAATACGTATATTGTTACCTCATGCCAATAAAGCAAATTGAATTGAATTGAGTAACAGAGTCACAGAGAGAGAAATAAAGAGAAACTTAGTGGAAGAGAGGCAGTGAGAGATTCCGAGGTAGAGAGAAATAGAGAAACTCAGTGAAAAAGAGGCAGTGAGAGAGAGAGAAACTCAGTGAAAGAGGCAGTGAGAGAGAGAAAGAGAGAAACTCAGTGAGAGTGTCACAGAGAGAGAAATAGAGAGGAACTCAGTGAATGAGAGGCAGTGCGAGAAAGAGAGAAACTCAGTGAAAGAGAGGCAGTGAGAGTCACAGAGAGAAAGAGAGAAACTCAGTGAGAGGCAGTGAGAGAGTCACAGAGAGAGAAAGAGAGAAACTCAGTGAGTGTCACAGAGAGAGAAATAGAGAGAAACTCAGGGAGTCACAGAGAAAGAAAGTTAAAGAACGAGATGGGGAAAAAATCCAAAAAAGGCTGGCATTAGAACAGGGTTGATATCAGAAATAGACTTGACTGTTTTGACTGAATGTTTTCGCTTAGATTCTAGAGTGTGATTTATTCAATGGAACCTGGATGTAGCTATTTTTAATATCAAATGAATTCAAATTAGGTAAGGCTGTAGCCTGTCTACGGGGAATGAATGGATGCGTGTGCGTGTGTGTGTGTGTGGTGGGGGGGACTCAGTGAAAGAGGCAGTGAGAGAAATAGAGAGAAACTCAGTGAAAGAGAGGCAGTGACACAGAGAGAGAAATAGAAATGGCAAAGGTCAGATGTGCTGGACCATTTTTGTGTTGGGTGGGCTGGTTGAAATTGACACACACACAAACAACATATTTTTATTTAAAATAAAACAATGTAAAACGTGACATGGCCGGCGGCTGAGCCTTTGGCTGATCAGTGGACATTGCCGGCCCCCTACCAAGATGGGCTGAGCTGAAGTCACGTAATCTCACATTCAAAGTCGAACACAGCACCTGCTCCAACTCCGGCAAACAGTAAAGTGCATTATCATCTGTTTTTGCCGCTGTGCCTGTGCCCTCGCTGGGGCCTGCTGCTGCAATGAGCCAGTCTCCTCTCCATCTATGTGCTCGAGACAAAATGCATTCTAATCGTATAACTTTTCAAAATGCAACTGCAGGAAAAACACAGCTTTGGAAGCTTCATCTCCTTGTTCTTGTCAGAATGAAGATGGTCTCAGATTTCTGGAGGTATTCTTTTCTATTTTTAACTATCAATATTCAGCTCCATAGTAACTATTTTAGAACCAAGATATTTGATATAGCTTTGAGATATAGAGCGGTGCACCGGGCATGGGCAGTAGCCTACAACTTCAATGTTGGATTAATACATGGCTGGCATTGGGTTTAGACATTTTTACAGACCTCTTGACTTTTTCCACATTTTCTTATGTTACACACTACCCTATAATCACAAACCAAAAACAGTTTTTTTGAAAATGTTGCTAATTTATAAAAATAAGAAACTGAAATGTAACATTTACATAGGTATTCAGACCCTTTACTCAATACTTCATTGAAGCACCTTTGGCATCGATTACAGCCTTGAGTCTTCTTGGGTATAACACTACAAGCTTGGCGCACCTGTATTTGGGGAGTTTGCCTCAATCTTCTCTGAAGATCCTGTCAAGCTCTGTCAGGTTTGATGGGAGTGTCTCTGCACAGCTATTTTCAAGTTTCTGTAGAGATGGTCGATGGGGTTCAAGTCCGGGCTCTGGCTGGGCCACTCAAGGACATTGAGACTTGTCCTGAAGCCACTCCCGCGTTGTCTTAGCTGTGTGCTTAGGGAGGTTTCTCTGTTGGAAGTTGAACCTTTGCCCCAGTCTGAGGTCCAGAGAGCTCTGGAGCAGGTTTTCATCAAGGATCTCTCTGTACTTTGCTCCGTTCATTTTGCCTCGATCCAGACTGGTCTTCTAGTCCCTGCTGCTGAAAAACATGCCCAGCGCATGATGCTGGAACCACCATGCTTCACCGTAGGGATGGTGCCTGGTTTCCTGGTTGACGCTTGGAATTCAGGACAAAGAGTCAACATTCAAGTGGGCTGTCATGTGCCTTTTACTGAGGAGTGGCTTCTGTCTGGCCACTCTACCATAAGGCCTGATTGGTGGAGTGCTGCATGGTTGTCCTTCTTGAAGGTTCTTCCATCTCTGCAGAGGAACTCTGGAGCTCTGTCAGAGTGACCATTGGGGTCTTGGTCACCTCCCTGACAAGGCCCTTCTCCCCTGATTGCTCAGTTTGGCCGGGCGGCCAGCTCTAGGAAGAGTCTTGGTGGTTCCAAACTTCTTCCATTTAAGAATGATGGAGGCCACTGTGTTCTTGGGGACCTTCAATGCTGCATACATTTTTTGGAACACTTCCCCAGATCTGTGCCTTGACACAATCCTGTCTCGGAGCTCTATGGACAATTCCTTTGAATTGGACAATTTTGCTCTGACATGCACTCTCAACAGTCAGACTTTAAATAGGCAAGTGTGTGCCTTTGCAAATCATGTCCAATCAATTGAATTTACCACAGGTGGACTCCAATCAAGGTGTAGAAACATCAATGATGATCAATGGAAACTGGATGCACCTGAGCTAATTTGCGATTCTCATAGCAAAGGGTCTGAATACTTATGTAAATATGAATGTATTTTCTGTTTTGAGAAGACATTTCTGTGTCTTGTGTACACGGATTTAAGATGACTGCTTTCCCGGGAACAGGCCCAAATCTCATTTGCGTGAATAGAAGACAGAGAAAAAGGGGGCGGAGGTCAGAGGTCGGGCTTCCTTCTAAGAAGTCGTAGGCGAGCAGGTAAAACCCCACTCCCATTCCTTCTATTGGTAAACATGCAATCATGGGAAAATAAAATCGATGACTTACGAGCAAGATTAAACTACCAAGGGGACATTAAAAACTATCTTATGTTTCACCGAGTCGTGGCTGAACGACGACATGAACATCATACAGCTGGGGGCGCTAGAGAACGTGCTATGGAGTAGACGTGCTTTGCTAGAGCTCCGCTCCATTTTGAAACAAATGAGTATTTATCTTAACCTCTCACGACCTATATCTTCAAACAAATATGACAAAGGGAAAAGGCACCAGAAAAGGGAGCGCTAAACAAGATAATTTGAATGAGATAGACAACGAACCAATTTCAACGTCGCCAACCCACGAGGAGTTAGCTGAAGAGGCTAGCTTCCAAGAGTCCCCCACAGAGCCTACGCAAAGTGACATACTGGCTGCCATAAACTCACTAAGCAAGAAGGTGGACACAAGGTTGGCTGATATCTCAAAGAGTATTGGGACTTTGGCCGAAACTGTGAAGGCAACTCAGAGAAGGGTGCATGAGGTTGAGCAGACGACAGTCGATCACGAGGCCAGGCTACAGGACATAGAGAAACAGTGCGCAATGTTCAAAAATGACAACAAAACCCTGAAAGCCCGACTGGAAATGCTTGAGTCGCATTCAAGACGCCAGAACATCCGAATATGTGGCCTCCAGGAGGACACTGAGAAAGGGAAACCCACTGAATTTGTCTCGGAGCTGATACCGGCCCTGCTGGGGAGCGAACACTTCAAAACGACCATCCTGATCGACCACGCACACAGATCTCAGGCAACGATGCCGGCCAAGGGCGGGCCACCAAGGCCATTCATTGTACGGCTGCACTATCCCCAGACCAGGGATCTCATCCTCAAGCTGGCTAGTCAAAAGTTCCCAATTAACTTCAACGGAGCCAGGGTGTCTTTCTACCCAGATCTTACCTTGGAGGTGAGGAACCAACGGAAAGAGTTTGATGAGGTACGCAACAAATGCAGGGCGGCCAACATCCGATATGGATTCCTCTTCCCAGCCCGGTTTAAGGTGACAGTCGAAGGATCAACACGTACGTTTGACAACCCAAAAGAGGCCAATCTGTTCTTGACAAGCAAGCTCCCTGGCTGAGGATACAGAACGGCTGTGTCAGCCGGCTAAATGACCAAATACAGGCCAGGAATGTGTTTGGATTTCCGGACTATGTCTTTTCGATTAGAAGATCAGAATTTGGGACTTATGATTGGTGAGATGTTGTGGCTAGTATAGCATTGTTTGGCACATCATGTTTTAGCGCCACTAACCCCCTAACGTGAGAGTTAAGTGTTATTTAATATTAGCGTATATGCGGAGCATCTATAGACGACGAGTTAGTTCAAGCTGTATGTCTAGACACCCTAAAGTTTGTGTGTTAGCCAAGGAGTGCTTAGTTTGGGGAAGTCACTCAGTAAAGGGACGGGAGGGGGGATGGGGTATGTGTTTTATGTTCACGTTTATTATTAGTACAGGTGGCATGACAAGCTCCCGCACGGCGGGACGTTTTTCTTCTGAGTTTTGTATGACAGCAACAATTTGCTCTAAAATAAGAAATGCCACATAGTGACAGAGCACAGAGTAGACCAGGTGGAATAAAGATAGTCAGCTGGAACTGTAACGGCTTAGGGCATGTGGTGAAACGAGCTAAGGTTCTCTCATCTTAAATCACTGGGTGTTGACATAGTGTTTCTTCAAGAAACTCATATTATTTGGCTCAGGCCAAGCTACGAGTCGGCTGGATCGGTCAGATATACCAGTCTTATTTTGATGCAAAAGCGAGAGGGGTAGCAATCCTGATAAGGAAAAACATTCCGTTTGTTTACTCATCCTCGATTTCAGATCCTAATGGTCGGTATATTATTGTGGCTGGTACACTGAATTCGAAACCAATAACCTTGGTCAATTTATATGGACCCAACTTCGATGATCCATTATTTTTTCAAAGGGTTTTTAAGGACGTACCAAATATCTTGGATACAAGTGTTATTGTTGGAGGGGACTTTAACTGTACGTTAGATTCTCTTTTAGATAAACAGCTATCAAGGTCACTTCAACAATCAAATGCCAGTGTCTGTCTAAATACATTGATGACAAACCTTAACATTGTCGATATTTGGAGACTGATGCACCCAACAGACAGGGATTACTCTTTATTTTCATCAGTTCATAAATCATATTCCAGAATTGACTATTTTTTGTTGGACTCCAAACTAATCTCAGCGGCTGAGTCGGTTACCTATCACCCTATTCTAATTACGGACCACTCTCCTGTGTCCATGGTGCTGAAACTCGACAATATGTCGACAGGTCGGCGACCGTGGCGCTTAGACGCATACCTGCTGAAAGATTAGGCTTTTTGTCAGTATTTGAAGGAGCAGATTGCCTTTTTCCTCGGAACTAACGACACGGGGGATGTTGACGACTACACCCTTTGGGAATCTCTAAAGGCTATGATTAGAGGTTACATTATTTCTTATACATCAGAGAGGAAAAACGCGCCAATACTAGGCTAAGAGAATTGAAAGAGAGTTAGGGGAACAGGAGAATGTTTTTAGGCCGAATTCCTCGTATACAGTCCTTGAGAAGATCACAAAGTTAAAATATGAATACAATACCATCCTTTCGAAACGGGTGGGCTCTTTACTTGCTAGAACGCAACAAAGTTATTTTGAACTGGGTGACAAACCACAAATTATTAGCAAGACAGCTAAGGCATGTACAGGCATCTAGAGCTATTCACAAAATAAAAGACAAGAAGGGTAAAATAGTAACAGATCCGCAGGATATTAATAAATGCTTTGCGCAGTTTTACTCGGAGCTATACCAATCAAAATGCGATGCTACTGATCCACAAACTATGGAACGCTTTCTTGCTGAATGTGAACTTCCTAAACTAGATAGGGGGGCAGCTTCTGCACTTGATGCAGGGATAACTTTGGAGGAAATTAACACAGCGATAGCACAATTTCCAAACAGCAAGGCCCCTGGGCCCGATGGATATGTAATAGAATTCTATAAGAAGTACTGCGCCAGTCTAGCTCCACTTATGTTGCGAATGTTTAAACAATCCAAAGAAAATGCCAAACTCCCGCAAACACTGTATGAGGCTACAATAGCACTGATCTTGAAAAAAGATAGGGATTCCATGGAGATGTCGTCTTATCGCCCCGTGTCGTTACTCCCCATAGAAAACAAGGTGTTGACAAAGATATTGGCAAACCGATTGAAAACATATATTTCCGACATCATACACCCTGACCAGACAGGTTTTATCCCGGGCCGACATATACACTACAATTTGAGACGTATTTTCAACGTAATGTATCACGATCATAAGGTTGAGGCAGTGGTAATAGCTCTTGATGCAGAGAAGGTGTTTGACCGGATTGAGTGGAAATATATGATGTCGGTTCTGGAGCACTTCGGATTCGGAAAGGAATTTATTAATTGGATAAGAATTATTTATGCACACCCAATGGCGTCCGTGGTAACCAATCAAGAAATGTCGCAGTCATTCCGCTTGTTCAAGGGGTGCCGACAGAGGTGCCCTATTTCGCCTGCTCTCTTCGCTATAGCCATGGAACCCCTTGCTACTCGCATTCGGGCATGTGCCGATATAGCTTCTGTTAAAATAAAGGACACACAGCACAACATTTCCCTATATGCAGACGATGTTCTTTTGTTTTTGTCCAAGCCTAAAACTTCTATTCCACCCTTACTTAACTTGATAAACACATTTGGCTCCTTCTCTGGCTACAAGATAAACTGGCAAAAAAGTGAGTTGATGCCAATATCACGGCCTGTGGATATGCAATTTCTGCAATCTACCCCGTTTAGAACAGTGATGGACAAGTTCACAAGCCTTGGCATTGTAGTGACAGGAGACCTTGATCAGCGATTAAAAGCAAATTGGGACATGAAAATATATCAGCTTAAACAAAATATAGATTTTTGGAAAACTCTGCCTATCTCCTTGGTTGGTCGTATAAACGCTATTAAAATGGTTGTCCTACCCAGGTTTCTCTACCTCTTCCAATGTCTACCCAATTTCATACCACAAAGTTATTTTAAGAAACTGGATTCAATAGTAACTCCATTTTTATGGGATAACAAGGCAGCCAGAATTTCAAAGAAGCATTTATGCAAGTACAAAATAGAGGGGGGCTTTGGCCTTCCTCACTTTAAACTGTATTATTGGGCTGCTAATCTGAACATTGTGTCTTTCTGGAGGGAAAGCTTACCTGTGATGAGACAGAAGGATATGCCTGCATGGCTTTTGATTGAGCAGGCCTCCTGTCAACGTTCCTCACTCCCTGCACTTGTTAATAGCCCATCATATGTGAAAAAATCCACTTATGACTCTGACCCAGTCATTTGTCATACGCTTAGGATCTGGAAACAGATTAGGTATTTTCTTAACATACCCACTGTATACATTGACAGCCCGATTTACCTGAATCATGCTTTCTACCCCGCATTGGATGATGTGGTGTTTTCACAGTGGAGGGCGAAGGGGCTCACAACAATTGGTAATCTATACATAGATGGTCAGTTAGCTTCATTTCAACAATTACAGGGAAAGTTCAACATGCCAACAACACATTTTTTCAGATACCTCCAAATCAGGAATTTCGTAAGGACACATATCCCACAGTATGGCATGAAGCCAAATAGTCTACATTAGATAGCTTGATCCTTGTCAAACCCCATTCAAAAGGGTCGGTCTCTAGACTGTTTGATGTGCTACAAGCCCACATAGAGGTATCCACAGACACCATTAAAAGGGCTTGGGAACAAGAACTTGGCTCAGAAATCTCAGATGAGGACTGGGTAGAAGCTCTCAGGAATATAAACCACAGTTCAGTGAATGCCAGACACAACCTTGTACAGTTTAAGGTGATACACAGGTTACATTACTCAAAAGTAAAACTGCATAAAATATTCCCGGACACCTCACCACTGTGTGAGAGGTGCAAGCAGGATGAGGGGACGTTGACCCACTTATTCTGGACATGTCCTAAGTTACATGTTTACTGGTCTCTCATTTTTGATTATTTATCTAGAGCCTTTGATAGAGTTCTAGCCCCAGACCCATTGACCACTCTGTTTGGCACAGTTGATGGGAATAATCACGAAGGGAAAGCTGTCTCTCTTTGTACTCTATTAGCCAAAAGGCTCATATTGCAATTTTGGAAACTGGAGACTGTACCTACCTTTGAAATGTGGTTACGGGATTTAGGAAATGTAATACATATGGAAAAGATTTGATACAATACCTCCAATAGAAGTCCAATGTTTTACAAAATATGGCAGCCGATACTGGATAAATGGTCTAGTCCCGCTTCATAACTGGGTTGACGATCTGCTGCTACTCTGTGCTGTACTCCACTCAATATTTATTTTTGGCTTAACTACACTGCTTGTAATGACTATATGCTGTCTTCCTATACATGTACCACCTAATAGGATTTTGTTTTATTTTGTGTATGTGTGAGTTAAGTTTTGCTTTGTCCTCTAAATTGGCCATCCCATTCAACAGTACAATGAATGTCATTGTTAGTATTGCTGTCTTTTTTATTTGATTTTTTATTGTAAAATAATAAACATATCATAAAAAAAAAGAACATCATACAGCTGGCGGGTTTTACATTGTATCGGCAGGATAGAACACCAGCCTCTGGTAAGACAAGGGGTGGCGGTCTATGTATATTTTTAAACAACAGATGGTGCATGATATCTAAGGAAGTCTTGAGGTTTTGCTCGCCTGAGGTAGACCACACTATCTACCTAGAGAGTTTTCATCTGTATTTTTCGTAGCTGTTGTAACAATGAACGCTGAAACTTGGGAAGCAAGGCCAGGGAGTGAATATATTTATTAAATAAAATAACAAAACAGGAAACACGAACAGCGCACCATCATAGAACAGGAACAATGACGACTGGGGAAGAAACAAAAGGGAGTGACATATAAAGGGCAGGTAATCAAGGAGGTGATGGAGTCTAGGTGCGTGTCATTATGCGCATAACGCTGGTGACAGGTGTGCGCCCTAATGAGCAGCCTGGTGACAGAGAGCAGAGTGGGAGCACACATGACACCAGTCTACATACTACCACAGACCGATGTTGGCACTAAGACCGCACTCAATGAGCTGTATACCGCAATAAGCAAACATGAAAATGCTCATCCAGAAGTGGTGCTCCTAGTGGCCGGAGACTTTAATGCAGGGAAACTTAAATCCGTTTTACCAAATTTCCACCAGCATGATAAATGTGCAACCAGAGGGGAAAAAAACTCTAGACTACCTTTTACAGATGCGTACAAAGCTCTCCCTCGCCCTCCAATTGGCAAATCTTACCATAATTATATCCTCTTGATTCCTGCTTACAAGCAAAAACTGTAAGCAGGAAGCACCAGTGACTCGATCAAAAAAAAAAGTGGTCAGACGAAGCAGATGCTAAGCTACAGGACTGTTTTGCAGCACAGACTGGAATATGTTCCGGGATTCTTCCGATGGCATTGAGGAGTACACCACATCAGTCACTGGATGTGTCAATTAGTGCATTGATGATGTCGTCCCCACAGTGACTGTACATACATACCCCAACCAGACGGCCCATTAACTTAATTAGGGTAGGGGACACTATTTTCACCTCCAGATGAAAAGCATGCCCAAAGTAAACTGCCTGCTACTTAGACCCAGATGCTAGGATATGCACATAATTGGTATATGTGGATAGAAAACACTCTAAAGTTTCCAAAACTGTTTAAATAATGTCTGTGAGTATAACAGAACCGATTTCACAGGCAAAAACCTGAGAAAAATCCATCCAGGAAGTGTGATTTTTTAATGTTTGTAGTTTTCTATTGAATGCTTTTACAGTATCCATTAACTTAGGACTCAAATTGCACTTCCTATGGCTTCCACTCAACAGTCTTTAGAAATTGTTTCAGGCTTGTATTCTGAAAAATGAGAGAGTAAGACCTTTCTGAATGAGTGGACACTACAGTGTCTCAGATATTTTTTTATGCGCGCAACCGAAAGCGCACCTTACTTGTTTACCGTTTATATTGACGACGTTGTTGTCCGGTTGAAATTGTATTGATTATTTGGCCAAAAACAACCTGAGGATTGATTATAAACATTGTTTGACATGTTTCTACGAACTTTACGGATACTATTTGGATTTTTCATCTGCCTGTTGTGACTGCGTTTGAGCCTGTGGATTACTAAACAAAACAAATATTTTTGGATATAAAAGAGGGACTTTATCGAACAAAATTAACATTTATTGAGTAAATGGGAGTCTTGTGAGTGCAACCATATGAAGATCATCAAAGGTAAGTGATTAATTTTATTGGTATTTCTGACTTGTGTAACTCTACTTGGCTGGTAACTTGTATGTAATGATTTGTCTGCTGTGCGCTGTCCTCAGATAATCGCATGGTATGCTTTCGCCGTAAAGCCTTTTTGAAATCTGACACCGTGGCTGGATAAACCTTTTACGACTAGGGGCAGTATTTTAATTTTTGGATAAAAAACGTTCCCGTTTTAAAACAAGATATTTTGTCACGAAAAGATGCTCGACTATGCATATAATTAACAGATTTGGATAGAAAACACTGACGTTTCCAAAACTGCAAAGATATTGTCTGTGAGTGCAACAGAACGGATGTTACAGGCGAAACCCAGATAAAAATCCAATCAGGAAGTGCCGCATTTTTTAAAACTGCCTCATGCCAATGACTCCTTATATGGCTGTGAATGAGCTACGAATTAGCTTATGTTTTCTACTTATTCCCCAAGGTGTCTACGGCATTGTGGCGTCTTTTTACGCATTTCTGTTGAAGAATAGCCGTAAGGGACCACATTTAGCAAGTGGTCACATGATGTCTCCAGCAGAAAAACTTGCGTAAAATACTGAGGTAGCCATTTTTCCAATTGCTTCATATGAGAAACCAATTGCCTCGACGGATATATTATCGAATAGATATGTTAAAAACACCTTGAGGATTGATTCTAAACAACATTTGCCATGTTGCTGTCGATATTATGGAGCTTATTTGGAAAAAAGTTTGGCGTTGTAGTGATAGCATTTTCCGGTCGATTTCTCAGCCAAGCATGATGAACAAACGGGAGCTATTTCGCCTAAAAAAAAAAATATTTTGGGAAAAAAGGAACATTTGCTATCTAACTGGGAGTCTCCTGAGTGAAAACATCCGAAGTTCTTCAAAGGTAAATGATTTCATTTGATTGCTTTTCTTATTTTCGTGAAAATGTTGCCTGCTGCCAGCAGAGCCTAGCATAGCATTATACCATGATAAACTTACACAAATGCTTGTCTAGCGTTGGCTGTAAAGCATATTTTGAAAATCGGAGATAACAGTGTGATTAACAAAAGGCTAAGCTGTGTCTCAATATATTTAATTTGTGATTTTCATGAATTGGAACATTTTCTAGGGGTATTTATGTCCGCTGCGTTATGCTAATTCGTTTGAGGCTATGATTACGCTCCCGGATCCGGGATTGCTAGTCACAAGAAGTTTTAACAAGAAGTTCATCTTTAAACCAATGTACAACACCTTGTATGAATTTTTATAATTTGTATAATGAGTATTTCTGCTCTGCAATTTCACTGGATGTTGGCCAGGTGGGACACTAGCATCCCACGTCCCCTAGTGAGGTTAAACTGGCAAAACTTCAATACAGGATTAGGATCGAATTGTACTACACCGGCTCCAACGCTCTCCGGATGTGACAGAGCTGGCAAACTATTCCAGACTACAAAGGGAAACACAGCCGAGAGCCTACCAGGTGAGGCAAGTACCACTGAAACATGCATGACAGCATCAACAATTGTGGACAACTGTGCGATCAGGCTCTCTGTAGTCGATGTGAGTAAGACCTTTAATCAGATCAACATTCACAAGGCCACAGGGAGAGACAGATTACCAGGACGTGTAATCCGAGCATGCGCTGAGCAACTGGCTAGTGTCTTCACTGACATTTTCAACCTCTCCTTGTCTGAGTCTGTAATACCAACATGTTTCAAGCAGGCCACCATAGTCCCTGTGTCCAAGAACACTAAGGTAACCTGCTTAAATTACTGCCGACCCGTAACACTCAAGCATGTAGCCATGAAGTGCTTTGAAAATCTGGTCATGGCTCACATAAACACCATTATCCAAGAAACCCTAGACCCACTCTAATTTGCATACCGCCCTAACAGATCCACAGATGATGCAGATATTGCACTCCACACTGCCCTTTCCCACCTGGACAAAAGGAACACCTATGTGAGAATGCTGTTCATTGGCTACAGCTCAGCGTTCAACACCATAGTGCCCTCAAAGCCATTCACTAAGCTAAGGACCCTGGGACAAAACACTTCTCTCTGCAACTGGATCCTGGACTTCCTGACGGGACGCCCCCAGGTGATAAGTGTAGGATACAACACATCCGCCACACTGATCCTCAACACAGGGGCCCCTCAGGGTTGTGTGCTCAGTTCCCTCCTGTACTCCCTGTTCACTCATGACTGCACAGCTAGGCACGACTCCAACACCATCATTAAGTTTGCCAATGACACAACAGTGGTAGGCCTGATCACCAACAACGACGAGACAGCCTATAGGGAGGAGGTTAGAGACCTGGGCATGTGGTGCAAGGACAACAACCTCTCCCTCAACGTGACCAAGACAAAGGAGATGATTGTGGACTACAGGAAAAGGAGGACCAGGTTCACCCCCATTCTCATCAAAGGGGCTGTAGTGGAGCAGGTTGAGAGCTTCAAGTTCCTTGGTGTCACCAACAGACTAACATGGTTCAAGCAAATCTATACAGTCGTGAAGAGGGCATGACAAAACCTATTCCCCCATAGGTGACTGAAAAGATTTGGCATGGGTCCTCAGATCCTCAAAAGGTTCTACAGCTGCACCATCGAGAGCACCGACCGGAAGTTACTACAGAGGGTAGTGCGTACTGCCCAGTACATCACTGGGGCCAAGCTTTAACTCTACCTACATGTACATATTACCTCAATTATCTCAACTAACCGGTGCCCCCACACATTGACTCTGTACCGGTACCCCCTGTAAATAGCCTCGCTATTGTTATTTTACTGTAGCTCTTTAATTATGTTTTCTTTTATTATATATATATTTTAACTGCATTGTTTGTTTGGGCTTGTATGTAAGCATTTCACTGATGTATTCGGCACGTGACAAATCACATTTGATTTGATTTTGATGAATGGAAGCAGTTTGCATCTGAGCTCAATTTCAAGTCTCAAAGCAACGGTTCTGAATATTTGTGCAAACATTTCTAAAAACCTGTTTTCACTTATTATGGGGTATTGTGTTTGGATTGATAAGGAAAACCTTTTATTTAATCAATTTTTGAATATAGCTGTAACATAAGAAAATGTGGAAGAAGTCAAGGGGTCTGAATACTTTTTTGTCCACATCGCCTAGCTCTAAACTGTATTCTAATTGTCAACCCAAAATTCATGGTAATCACTGAATTAGGGCAAACATTCAAATATCTTGATCATGCATTCCTACTTGAACTCATTAGATGAAACAACTTATTTATATTTATTATAATTGGGACCCACCAAATCGTGGGCTGGTGTCGACAACTGTAAAAGTTAGTGGCATCGGTGACTTGGTGGCGCGCACAGTGACGTGGCTGGTGTGGATAAAATGCCAGGGCCAAACTCTTGTCCCGGTCCGCCCCTGTATGTGTACACGTGCATGCGTGTACGAGTGTGAAAGACGGAGGCCAATATAAACAAAATCGCTGGACATACAGAGCTGTATTTCTCAAACATAGTCCTGCTATTTCCGTTCACAAACTCAGAGTAACAAAACCTCAAAGTCCTCTCAAATCCCACAGATCCTAGCGTACAACCTTTGAGCTCTGCTCCACCAAGAACAGAAGCTGAATCCTGCTTTGTTGTAAACCAAGTGTAGCAACTAGAGAAGAACCTCCATCTCCATGGCCCAAAGCCAAACATACAGAAACATTGATCTTGCTCTCTGGTGCCTGATATTGCCATAGGCAACTTGTCTTTTCCATTGAGCTTGTGTGAATATACCGTAGTCTTTCTCTCTCTAATCTCTGTTTGTTTGAGTGTGTGCATGCTCTGTTCATAAGGGAGATGGACTGGTGATCAGAAGGTTACTGGCCATCATCCTGTAATCCTGTATGGGACTCATTGTTGCTGCCCCTGGACTAGGCATTCAACCTGATCTGCTTCAGTGATGTGAAGTAACATAAATAAAAAGGAATAAATAAAAAGTAAGAATTATAAGCCTGGTAAGCATGAACACAGTAACAACTGATATGACTGCTATAAGGTATGAAAAGGACGACCTTAGAAAATGTATTAAAACTGATTCACTTCCTTGGTTGCGGTGTCCCATTATGGTAGGTGTCACATCATTTTATTAAAGTATTGAATTGGCTTAACGCTTAGCATCCTCAAAAGTTAGTATGCCTGAAAGCTCTTATAATCTGTTATAAAAAGAAACACACCAGCAATAAATGTCACACCCTTATCTTTTTCACCTGTCTTTGTGATTGTCTCCACCCCCCTCCAGGTGTCGCCCATCTTCCCCATTATCCCCTGTGTATTTATGCCTGTGTTCTCTGTTTGTCTGTTGGCAGTTTGTTTAGTTTCGTCAAGCCAACCAGCATTTTTCCCTCTCCTCTGTCTCTCGATTGATCCTGTTTCCTAGGTTTTCCCTGTGTTTACCATTATGCCTGCCCTGTATCTTTGCCCCACCTTTCTGGATTACTGACCTTTGCCTGCCCTTACCCTGAGCTTGCCGTCCTGTACCTTTTCCCCACCTATCTGGATTACTGACCTCTGCCTGCCCCTGACCTGCCTTTTGCCTGCTCCTGTTAGATTAATAAACTGTTGTTACTTAGACGTTGTCTGCTTCTGGGTCTTACATGAAACGTGATAATAAATTTGATATGATTCTCTCAACAACGTCTTTGATGGCCACGGAGGAGAGAGAGAGAGAGAGAGAGAGAGAGAAAGATGAAGTTGTCACCAGTAATGCTGAACTTCTCTCTATGCTGACCATACACAAGAGGAACTACCAGCTCTATTGGTGACCAACTGCTGGAGTCACTGTTGGAGTCAGGGTAGTGGTTATCTTAGGACTGGAAATATAAAAAACCTACATTGTTCTCCTACAATACAAAAAAATGACAGATCTGAAACACAATTTATCTGGCGTGTAACCAAATCAAGTCCGTAAATGTAGTCAAGTATCCTCTACTGAAGTACCACCAACTCACCAGGTAGGTTTTTTTTTTACCAAAGTCAAACTTCCTGATATGCAATGGCTAGTGACAAAGGACAAAAAGGCACAAATGAAATGGTTTGATGTTATAGGCAGTACTCAAGATGTTCAGTAAGAACCATACACTCTTGTATGTCCATTGGCATCCTTGTTTAGGAATTGTAAACTGCCATCTATCCACAGTTTCTGGTTAGGGTAGGTTTTAATACTCATAGTGGGTACAACATCTCCTATACACTTCCTGATTAACTCAGTCACCGTGTCAGTATATGAGTCGATGTTATTCTCTGAAGCAACCAGAACATATCCCAGTCCGTGTGATCAAAACAATCTTGAAGCGTAGATTCCAAATAGGGCAGACCAGCGTAGGATGGTCCTTATCATGGGTATATCCTGTTTGGGTTTCTGCCTAAAGGAATGGAGGAGCAAAATGGAGTTGTGGTCAGATTTGCCAAAAGGATGGCTGGGAAGGGCCTTGTACTGTATGCATCCCGGAAGTTGGAGTCACAGTGGTCAAGTGTTTTAGCAGCGCGAGTACTACAGTCGATATGTTGATAGAACTTTGCCAGCCTTTTCCTCAAATTTGTTTTGTTAAAATCCCCAGCAACAATAAATGCAGCCTCAGGATATGTGGTTTCTAGTTTGCATAAAGTCTAGCTTAGTTCTTTGAGGGCCATCGTGGTATCTGCTTGAGGGGGGCTATACACAGCCATGACTATAACCAAAGAACATTATCTTGGGAGATAATACGTTCTGCATTTTATTGTGAGGTATTCTAGGTCAGGTGAACAAAAGGATTTGAGTTCATGTATGCTATCACAATTACACCATGAGTCGTTAATCATGAAACATACACCCCCGCCCTTCTTCTTCCTGGAGATATGTTTATTCCTGTCTGCACGATGACCTGAGAACCCAATTGGCTGGACCAACTCAGACAGTATATCCAGAGAGAGCCATGTTCACATGAAACAGAGTATGTTACAATTCCTGATGTCTTGCGGTAAAGAAGCCCTCGCCCCTCGCTCGTCAAATTTATTATAAAGAGACTACATTTGCGAGTAATATACTTGGAAGCGGTGGATGGTGTGCACGCCTCCTAGGTCGGACTAGAAGATCGCTCTGAGTACTTCTCCTTCGCCGGCTTTGTTTTGGGTCGGTTCTGGAATCAGTTCAATCGCCCCGGGGATTGCGAACAAAGGATCTGCTTAGAGGAAAGTCGTATCCCTGGTTGTAATGATGGTAGTGCTGGTAAGTTACCGCCACTCTGATATCCAATAGTTCTTCCCGGCTGTATGTAAGAACACAAAACTAATTCTGAGTTAACAATGTAAGAAATAATACATTAAAAAAACTAAATACTGCAAAGTATCCTAAGGGCGAGAAGCGAGGCAGCCCTCTGTTTCGGCGCCATTATACTATTATACATAAACATGGTCATTACTGAAACCAATCAAAATTGTACCTCTACATTCCTTCAAAGCATAACTGGATAGCAGGCAATTTCTTAGCATATTTATAATAAGAATGGGATTTGATTACTCCGCTGCCAGCACTTTGCAGGTTGGTTTATTGTGGGTAGAGAGTAAATGTTTTGGTACTTTTTCAGTGGACACTAATTTACAGTGCTAAAATATAGTGTCATTGCACCCACTAACATTATCCATACATTTGTGTAATCAAAACTGAAAGTAAATTTCTTCAGAAAATAGTAATACATTTTCACCTGGTAATTATAATAAACAGATTGTATAGTATGTGAAAGTGTAGCTAAAATGAACTTCCTCTTGTGAACTCTGAAGTGTGTAGTTACAGCCGCTTTAGGGGAATCTGCATGTGCCGGAGCGGAAACTACAGCCTGTAATGGTTCCACTAGAGCAGTGAGCAAATGAACTCAATAAACTCAACCTGCCTCGCCCCCGCCACACACACACACACACACACACACACACACACACACACACACACACACGGCTGCTACGTCGGATCAGTGCTTCCCTCCCCGGCCTCGCACAGGCCTTAGCAGGCTTTGCAGCTTTCATTATCTGTGATGTGTTGGAACATGGGTTTCCTGTCTGTGTGTATGCTACTAAAGGCTAAATCAGCTGTGCAGGGCAACAGTATTAGAACAATATGAATCAAGGCTCTTTATCAGTTACACAATGACAAAAGTTGCTTTAAGACTGTGCTACACCTCTATAGGCTATAGTTTAACATAATAGAATAAATGGCCTGAACACTAGTTTAACATAGTAGAATAAATGACTAGAACACTAGTTTAACATAGTAGAATACATGACTAGAACACTAGTTTAACATAGTAGAATACATGACTAGAACACTAGTTTAACATAGTAGAATAAATGACTAGAACACTAGTTTAGCATACTAGAATAAATGACTAGAACACTAGTTTAACATAGTAGAATACATGACTAGAACACTAGTTTAACATAGTAGAATACATGACTAGAACACTAGTTTAACATAGTAGAATACATGACAAGAACACTAGTTTAACATAGTAGAATAAATGACTAGAACACTAGTTTAACATAGTAGAATAAATGACTAGAACACTAGTTTAACATAGTAGAATACAAGACTAGAACACTAGTTTAACATAGTAGAATACATGACTAGAACACTAGTTTAACATAGTAGAATACATGACTAGAACACTAGTTTAACATAGTAGAATAAATGACTAGAACACTAGTTTAGCATACTAGAATAAATGACTAGAACACTAGTTTAACATAATGGAATAGCAATGCATTGTCCATCTCGCAAAGGAAATTCATATTTTGTTCTGCTCCCAACTCAACTCGACAAATATCCCAGCAGAGCACGAGTCGATATGAGAATACCTAGTGTTGTAGTCCTATGTATTTGCACTATCAAAGCTGCCCAAGGACAAGGCATATTACAGATAAGAGCAATGTTGCAACAGGGTTGTGCTGAAATTGGTAGCTAGAGAGTGTGATATAAGGCACTATACATGTGTGTAGTACATCATGAATTAATACAAGTTTTGACAAATATTTGACGGAGGTGTTACCATATTTTCTACACAGGTCTACCAATCTACCATAACATATCCCTCACATGCACCATTGTGAAACAAAGCTAGACTTCCATCGCTCTCTCTCCCCCCTCTGGGTTAATTTCTGAGCCAGGCAGAAAGGCAAACCTTCCATTCAGGGCCAGAGCCACAGTGGGTGATATAGCATCTCTCTCAGACACACTCACACAGAGGTCTGTCACCACAGCTACTGATACCAATGATGACGGGGATGACGATGGCAATAGAGGCTGAGGTGAAAGTGCTTTGTTTTAGGCCCCAGCGAGTGTCTTTCATTGAATGTGTGCTTCAAGAGCATATGTTCTTCTCTCTGGATATGACCCGCATTACTTCGCTTGAGCTACTCTCCCTTAGCAGGAGTTGAACCATTTTTTTGCAGTGAATTATTTAATGTAAGTTACGGAGCTGACAGGCAGTGCTTGGCTTCACAATACGATCTTTTCAGCATTGACAGCATTTCCAAGAAAATGGCTGCAAACCAAGGACGGGATTTGTGTAGGCTATTAGCAAACGCTAACGGCAGAACAAGCTTGACAGAGCCAAAGGAGAAGCCACCATGTAGGGGAAGTTTTGTTCTGACAGAATACCTTTGACAGGGAATCGCTAGCTGTTTCTCACCAGCTGCTGTGCTGCCCTCTTGGCCTTTTCGCTAGCGTAAGCCGATCCATACCCATGTTCGTTCACATACACACCCCCACACACACTCACACCCCCCCTAACCCTGACACAGCAGAGAGAGAGAGAGAGAGAGAGAACATGGGTACTCAAAGTAATACCTCATTTCTGCTATTAATAGAAAAGGGGAAATGTGTGGTGTGCAGAGTGGTGTTACAGAACTGCTCCTATAAACTGTCTTTGGTTTTCACACGTGTTAAGACCACCTAAAGAAACGTTGACAGTTCTTGATCAGCTATTCTGGGAGGACGGTGCAATGTAAAGGGAGCCCTAAGTGGAGAAACACCTTAATTAAAGAGCATGGACTTCTTATCTGTGAGTCTGTGACCCAAATGGCACCCTATTCTATAAAGTGTAGTAGTTTTTACCAGAGCCCTATGAGCCCTGATCAAAAGTAGTGCACTATAAAGGCAATAGGGTGCCATTTGGGAGGTTCAGGTATTGTGCTGATTACCTCATAAAGACCATAATTTTAATTAAAGGAACTAACTTCATTGCTTTTCTGAAATTAGTGCTAAGCATCAAGAGGTTTGTGTACAAAGATTACCTTAATTAATGGCATCTCACCAGTTCTGCACTATTCTGTGTGTGTGCATGCATGCGTGTGTGTGTCCCTGTGTGTGGCACATTTGTATCCATGTGTGGTGTTTGGTTGAAGGCCCTGCAGTCACGTCCTTAATTTGCAATCAATAGGTATTTCATCACGCCTATCAATTTACCATTACAGTTCATTCAAACCGTTCCAGGTCACAAAAGTGAGTAGTATCTCAGAAAATACTTGCAGGTGGTCTATCAACACAATAAAAACAGAAGATTGACAATGCATGTAAAATACTACCCAATAAAATCCTGTGGGAGTCAGGCACTGCAATTTAATGAGAGGGCACAGACGTCTCCATAACCCTCTTAAAATCACGTCCCTTACCAACTGAAACACATTACTCAAGTGCTTCCACAGTCTGACCATCGAAATGTGGACCCCACAAACAGACTGTAATCGTCTAGGAGGCTGCAGAAGGAGTTTGGAATCTCCACGCAGGCTTGGGTATGATCTATTGAGTAGAATCTGTATTTACTTAGATACTTCATTTAGAGCCCTGGCTTTATGGCTACCATTTGTCATTGGTAGTACCGGTGCTCCCGACTTAAAAAAGTTAGGTGCACCACATAATTGTATTTTTAAATTTTATTGAGATATAGCCTATATTGGGGCTAATACACAGTTGAAGTTGGAAGTTTACATACACCTTAGCCAAATACATTTAAACTCAGTTTTTTCACAATTCTTGACATTTAATCCCAGTAAAAATTCCCTGTGTTAGGTCAGTTAGGATCACCACTTTATTTTAAGAATGTGAAATGTCAGAATAATATTAGAGAGAATGACTTATTTCAGCTTTTATTTATTTCATCACATTCCCAGTGGGTCAGAAGATGGCATACACTCAATTAGTATTTGGTAGCAATGCCTTTAAATTGTTTAACTTGGATCACTAGTTTCGGGCAGTCTTCCACAAGCTTCACAGAATAAGTAGGGTGAATTTTGGCCCATTCCTCTTGACAGAGTTGGTGTGAGCTGGTAACTGAGTCAGATTTGTAGGCTTCCTTGCTCACACACACATTTTCAGTTATGCCCACACATTTTCTATAGGATTTAGGTCAGTGCTTTTGATGGCCTCTCCAATACCTTGACTTTGTTGTCCTTAAGCCCTTTTGAAAGAACTTTGGAAGTGTGCTTGGGGTCATTGTCCATTTGGAAGACCCATCTGTGACAAAGCTTTAACTTCCTGACTGATGTCTTGAGATGTTGCTTCAATATATCCACATAATTTTCCATCTTCATGATGCCATCTATTTTGTGAAGTGCACCAGTCCTTCCTGCAGCAAAGCAGGCCCACAACATGATGCTGCCACCCCTATGCTTCACGTTTGGGATGGTATTCTTCAGCTTGCAAGCCTCCCTCTTTTTCCTCCAAACATAACAATGGTCATTATGGCCAAACAGTTATATTTTTGTTTCATCAGACCAGAGGACATTTCTCCAAAAAGTACGATCTTTGTCCCCATGTGCAGTTGCAAACCGTAGTCTGGCTTTTTTATGGTGGTTTTGGAGCAGTGGCTTCTTCCTTGCTGAGGGGCCTTTCAGCTTATGTTGATATAGGACTCGTTTTACTGTGGATATAGATACTTTTTTACCTGTTTCCTCCAGCATCTTCACAAGGTCCTTTGCTGTTGTTCTTGTATTGATCTACACTTTTCGCACCAAAGTACGTTCATCTCTAGGAGACAGAACGGTATGGTGGCTGCATGGTCCCATGGTGTTTATGCTTGCGTTTATGCTTGCGTACTATTGTTTGTACAGATAAATGTGGTACCTTCAGGAAATTACTCCCAAGGATGACCCAGACTTGTGGAGGACTACAAAAAAAAAAAATCTGCGGTATTGTCTAATTTATCTTTATTTTCCCATGATGTCAAGCAAAGAGTCACTCAAATTATGTCAGTTAGCCTATCAGAACTTTCTGAAGCCATGACATTTTCTTGAATTTTCTGAGCTGTTTAAAGTTAACTTAGTGTATGTAAACTTCTGACCCACTGGAATTGTGATACAGTGAATTATAAATTAAATAATCTGTCTGTAAACAATTGTTGGAAAAATGACCTGTGTCATGCACAAAGTAGGTGTCCTAACCGACTTGCAAAAACTACAGTTTGTTAACAAGAAATTTGTGGAGTGGTAGAAAAATGAGTTTTAATGACTCCAACCTAAGTGTATGTAAACTTCCGACTTCAACCGTACATAGGGAAGTTAATCAGGGAAGTGATGGAGTCCAGGTGAGTCTGATAACGATGGTGACAGGTGTACACCATAATGAGAAGCCAGGTTATCTAGAGGCTAGAGAGGGAGCACGTGACAATAAATGTGCACTTTCCTCCAACAATAGCATGGTATTCTTTCACTGTAATAGCTACTGTAATTTGGACAGTGCAGTTAGATAAACAAGAATTGAATCTGCCACTATCAGACATGTCTATGTCCTGGGAAATGTTGTTGTTACTTACAACCTCATGCTAATCACATTAGCCTACGTTAGCTCAACAGTCATGTGGGGGACCCACCGATCCTGTAGAGGTTTTAATGTGAACATATCCACATGGCCTGTCTTCCCTGAAGACCTACATTCAAATTCAATAAAAATGCTAACAATACAGTTCTAACAATGTCATACTTTTTCGTTTAGATCAGTGGTTGTTCGTCTTCTCGATCGTCCACTGTTAGTTTATTGTTTAGTTTACCCATTACCCACCTATTTTTTACCACGAGATCACTGACATTAATACAGAATCGTAAGTAATATTCTAATAATTCATGTGAATGTGATAATATGATCTATGCTTTCCATTGTTTGTGCAGAGCTTGATTAGTAATGCCTAGGAATACAAAATGCGAACACTATATAATTTGAGAAAAGAGATATGTAAAAGAGTTGATGATTTTATTAATTATTTATTAATTATTAATTATATAGCTAATAGGCTATGTGTTTGTAGATGGACTGAGGTGAATGAACCTGCAGCCGCCAAGGTGATAATAGTATTTTAAAATATCTTAAATATATAGAAATGCAGTCATTTGTGTTACAAAAATCAGAGTCATGGATATTTTAGGGGTTGCAGTAAGAGCTAGGTTTATCCATAGCTCTTACTGCAACCCCTAAAAAGTTGTGTTTATTCGTAGCTCTTACTAAACTCCACGACTCTCTGATAGGGTACACTACACATAGGACAGATGATCGGTCAGAAATGGTCAGTGGCTGACCATCACCCACAGTCCGGAAGGTTACTGTTAGTTGGAAATGGGCGATGGCCGTCTGTTCCGATTTGACATACATCAGTGTCCGACCATCACTCAACGCAAGGGGGTTGGGGAGGTTGATAAGCTCAGGTTAGTGTTTTTCATCATTAATCTGATTCTGGAGGCAGCGCTGCAGAGTGGTCACTAGCTGGCACAGCCACAAAGCCTTAAAATATGATTCTAACCTTAACCACACTGCTAACACTAATACCCTAATCTCACATTTAAAAAGAAATGTCCTACATTTTTAAAACATAGCCAATTTTGATTCTGCAGCGGGCCCAACTACTGGAAATCGCTCTGTTCTGCCTCAAGGACACGACTCATCCCAATAAATGTCAGTCTGCTAACAGGATTATAATGCTAAAACAAGGTGGTTATGAGATGAAAGGTTTGAATGTGCAAACATTATTCACTGTATAAAAAGAACATGAATGGAGTTCATGTGCGTTTATACTCCTTTGCTTCATTCCATCCCTTCATTCAGCCCCTGTTGGGAAACTATAAATCTACAGAAGATTGGTACCCTGTTCACACCACTGAGCCAAACCCAGCCAAGTCCAGCTGTTCTGGGCTGGCCTGATTACCTATCCACCATAGCTGCTAGAACAGTGTTAGAAAAGGTCAATGTCGTGGTTAAGGTCGGTCCTATAGTGTAAATCAGGCTGCTACTGCCTGGAAAACCAAGGTGCTGTCTCCAGGGCATGGGAGCTAAGAAAGGCAATCTTGCAAATGGACCAGGGGGATTGGGTTCTGCTGTGAATCCAAGACCTGTGAGCTGAGCTCCCAGCCTGTTAGGACCCTCTGTTTAAAGAACTGCTTGCTGATCTCCTTCCCTCCCTCGGCCGCAGCTGTCGCCCAGATTCCGATTTCGGGCTGGCCAGGGTTACGATAGGGCAAACACTTCACTGTCCTCGAGTTTCCAAGAACCTGAACTAACAAGACTCCTCCGGGAATGTCTCGCTCTGAGAAGTGCAGCACATGTCCCAGAGAGAAACTCAAAGCGGGACCAACATTTTTATTCAATATTTAGAGCATTAAACAGATGGAACCAAAGCCGTTCCCAAAATATCTTGCACGGTGTGGACACGTGTGATGACCCCAGCTGCATTATCTAAGATTGGGCTAAGTGCATTTGATCAGGTATCCTGTCAGCATTGGCATATTATGAAGTCAATGTGCAATTGGAACAAAGAAGAGATAGATATTGACTCCTATCGCCTGGTGGCAATATCTAAGACAATCAAGGGTGTTTCAGAAGGCAAGCCTTTAGAACAAATCTATATTCAAGAAAATTAAATATTTGTCTCACCAGAGGAAACAAAACATGGTCAAAAAATACAGAATGTGCCTGTAAATATATCTACTTCAGGTCCACAATTGCAGGAGTAATCTCTTCGTACTACAGTCTTGTACTGAATTCCACCAGCAGTCCACCAGCAACAAGTGTCAGTCAATGACTGTGTTCTGTCTTACTGTACAACATCTTAGTATACCAAGACTGGTTTAATATTGCGATAAGTGTATGTGTATCACTGACTTAAGCCTCATACAAATCTAGTGGAACATTTATGACACAAGCAGAGATCTGAGAAGGAGAAGACAGTGACCTCACAACTATTGCTTGATTGAATGATTGGTTGATTGATTGAATGACTGATGCTAGTCCCACAAAAAGCATCCTTTAAATTCTGGGTGAGATTTTATGAAACAATGAAATGTGAAGAGCTTATTGTTACAGGTCCTTTCTCTCTCAGGAGGTGAGGGGTCGTCACGAGTGGCTAACTGACTCCAGCCAACAGCTGTTCACCCATAAATTAAGGTATACAAATGTAGACATGAGCTGATACCCCTGGCGTGACAGGTGTTGCTTCAGTGGGGGGGGGGGGGGGGTCAATGGGTTGGGTGGGCTTGGGGAGGAGGGAGCTGTGAGATGCAGGCACTATCTGTACACTGCTAGGCCTAGAAATATCCTATAGCATGTCCCATTGGCTTGGAATAGATGGCAGGTGCTTTCCAAGATGTGAGTTTGCATGTGCATGATGTCAGGCTTGCCAATCTCTGACAGGGGCAGGGCGAGTGGGAATGAATTATCTTCCCCAGTTTCGAAAGCAACCTTGACTATGGTTGTCAGTGTTTGCACAGCTCTGGTTGAATCTTATCAGCTATTCTTATGATTCCGTAGAAAAGCAAATCAATTCAAATTGCATTGGTCGCGTACAGATATCTTGCAGATGTTATCGAAGGTGTAGTGAAATGCTTATGTTCCTAGCTACAACAGTGCAGTAATACAATGCGTGACTAAAATTATGTGGACATCTCAAACATCTCATTACAAAATCATGGGCATTAATATGGAGTTGGCCCCCCCATGGCTGCTATAACACCCTCCACTCTTCTGGAAAGGCTTCCCAATAGATGTTGCTTTGGGGACTTGCTTCCATTCAGCCACAAGAGCATTAATGAGATCGGGCACTGATGTTAGGCGATTAGGCCTGGTTCGCTGTCGGTGTTCCAATTCAACCCAAAGGTGTTTGATGGGATTGAGGTCAAGGCTCTGTGCAGTCAAGTCAAGTTCTTCCACACTGATCTCAACAAACCATTTCTGTATGGACCTCACTTTGTGCACAGGGGCATTGTCATGCTGAAACAGGAAAGGCTGTTGCCGCAAAGTTGGAAGCACAGAATCCTCTAGAATGTAATTTCATGCTGTAGTGTTACAACTTTCCTTCATTGGAACTAAGGGTCCTAGCCCAAACCATAAAAAACAGCCCCAGACCATTATATAACATTTCAGGTAAGACCCCAGTGCATACTGTGTTGAAGTAACAATGTTTATTAGAGCAACCGGGGCAGGTCAAGGCAAACGACCGGTCAAATCAGGCAGGGGTCGATAATCCAGAGTGGTGGGGCAAAGGTACAGGACGGCAGGCAGGCTCAGGGGCAGGCAGAGTGGTCAAGCAGGCGGGCTCAGAGACAAAGGGCTGTGAGACATGGTTTTAATTCTAGACACAGAAAAGGTAGGAAGTATACGGAGGATATGAGGCAATAGAGGACAAATAGCAAAGGGGCTAACAATCTTGGAGCCGGGGGGAAAGGGTCTTGGCTTCTAGGGATGTAGCCGCAGGGCTATAGCGGCATGCCAGCGCATCTGGCTTGACCCTCTTAGATAACGGTCGGTGCTGCGTAAGCAAAGTGGCCAGGGCCTTACTGAACCCCTCCCGGAGGTCCTGGTCTCCGCGGGGCTGGCAGAGAGGTCCGGGGAAATTTCCAGGCCCACAGGGAGACGTCCCTGGGCAGGCATTGCTGACTTCATGCAATGAGTGTGCAATTAGCGGGAATTGGATTGTCTCGCTGTGATTCCCCGACAACAGCGCTCAAACATCTATGGGAATGGAGAGAGGTTGAGTGGGGATGCCCAGCTTGGATGCCAGGGTAACGTCCATAAGACTTATATCGGCCCCCTGAGCCAATGAATATCTGGAGAGGGACTGGTCGCCCACAGCAGGGTGGCATGGAGAGGGGGACAAGTAGGGAGAGAAGCTAAATTGTCCTTAGGACCCACCAGAGTACTCATTACTACCAATGAGCTAGGTCTCTTGAAGGGACAGGTAGACACATAATGACCGGCAGTACCACAATACAGAGTGTTAAGTCTGCGTATACGTTCGACTCGAGATAGCCTAGCCCTGCCGAGCTGAATCGGCTTGGGAAGAGGTAAATCGGCCATCTTTGGAAGCTCTTGGAGGAACTTGGGTAAGCTAGGATCCTCTCAGGGACGTAGATGCCGGGGACTTCCGGAGTCCATCAGATACAAGGTGGGATCCTTAAGTGAACGATTGAGACCGCAATCAGACCTCTTCTCCCTCCTATGTTCAAAGCGATGAGTGAGTCGAGATCCATTGGTGGTTCCCGGGCTGCAAGCTTGTCCTTTACTTCCTCCGATAGTCCATACAGGAATGTGTTGAACAGTGCTTCTGGGTTCCAGGCACCCTGCACGGCTAGCGTGTGCGCTATTCTTCCACACTGAGGGAGACCTGCCGAAGCTGGAGTAACCCCTCTCCCGGACACCGGAGCCTCAAACTTTTCTCACCTCTGCCACCCGCTCACCTCTGCAGCAGATGGTGGATTGTTGCTCCCACGCTGCCGTGTCCCTGGCGAGTGCCGTCCTGGAAATCAGTGTAATTATGTACGCTATCCCCGAGCAGTCCGAGGGGAACGGGGAAGGCTGCAGCTCGAAAACGAGAATATCCTTCGTAGCACTCTGGGGAGGTAAGCGGGTTCCCTGGAAACCAGGGTGATGGAGCTGCTACCAGCCGGGTTATTAAGGGGCTGGGAGGTTACCGTTGTGGTAGGCTGGCTAGTAAGCAGCCCACGGAATTTCTCCCGCAATACGTCCAAAACCAGGTTGTGATATTCGGCCATGGCCTGGATGCCAGGCAGGCTCAGGTCAGGTAGAGGTCGGTAATCCAGAGTAGGGGCAACGATACAGGATGGCAGGCAAGCTCAGGGGCAGACAGAGTGGTCAGGCAGGTGGGCTCAGAGTCCGGAAAGGCAAAGGTCAAAACCAGGAGGGTGAGAAAAAGAGAGACTGGGGAAAAGCAGGAGCTGAGAAAAATGCTGGTTGACTTGACAAACAAGACGAACTGGCAACAGACAAACAGAACACAATAATAAATACACAGGGAAAATGGACGATACCTGGAGGGGGTGGAGACAATCACAAGCACAGGTGAAACAGATCAGGGCGAGACATATTATTCCTCTTCCACCAAACTTTACAGTTGGCACGATGCATTATGGCAGGAAGCGTTCTCGTGGCATCCACCAAACTTAGATTCGTCCGTCAGACTGCCAGATGGTGAACCGTGATTCATCACTCCAGAGAACGCGTTTCCACTGCACCCGAGTCCAATGGCGGCGAGCTTTACAACATTCCAGCCGATGCTTGGCATCGCGCATGTTGATCTTAGGCTTGTTGCGGCTGCTTAGCCATGGGAACCCATTTCATGAAGCTCCCGACAAACAGTTATTGTGCTGATGTTGCTTTCAAGAGAGTTTGAAACTCGGTAGTGAGTTTTGCAACTGAGGACAGACGATTTTTACTCGCTACGTGCTTCAGCACTCAGTGGTCCCATTCTATGAGCTTGTGTGGCCTACCACTTCGTGGCTGAGCCATTGTTGCTCCTAGAGGTTTCCGCTTCATAATAACAACACTTACAGTTGACAGGGGCAGCTCTAGCAGCGCAGAAATTGACTTGTTGGAAAGATGGCATCCTATGATGGTGCCACGTTAAAGTTACTGAGCTCTTCAGTAAGGTCATTCTACTGCCAATGTTTGTCTATGGAGATTGCATGGCTGTGTGCTCGACTCTATACACCTGTCAGCAACGTGTGCGGCTAAAATAGCCGAATCCAGTAATTTGAAGCGTGTCCACATACAGTATCTACACAAAAGTATCTAAAAATATAAAACAATACACTCAAATTCTCAACATTTTAAGAAAGGAATTAAGAAATATGAAAATATTAGAATGAGCAATGTCAGAGTGCGGAATATAAATATACCCTGAGAGTACAAAACAGCGACATAGACTGACCAGATAAATCCAGGTGAAAGCTATGATCCCTTATTGATGTCACTTGTTAAATCCACTTCAAATCAGTGTGGATGAAGGGTAGGAGACCGGTTAAAGAAGGATTCTCAAGCCTTGAGAGAATTGAGACTTGGATTGTGTATATGTGCCATTCAGAGATTGAATGGGCAAGACAAAATATTTAAGTGCCTTTGAACCGGGTATGTTAGTAGGTGGCAGGTACACCGGATTGAGTGTGTCAAGACCTGCAAGACCTGGGTTTTTCATACTCAACAGTTTTCCATGTGTATCAAGAATGGTCCACCATGTCTGACGGAATTGTCCGTGGAGCTCAGAGACATGCTTTTGGGAAGGGATCTTGTCAAGGGCACAGATCTTGGGAAGGGTACTAAAGAATGTTTGCTGCACTGAAGGTCCCCAGAAACACAATGGCCTCCATTATTCTTAAATGGAAGATGTTTGGAACCACCAAGACTCTTCCAAGAGCTGGCCTAATGGCCAAATTGACCAATCGGGGGAGAAGGGCATTGGCACCTAAATGACTCTCAGGCCATGAGAAACAAGATTGTCTAGTCTGATGAACTCATTAGTCTAAATGCCAAGCGTCACGCCTGGAGGAAACCTGGCACCACGCTACGGCGAAGCGTGGTGGTGGCAGCATCATGCTGTGGGGATGTTTTATAGCGGCATTGACTGGGAGACTAGTCAGGATCGAGGAAAAGATGAACAGAGCAAAGTACAGAAAGATCCTTACTGAAAATCTCGAGGCAGTAATTGCTGCCAAAGGTGCTTCAACAAAGGGTCTGAATACTTATGTAAATGTGATATTTTTGATTTGTCATTTTGGGGTATTGTGTGTAGATTGATGGGGGGGGGGGGGGGGGGGGGAATAAATGGGGGGGGGGGCTGAATACTTTCCAAAGGCACCCATATATGAAGTGGTTATAAGAGCAAGTAAAAAAATGTAAGTGACTAGTGTTCAATTATTACAGTGAAAAATGTTAATTGACTATGTACCGTATATAGGACAGCAGTCTTTAAGGTGCAGGATTGAATACCGTGTGGAAGCCGGCTAGTAACAGTGACTAAATTTCAGGGCCGGGTACTGAGCGGAAGCAGACTAGTGGTGACTGATGGCCTGGAGATAGAAACAGAGACTCTCGGGTCCAGCTTTAATGCAACTGTACTGTCTCTGCCTTCTAGATTGGTAACGGATTAACAGGCCGTAGCTCTAGTGGCTGAGGTCCTTGGTGATCTTCTTGGCCTTCCTGTGACACTGGGTGCTGTAGATGTCCTGGAGGGCCGGTAGTGTGCCCTAGGTGATGTGTTAGGCTGACAACACAACCCTCTGGAGAGCCCTGTGGTTTGAGGATGGTGCAGTTGCCGTACCAGGAGGTGATACAGTCTGACAGGATGATCTTAATGGTGCATCTGTAGAAGTTTGTGAGGGCCCAAGACAAATTTCTTTAGTCTCCCTACACGGTCTATGTGGCTAAACCATTTCAGGTTGTCAATGAACTGCACGCAGTGTGGATGGGGATGTCTGCTGTCTCCTGAAGTCCACAATCAGTTTATTTGTTATGTTGATATTGAGAGAGGTTATTTTCCTGGCAACACTCAGCCAGGGCCTTCACCTCCTCCCTGTAGTCTTGTCATTATTGATAATCAGGCATATTACTATTGTGTTGTCTGCAAACTTAATAATTGAGTTAGAGACGTGCATGGCCACTCAGTCATGGGTGAACAGGGAGTAAAGGAAGTGGCTGAGAACCAACATTGTAGGGCGTAGGTGTCACGATCGTCATAATAAGTGGACCAAAGCGCAGCGTGATCTGGGTTCCACATCTTTGATTACTAAGTGAAACTCACAGCAAAACAAAACAATAATCTCAAACAAAACATGAAGCTAACAATAGTTCTAACAAGCAACTATCCATAGTCAAGATCCCACAAAGCACAATGGGGAAATGGCTACCTAAATATGTTCCCCAATCGGAGACAAACAGCTGCCTCTGATTGGGAACCATACCAGGCCAACATAGATTATAATTTACCTAGATAACCCACCCTAGTCACTGTCACGCCCCAACCAACATAGAGAATACACAGCTCTCTATGGTCAGGACGTGACAGTAGGTGTGGTTTCCTACCTTGCCCTTCAGGAAGCCCAGGATCCAGTTGCACAGGGCGGGTTTCCGAGCTTAGTGATGAGCTTGGATTGCACAATGGTGTTAAAAGCTGAGCAGCATTTTTACATACAGTACCAGTTAAAAGTTTGGACACACTTGCTCACCTTTTTCAAAAAATATATATATATATTTTCTACATTGTATAATAATAGTGATGACATCAAACTATGAAATTACACATATGGAATCATGTAGTAATCAAAAAAGTGTTAAACAAATCAAAATATATTTTATATATATATATATTTCAGATTCTTCAAAGTAGCCACCCTTTGCCTCGATGACAGCTTTGCACACGCTTGGCATTCTCTCAACCAGCTTCATCTGGAATGCTTTTCCATTCTTGAAGGAGTTCCCATATATGCTGAGCAGTTGTTGGCTGCTCTTCCTTCACTCTGCAGTCCAACTCATTCTGAACTATCTCAATTGGGTTGAAGTAAGGTGATTGTGGAGGCTAGGTCATCTGATGCAGCACCATCACGCTCCTTCTTGGTCAAATAAGCCTTAGACAGCCTGGAAATGATAGTCCCACTAGGTGCTAACGAGATGGGATGGCGTAACGCTGCAGAATACTTTGGTAGCCATGCTGGTTAAGTGTGTCTTGAATTCTAAATAAATCACTGACAGTGTCACCAGCAAAGCACCCACACACTATCACACCTCCTCCCCCACCGCTTCATGGTGGGAACCACACATGCGGAGATCATCCGTTCACCTACTCTGCATCTCAGAAAGACACCAAAAATCTCAAATTTGGACTCATCAGATCAGAGGACAGATTTCCACCAGTCTAATGTCCATTGCTTTTGTTTTTTGGCCCAAGCAAGTCTCCTCATCTTATTGGTGTGCTTTAGTGGTTTCTTTACAGCAATTCACCATGAAGGCCTGAATCATTTAATTTCTGAGGCTGGTAACTCTTATAACTTATCCTCTGCAGCAGAGGTAACACTGGGTCCTCCTTTTCTGCAGCGGTCCTCAGGAGAGCCAGTTTCATCGTAGCGCTTGAATATTTTTGCGACTGCACTTGAAGAAACTTTCAAAGTTCTTGAAATTATCTGAATTGACTGACCTTCATGTCTTAAAATAATAATGGAGTGTAGTTTCTTTGCTTATTTCAGCTGTTCTTGACATAATATGGACATGGTCTTTTACCAAATAGGACTATTTTCTGTATACCACCCTTGCCTTGTCACAACACAACTGATTGGCTCAAATACATTAGAAGGAAAGAAATTCAACAAATTAACTTTCAAACAAGGCACACCTCCATTCCAGGTGACCATCTCATGAAGCTGGTCGAGTTAATGCCAAGCAGTGGTGGAAAGTACTTAAATAAAAATACTACCTAAGTCATTTTTGGGGTATCTGTACTTTACTACTTATATTGTTGACAACTTTTACTTCTCTACATTCCTAAAGAAAATGTACTTTTTACTCCTTACATTTTCCCTGACTCCCAAAAGTATGACTTAGATTTTGAATTCTTAGCAGGACAGGAAAAGTGCCTAATTCACACACACACACACACACATCATCCCTAATGCCTCCGATTTGGCAGACTCACTAAAAACAAATGCTTAGTTTGTAAATGTCTGAGTGTGCCCCTGGCCATCTAAATGTAATAATAATAAAATCATGCCGCCTGGTTTGCTTAACGAATATTAAATGATGTATACTTAAACTTTTGATACTTTTAACTTGAGTCATTTTCTAATAAGGTATCTTTACTTTTATTTAAGTATGACCATTGGGTACTTTTTCCACCACTGATGCCAAGAGCATGCAAAACTGTGGCTACATTAAAGAATCTCAAATATATTTTGATTTGTTTACTGCATGATTCCATGTGTATTATTTCATAGTTTAGATGTCGTCACTATTATACAATGTAGAAAATAGTAAAAATAAAGTAAAACCCTGGAATGAGTCCAAACTTTTGACCCTTACTGTAGGTATTCCTCTTGTCCAGATGGGATAGAGCAGTGTGCAGTGCAGGGTTGGTGTAACAGTTTTCTTCCGCTGAAGGAGAGGAGGACCAAAATGCAGCATGGTTAGTGTTCAACATCTTTAATATAGATAATAAACAAAAACACTACAAAATAATACATGTGAAAACCAAAACAGTCCTATCTGGTACAAAGACAGAAGACAACCACCCACAAAATACCCAAAGAACATGGCTGCCTAAATATGGTTCCCAATCAGAGACAATGATAAACACCTGCCTCTAATTGAGAACCAATCTAGGCAACCATAGACTTACACCTAGATTAGGAAACACCCCATAAACATACAAATCCCCTAGACCAGGCAAAACACATAAATCCCCCATGTCACACCCTGACCTAACCAAAATAATAAAGAAAACAAAGATAACTAAGACCAGGGTGTGACAGTTGGGGAGTAACAGATTACATGTAATCCATTAAATGTAAGGGATTACAAAAATCCGGTAACTGTAATCCGTTACGTTACCAGCAAAAATATTGTAATCAGATTACTGATACTTTTGTATTAAAAACTAGATGATTGCTTTGTGGATTACTTTTAAATTCAGAATGGATGATTGGGAAAAAACCTTTGACACTTCTCTGTTTTCTCAATGGCATTCAAATCAGCATTGGAAAAAGGCTAAATTTAAATGTGTTCCACCTGAGCTAGTCTGACCGCTATGATGACACACCAAATGTGTTTGATGGATCGCGGGAGCAGGAATAGGCTTTTGTAGGCTACAGTCCAAGCTATGTCTTCCAATTGTGCGACTGCTGTCGGCATCCCAAGATTATCCAATTTAAACAAATACTTGGAGGTAAGGATGACAGCAGTTGTGTAGTCTACGGCAGTAAGGATATATCTCACTATTGATATCTACATAGTGCAAAGATGTGAATCACCCTGCTGTTTTCTCATTTAGCTATTTGCGCCTTACGGATTGTGGTTGTTGTGGATGGCTGTGTATTTGGTTATTGTGGATAAATGTGTATTTGAACCCAACAATGGTATGAATTCTAAAAGTTTAAGCTGTCTATTTATCATTGTTTTTGAAACCAGTGGACAGCCAGTGAAAAATGCATTCTTGCAACAGATGCATAGTGAGGATCCCAGCATATGGAATAACAGAGGAGCTTTTATTGCTCAATGTAATTCATGCTGATGAAAAAAAAATCCATAGGACTAATGGACACATGCTCAAACTCACACACTTTTGATAGACTGAAAAGGGCAATCTGTAGTGGATAAATCCAGTGGTTACATTTCTCCAGGCCCATTCCTTATATATCAATGTTTCACCAACAAAAAGGTAAACGACAGGCATATAGCTAATTCAGCGCATTCATTTTTCACATGTACGTAAATAGCACTTTTCAGTAGTGCTCAAAGCATCCTGGGTGGCAGGTAGCCTAGTGGTTAGAGCGTTGGGTCAGTAACCGCAAGGTTGTTAGATCAATCCCTGAGCCGACAAGGTAAAAATCTGTCGTTCTCCCAGTGAACAAGGGAATTAGCCCACTGTTCCTAGGCTGTCATTGTAAATAAGAATTTGTTAGTTTCTGACTTACATAGTGGCTGGATTAACAAGAAGTTAATCTTTCAAGCCGATGTATAACACTTTTATGAATGTTTATTATGAGTATTTCTGTATCCTTACCCCCGTAGACTACACAACTGCTGTCATCCTTACCTCCAAGTATTTGTTTAAATTGGATAATCTTGGGATGCCGACAGCAGTCGCACAATTGGAAGACATAGCTTGGACTGTAGCCTACAAAAGCCTATTCCTGCTCCCGCGATCCATCAAACACATTTGGTGTGTCATCATAGTGGTCAGACTAGCTCAGGTGGAACACATTTAAATGCATAGCATTTCATTTTCAACTTGAATCAATGAGCCCAATCAGTCCTCCATGGCAACAAAATCATAAACAACAGAGTAGGGCTGACTAATAAGTGCTTAGTTTTGGGGTTATGCTCAGGTAAAACAATTTGGCTAATCTATACTTCCTGAGTGGTGCAGCGGTCGAAGGCGCTTGCATCTCAGTGCTAGAGGTGTCACTACAGATCCTGGTTCGATTCCAGGCTGTATCACAACTGGCTGTGATTGGGAGTCCCAAAGGATGGCGCACAATTGACCCAGTGTCGTCCAGGTTAGGGTTTGGCTGGGCTAGGCCGTCATTGTAAATAAGAATTTGTTTTTAAAACCTCTCTGGCACAGGCGTTCCGCTAGCGACCCACCTCAACAACATCCTGTGAAATTGCAGAGCGCCAAATTCAAAATACAGAAATACTCATAATAAACATTCATAAAAGTGTTATACATCGGCTTGAAAGATTAACTTCTTGTTAATCCAGCCACTGTGTCAGATTTCAAAAAGGCTTTACAGCGAAAGCATACCGTGCGATTATCTGAGGACAGCGCCCCGCTTACAAAAGCATACAAACATTTTCAAGCCAAGTAGAGGAGTCACAAAAGTCAGAAATAGCAATAAAATTAATCACTTACCTTTGATGATCTTCACATGGTTGCAGTCACAAGAGTCCCTGTTACACAATAAATGTTTGTTTTGTTCAATAAAGTCCCTCTTTATTTACCAATAACTCCGTTTTGTTGGCGTGTTTTGTTCAGTAATCCACTGGCTCAATGGTGGTCACAACATGCAGACAAATATATCCTAATAGTACCGGTAAAGTTTGTCAAAACATGTCAGACAATGTTTATAATTAATCTTCAGGTTGTCTATTGTCTAAATAATTGATAATATTTCAACCGGACAATAGCATATTCAATAGAAACGAAGGGCACGCAATAAGTCACACGCGCGAACTAGCTCTGGTTCATTCTACAGTCTACTTAGAAAATGGTCTCCTTCTTCCTAATTTTTCAGAAAACAAGCCTGGAACAATGTCTAAAGACTATTGACATCTAGTGGAAGCCATAGGAAGTGCAATCTGGATCCTACCCCAACACATACTGTAAAGGCATTCAATTGAAAACTACACACATCAAAAATATCCCACTTCCTGGATGGATTTCTCAGGTTTTCGCCTGCCATATCAGTTCTGTTATACTCACAGACATTATTTTAACAGTTTCGGAAACTTTAGAGTGTTTTCTATCCAAATCTACCAATTATATGCAAATCCTAGCTTCTGGGCCTGAGTAGCAGGCTGCTTACTTTGGGCACGCTTCTCATCCAGATGTCGAAATACTGCACCCAAGCCATAACAAGTTTTAAGTGACTTGCCTAACATTTATTGGAATGACTGGAATTCTGATATATCTTTACAATTTATTACTTTGCTATTGTAGCATGTAGGTTAACGTAAGGTTAAATCAATGAGTTCCCACACAGTCTGTCAGTGCGGAAACGTGATCATTGCACCCATGATCGAGCTACTGGCTAGGCAGTTGGTAGCCTAAATCCTGCCTTATGTTACTGCTGTTCCTAAAACCATTGACATATGTTAGCCTACTGTAACCACACACAGAGGGGAGAGGGGGGGGGGGGTGTGTGTTAAGGTTGGGCAACTGTGTACAAGCCTACATCGCCGATTGCGCCCCATAGCGATCCTTGACAGTCGATCGCTATGGGGGGGTGAGGGGGGAGCGGGTCTTTCTCATGGCTACCCATGTATTTCCATGGAAATATAACGTTTATTTGGAAAGTAATAAATATATATATTCATGATTTGCGTAAAAGTAATATAGTAACTATTACTCTGGTTGAAAATAGGAAAAGGTATTACATTTGGCGAAGAGCACATCATGACTTGTTTAGGACTGGAAACTCAAAGTTTTGGACTTGAGACTTGTCGGTCTTGACTTGAGACTTGACTCATCTTGACTCGCCTGTCTTGACTTGGGATTTAACTTGGGACTTGAGTGCTATAAGACTTGAGACTTACTTATGACCTGTAAAACAATGACTTGGTCCCACCTCTGGTGTAGGGTGTCGGGAAAGGTGGAGGTGATATGATCTTAACTAGCCTCTCAAAGCACTTCATTATGACAGGAGTGAGTGCTACTGGGCGATTAGTTCTGTTACCTTTGCTTTCTTGAGTACAGGAACAATGGTGGATATCTTGAAGCAAGTGGGGACAACAGACTGGGATAGGGAAAGATTGAATATGTCCGTAAACACTCCAGCCAGCTGGTCTGCACATGCTCTGAGGATGCGACTAGGGATGGGCTGGTGGGCTTGAGTTGGTTAACATGATTAAATTACTTACTCACGTCGACCACGGAGAACAAGAGCTCACAGTCCTCTTGAGTGGCGGTGGCAGCACTATGTTTTCATCTAAGGGGACGAAGAAGGTGTTTAGCTTGTCCGTGAGTAAGGTGTCGGAGTCCGCGGTGTGACTGGTTTTCCCTTCATAATCCGTGATTGTCTGGAGTCTCTGCTACATAAGTCTTGTGTCTGAGCCATTGAGTTGCGACTCCACTTTGTCTCTATACTGACATTTTGCTTGTTTGATTGTCTTACAGAGGGAATAGCTGGACTGTTTTATACTCGTATATGTTCCCAGTCACCTTGCTGTGATTAAATGTGGTGATATATGCTTTCACTTTTGCTCAAATGCTGCCATCTATCCACGGTTTTCTATTTGGATGAATTTGTATCATCACTGTTGGAAGAACATCCACTATGCAGTTCCTGATGAACACAGTCTCCATGCCAGTGTATACATCAATGTTATTCTCAAGGACAAACCTGGCATATCCCAGTCCGCGTGATCAAAACAATGTTTAGATTCTATTTGGTCAGGCCAACGTTGAATAGTCCTTAACACGGGTAATTCCTGTTCAAGTTTCTGCCTATATAAATGGAGGAGCAGAATAGAGGTGTGATCCGATTTGCCCAACGGAGGGCAGGGGAGGTTAAGAATTATTGTGTAGCGCAGGCAATGTGTTGATAAAACTTTGGTAGCATTTTCCTCAGATTTGCTGTATTAAAGTCCCCATTTACAAGAAATGCGGCCTCAGGACATTCAGTTTCCAGATTGCACAAAGTCCAGTGTAGTTCCTTGAGAGCCATTGCGGTGTCAGCTTGAAAGGGAATATACACGGCCGTGACGATGACCGACGAGAATTCTCTCGGGAGGTAATATGGTCAGCATTTCAAAGTGAGTTATTTCAGTTCAGGAGAACAAAAGGACTTGAGTTCCTGAATGCTACCATAATCACACCATGAGTAGTTAATCACATAACATACACCTCCGCCTTAGTTTTTGTCTGTGTGATGTATGTACACGGACACTATATCCAGAGAGAGACATGATTACGTCAAACAGAGTATGTTACAGTCCCTGATGTCTCTCTGGAAGGAGATCCTCGCCCCGAGTTTGTGTACTTTAATGTCCAGGGATTGAACATTAGCAAGTAATATACTCGGAAGCTGTGGATGGTATGCACGCCTCCTGAGTCGGACTAAAATCCCAATCCTTATTCCTCTTCATCGGCGGCGTCTTGGAGCTTCCCCTCGGATGAGTGGAAATGCCTTAAGGGGTACAAACAAAGTATCCAATTCAGGAAAGTCGCATTTCTGGTCTAAATGCTGGTGAGTGACCACCGATCTAATATCCCAAAGTTATTTTTTCGGCTGTAGGTAATAGTGCAAAAAAACGTACTGAGCAAATAATTCAAGAAATAAAATACAAATATATTTAAAAAAATGTGCAAAGATGGCTAGGAGCAAGGAACAGTAGTGCCATCTTGTAAATAGTACACTTTCTGTATTATTGTAATCTAAAATAAATCAACATTTCATACACATTACATTTTGGGTGGCATGCTGTCAAAAGTACCATCAGCACTTTTTTAAAAGTACATTGTTACTGATAAGTATGTTGTACCAATTAAGGCCCATCTTCTGTGTCACTAGGCCTATGTGTTCAGTATTTTTTGTCTTTAACAATATTTCTGTTTTCTTTCACAGTAAAAATCTCACAGGTCTACTCATCTTTTCTGTGATGAAAAGATCAACTGGAAATTAACCTTTAGCTGGTGTTTTCTGCCAAAGTGTGTGCATGGGCGGCCAAGAATGTGGAGTTACTTTCTCATTGTTGCAGGCTATTGTCTTAAGTCCACATTTCTGAGAAACACTCAACCAGAAATGCCTCCTTAATTTTTTAAACAAACTACCAACCTATCTCATTGACATCATTTTTGAGCTGAATATCTGGTAGCTTTTTTGTTAAAACTCTTTAAAGACGAACATTGTTTGTGTAATTCTCTGTATTACTCAAAAATGAGTAAGAAGAGTCATTGTATTAGTCAAGCAATGACTATCATCTAAGTGGGTTTATATTCATAAATGGTGGAGGGTTCTGGCCTAGGAGGGTTGGCACCGAGACAGCCGCATTGTTGGAATGGCCGACAGGATTCAAGGCTGTTTACGGTAAAGAGGGTGTTAAGCTTTGCTGCCAGACGGCCTTTGGGTTGGGGCTTGGCACAGAGCAGACATTTTTCACCAACCCGCTTCCCCATCCACTGAATCTGAAACCCTCGATTGTTTTACAGATCTTATTTACTGGAGACAGACATTATTTATTTAAAACTCTCAAGGTTTTCGTCTTTTTCTCCCCACAACTTCGTAAGATTCTCTGTCTCTCTCATTGGCATTCACAGTATGTTCTGGGAGAACAGCCAAGTGCAGAAAATAAAGTATTTAAAGGGAGAGAGAAGTAAAGAGAGGGAGAGTAAGAGAGACCGACAGGGACTTGAACGGAGAATTACAGAAAGAGAGATAGTATGAAAGAGAATTAAATGATCAAATAAAATTGTATTTGTTACATGCTTTGTAAACTGTAAGCTGTAGACTAACAGTGACATGCTTATTTATGGGTCCTTTTTCAACAAAATAGAATTAGTGACAAGGGATAAATACACAGCGAAAACTGAATAACGATAACGAGTAAAAATAACATGGCTATATACAAGGAGTACCAGTACTGAATCGATGTGCAGAGGTATGAGGAAATTGAGGTAGCTACGTGTGTGTGTGCGTGTGCGTGTGTGTGTGCGTGTGTGTGTGTGTGTGTGTGTGTGCGTGTGTGTGTTGGGGTGTCAGTGTAAGTATGTGTGAGTGTGTGGGTAGAGTCCAGTGTGTGTGAATCGAGTCAGTGCAAGAGAGTTAGTGCAAAAAAGGGTCCATGCAGGTAGTCTGGGTAGCCATTTGGTTAGCTATTTGGCAGTCTTGTATAGCAGTTTTATAGCTTGGGGGTAGAAGCTTGGTGCACTGGTACTGCTTTCTGTGCGGTAGCAGAGAGAACAGTCTATGACGTGGGGGGCTTTTTCGAACACTGCCTGATATAAAGGTCCTGGATGGCAGGGACCTCGGCCTCAGTGATATACTGGGCTGTACTCACCACCTTCTGTAGCGCCTTGCGGTGCCTCGCAGTTGTCATACAAAGCGGTGATGGAGCCAGTCAACATGCACTCAATGGGGCAGCTGTAGAACCTTTTGAGGATCTGAGGGCCCATGCCAAATCTTTTCAGCCTCCTGAGGGGGAAGAGGCACTGTCGTGCCCTCTTCACAACTGTGTGGATGTGTATGGGCCATGTTAATTCCTAGGTGATGTGGACGCCGAGAAACTTGAAGCTCTCAACCTGCTGCACTACAGCCCCATTGATGTGGATAGGGGCGTGCTCGCTTCTTTGTTTCATGTAGTCCACGATCAGCTCCTTTGTCTTTCTGAAATTCAGGCGGAGGATGTTGTCCTGGCACCACACTGCCAGGTCTCTGACATCCTCCCTATAGGCTGCCTCATCGTCATCCGTGATCAGTCCTACCACTGTTGTGTCATTAGTAAACATGATGATGATGTTGGAGTAATGTGCGGCCAAGCAGTTGTGGTTGGACAGGGAGTTCAGGAGGGGAGCACGCACACCTGAGAGGCCTCCGTTTTGATAGTAAGCAATTCCCGTCAGGAATTCCAGGATCCAGTGGACAGATTCTGGTGGACAGATTCACGTATAAATGGTGAGAATCTGTCAACGCTCACGTAGAATTATGTAATTACATTATGTAATTAGTTTCTCGTTTTGGGTTTTCTTCATTGATTATTTGGACGAATCAGGATTAGGTGAAGGTGGTGCTTAAACTGGGGTCATGTGCACAGTAGTTATTGTACCCTCAGGGAAACACTAAAGACGGATTGATCTTTCCACATTTAAATGTTCCTTAAATGTTTCACATTAGCACCCCCAAAACAATCATTTGTAGTACATAAATGTATCTATATATGTCACTTTTTTTGTTGACATCGGACATTTTTTCATTAAAGCGATGCTGCTGTGCCGGTGAACAGCTTTGGAACACTGAGCCATTGACTGTACCAGGTGGCTGTGTATTGAGTGGGTTGCTTTTTGACAATAAGGCACTGGAATGTCTAAAGCCATAAACTATTGAACCTAGAAGACCGAGAGACGGGAGTAGGCAAGGAGTCACCCGCGATTGGCAAGAGGAATGTCGAGTTGTCCTGAAAAGCATGGTAAGCTAACATGGCAAGCTGAGTGAGTGTCAAGCTAGCTACATTAGAATTTTACAGCCAGACGGTGTCAGTTGTACATGTAGTTAGCCAGATAATTAAGTAAACTGCAATTATGATAAACCATTATTATCTAGCTACCTATGGTAGCTATATCTGTCAGATTTAAAGCAAGAAAGATTGTGGCATGTATCAGAAGTGATGCATGTTGACTAGCTACCTCACGTTATCTAGATCCCAATAGCCAGCTCGCTATAGCAATAACTCAAAGATGTAGCCCACTTTAAGAAATAGTGTTGATACTTATAGAATTAATAGGGTCGTCACTTAGCTAGCGAACTACCTGCGCTTCTTATTCCAACATCACCATATTTGAAGCAGTTTGAGTGCAAAATTAGGTTTCAACAATCACAGGCATCGAAGTTAACAGCTTGCTAACTACAGTAAAATAAGGAGGAGCATTATGTTGTCATGATGGAATAAGTCGAGGGAGCAATTGTTAGTGAGATGAGACGTGGTGCCATAACATAATTCACTTGGATGGCATGTCGTATTTTTAAATCGGCTCTATTGTTGTCATTTACAGACATGAATCATGAACTAGGCAAACTGATACATGAATACTAAATGCAGGTACCATTTTATTCAGTTGATCTCTGCAGGTTTGTCATCTGATTCTTTGGAGCCTGTTGGGGAATAATCAGAATTAGTTGGGTAACCTAGATAAGATGTTTTACATTCATTATATGCTTGTGAGTTACTTCTCATCAGAATGTCTATTTTTGTATAATACTGTGGGCCGGTTGCAGTTCTGTTCTCTGTCATGGGGTAAGTTACTTGGGCCGCAGAGAGGGGAGGGGTCAAGCTTGTCTTCATATGTAAACATATCTTTTAAATCAATTATCTCTTGGCTCCACAATGTCTGTGTGCCAGTCACTGTGTCTCTGTGATCTTGTCAAGGAGGGGTGCATTTGATATATGCCTGTTGATAGGTTTTGTTTTATGGTCCTGAGAGCGAGATAAGAACATAGTTTAGGAGACAAAGCTGAACAATAATTTATAGCCAATGCTGTCTGGCTATGTGTGTCTTTGCTATAAAGGATCTCAGTTGCAATGTGTAAGGACTCTCAGAGAATTCATTGATAGACACTGAATTGATCTGAGAGTCACAGGGTTGTGATGGAGCTCATATAATTAAAGATGGACTTTATGATAACTCTGACTTGTGTGTGGTTTGCACACATGATTTGATAAATACAGGAAATTTCCACGACAAGCCTGAAGGAGATAAATGTCTTGCCTTGTAGAATGTCAGCGTTTATCTGCATCCAGGTTAAAGCTGGCTACCAGCAGGACCCTGGAGCACTCTGTGTCAGTAAGTTATGATATTGTTTTGCTTTACATTACATGATATTATTACAAGAGCACTAATTCTCCACTCATGAGTGGATAAGCCCTATGCACCATACACGTGTATAATCATGGAGTAACTCACTGTCAGAGAGACTGTGGTTAGAGGGTTCGGCAGGAGGCCCTTGGCCAGTGGGAGGTCAGGGGTGAGGGCTCTATTTCAAGCAAACTCACCACCTCTATCCATCTCTCTCCAAGTGCTACATAGACAAAATGGTTCAAGGACCTCCAGAGCCCTCTGACCATCTACCTGTGATCTCTCCAGAGCACAGACAAGTAAGATCCACTCGTAATAGTATACTTGATGCACTCTGTAAATCTCCTTCTCTATGGCAGTCTGCCTGTGTGATTTCAATGCATATTATTTAGGGCCACTGGTTGGGTTGAATTGAATGTACTAGCTCAAACTGATGCTCTCTACCTGTAATAGTCTACCAGACTTTTATAAAAACTAACATGTGTCCATCCCCCTATCCCTAGGTTAGTCTTCTGGGCTATAGAACTCCAGAGCAACACATCCACAAACCTGCCACCCATTGTCAGCTATCCGCAAACAGTTCCCTGTAGAATCATCCAACTAACTAACTAAAACTTTTTTTTTTCTTGGCCACATTTTGGGGGTGACCAAATGCAATAAAGTTTCGTATAAAAATATTTGCATTTTCAATTGTCAGTTTACAAAAAACACTTTTTCATAGAATGTTTGGCACATTTGTCTGAATTGTGTATATATTTTTCCTTCTGTGGTGACTTCCACATCAAGGCAGCACTTAGAGTTTATGATTAAAAAGGTCTACAATCAGTCTCATTTCCAGGGTGAATACATTTTTATTCATGAATATCAGACACATCACCCAGGCGTGTCAACTAAAATATACTGCATATCCCAGTCCAGACTGAAGAATGGTCTAAATAGACAAAGTGAATATAAGTCAGTGCTTTTGCCCGTAGTACTTCGTATGAATTTGAGTGGTTACATATAATCCTTTTTGACAGAATGGCTGTGAGAGAGAGACTGTTGCTGTGCTCCCAGGTAAGGCCTGTGCTTCTGGTTGCACTGAAGGCCCCAGTACTCAGTCAGGCAACTTGAAGATGTGTCACCATCCAGGCCCATGTCACGGCAGGCAGTGGCCTGATTCACTTATATGAAAATGCACTTATTTTAATTTCATAAGCATAAGCTGTAATACCTCTAGGGTGCTAAGATTCTAAATAGCTGTGTTGAAAACAGCCTCACTCACTTATTCCATGTTTACTGCTTCGCACTAATCATAAACACGGGAGAAATTAGTGGAAGGGAGGGATTTGGCCGAGAGTTTCCAATTGCGAGTCAGGAGACTTCGCTGCCTTTCTTCGCACAATGGAAATTACAATTGTTAATGTCATTCCCCCCAGAAGTTAAACGAGAAGTGATAACGTTTGTGAGAATTTTACTTCTGCGTAACCGAGATCAATATTTGAGGGGACTATGGCATTGAATGCTGAGCTGTAGTCAATACATACAGTCGAGAAGAACTACTGAATATAAGATCAGCATCAACTCACCATCAGTACGACCAAGAATATGTTTTTCGCGACGCGGATCCTGTGTTCTGCCTTACAAACAGGACAACGGAGTGGATCCTATGCAGCGACCCAAAAAAACGACTCCGAAAGAGAGGGAAACGAGGCGGTCTTCTGGTCAGACTCCGGAGACGGGCACAGCGCGCACCACTCCCTAGCATTCTTCTTGCCAATGTCCAGTCTCTTGACAACAAGGTTGATGAAATCCGAGCAAGGGTAGCATTCCAGAGGGACATCAGAGACTGTAACGTCCTTTGCTTCACTGAAACATGGCTCACTGGAGAGACGCTATCCGAAGCGGTGCAGCCAACGGGTTTCTCCACACATCGCGCAGACAGAAACAAACATCTTTCTGGTAAGAAGAGGGGCGGGGGCGTATGCCTCATGGCCAACGTGACATGGTGTGATGAAAGAAACATACAGGAACTCAAATCCTTCTGTTCACCTGATTTAGAATTCCTCACAATCAAATGTAGACCGCATTATCTACCAAGAGAATTCTCTTCGATTATAATCACAGCCGTATATATCCCCCCCCAAGCAGACACATCGATGGCTCTGAACTAACTTTATTTAACTCTCTGCAAACTGGAAACAATTTATCCGGAGGCTGCATTCATTGTAGCTGGGGATTTTAACAAGGCTAATCTGAAAACAAGACTCCCCAAATTTTATCAGCATATCGATTGCGCAACCAGGCGAGGAAAGACCTTGGACCATTGTTACTCTAACTTCCGCGACGCATATAATTACTTTGCTATTGTAGCATGTAGGTTAACGTAAGGTTAAATCAATGAGTTCCCACACAGTCTGTCAGTGCGGAAACGTGATCATTGCACCCATGATCGAGCTACTGGCTAGGCAGTTGGTAGCCTAAATCCTGCCTTATGTTACTGCTGTTCCTAAAACCATTGACATATGTTAGCCTACTGTAACCACACACAGAGGGGAGAGGGGGGGGGGGGGTGTGTGTTAAGGTTGGGCAACTGTGTACAAGCCTACATCGCCGATTGCGCCCCATAGCGATCCTTGACAGTCGATCGCTATGGGGGGGTGAGGGGGGAGCGGGTCTTTCTCATGGCTACCCATGTATTTCCATGGAAATATAACGTTTATTTGGAAAGTAATAAATATATATATTCATGATTTGCGTAAAAGTAATATAGTAACTATTACTCTGGTTGAAAATAGGAAAAGGTATTACATTTGGCGAAGAGCACATCATGACTTGTTTAGGACTGGAAACTCAAAGTTTTGGACTTGAGACTTGTCGGTCTTGACTTGAGACTTGACTCATCTTGACTCGCCTGTCTTGACTTGGGATTTAACTTGGGACTTGAGTGCTATAAGACTTGAGACTTACTTATGACCTGTAAAACAATGACTTGGTCCCACCTCTGGTGTAGGGTGTCGGGAAAGGTGGAGGTGATATGATCTTAACTAGCCTCTCAAAGCACTTCATTATGACAGGAGTGAGTGCTACTGGGCGATTAGTTCTGTTACCTTTGCTTTCTTGAGTACAGGAACAATGGTGGATATCTTGAAGCAAGTGGGGACAACAGACTGGGATAGGGAAAGATTGAATATGTCCGTAAACACTCCAGCCAGCTGGTCTGCACATGCTCTGAGGATGCGACTAGGGATGGGCTGGTGGGCTTGAGTTGGTTAACATGATTAAATTACTTACTCACGTCGACCACGGAGAACAAGAGCTCACAGTCCTCTTGAGTGGCGGTGGCAGCACTATGTTTTCATCTAAGGGGACGAAGAAGGTGTTTAGCTTGTCCGTGAGTAAGGTGTCGGAGTCCGCGGTGTGACTGGTTTTCCCTTCATAATCCGTGATTGTCTGGAGTCTCTGCTACATAAGTCTTGTGTCTGAGCCATTGAGTTGCGACTCCACTTTGTCTCTATACTGACATTTTGCTTGTTTGATTGTCTTACAGAGGGAATAGCTGGACTGTTTTATACTCGTATATGTTCCCAGTCACCTTGCTGTGATTAAATGTGGTGATATATGCTTTCACTTTTGCTCAAATGCTGCCATCTATCCACGGTTTTCTATTTGGATGAATTTGTATCATCACTGTTGGAAGAACATCCACTATGCAGTTCCTGATGAACACAGTCTCCATGCCAGTGTATACATCAATGTTATTCTCAAGGACAAACCTGGCATATCCCAGTCCGCGTGATCAAAACAATGTTTAGATTCTATTTGGTCAGGCCAACGTTGAATAGTCCTTAACACGGGTAATTCCTGTTCAAGTTTCTGCCTATATAAATGGAGGAGCAGAATAGAGGTGTGATCCGATTTGCCCAACGGAGGGCAGGGGAGGTTAAGAATTATTGTGTAGCGCAGGCAATGTGTTGATAAAACTTTGGTAGCATTTTCCTCAGATTTGCTGTATTAAAGTCCCCATTTACAAGAAATGCGGCCTCAGGACATTCAGTTTCCAGATTGCACAAAGTCCAGTGTAGTTCCTTGAGAGCCATTGCGGTGTCAGCTTGAAAGGGAATATACACGGCCGTGACGATGACCGACGAGAATTCTCTCGGGAGGTAATATGGTCAGCATTTCAAAGTGAGTTATTTCAGTTCAGGAGAACAAAAGGACTTGAGTTCCTGAATGCTACCATAATCACACCATGAGTAGTTAATCACATAACATACACCTCCGCCTTAGTTTTTGTCTGTGTGATGTATGTACACGGACACTATATCCAGAGAGAGACATGATTACGTCAAACAGAGTATGTTACAGTCCCTGATGTCTCTCTGGAAGGAGATCCTCGCCCCGAGTTTGTGTACTTTAATGTCCAGGGATTGAACATTAGCAAGTAATATACTCGGAAGCTGTGGATGGTATGCACGCCTCCTGAGTCGGACTAAAATCCCAATCCTTATTCCTCTTCATCGGCGGCGTCTTGGAGCTTCCCCTCGGATGAGTGGAAATGCCTTAAGGGGTACAAACAAAGTATCCAATTCAGGAAAGTCGCATTTCTGGTCTAAATGCTGGTGAGTGACCACCGATCTAATATCCCAAAGTTATTTTTTCGGCTGTAGGTAATAGTGCAAAAAAACGTACTGAGCAAATAATTCAAGAAATAAAATACAAATATATTTAAAAAAATGTGCAAAGATGGCTAGGAGCAAGGAACAGTAGTGCCATCTTGTAAATAGTACACTTTCTGTATTATTGTAATCTAAAATAAATCAACATTTCATACACATTACATTTTGGGTGGCATGCTGTCAAAAGTACCATCAGCACTTTTTTAAAAGTACATTGTTACTGATAAGTATGTTGTACCAATTAAGGCCCATCTTCTGTGTCACTAGGCCTATGTGTTCAGTATTTTTTGTCTTTAACAATATTTCTGTTTTCTTTCACAGTAAAAATCTCACAGGTCTACTCATCTTTTCTGTGATGAAAAGATCAACTGGAAATTAACCTTTAGCTGGTGTTTTCTGCCAAAGTGTGTGCATGGGCGGCCAAGAATGTGGAGTTACTTTCTCATTGTTGCAGGCTATTGTCTTAAGTCCACATTTCTGAGAAACACTCAACCAGAAATGCCTCCTTAATTTTTTAAACAAACTACCAACCTATCTCATTGACATCATTTTTGAGCTGAATATCTGGTAGCTTTTTTGTTAAAACTCTTTAAAGACGAACATTGTTTGTGTAATTCTCTGTATTACTCAAAAATGAGTAAGAAGAGTCATTGTATTAGTCAAGCAATGACTATCATCTAAGTGGGTTTATATTCATAAATGGTGGAGGGTTCTGGCCTAGGAGGGTTGGCACCGAGACAGCCGCATTGTTGGAATGGCCGACAGGATTCAAGGCTGTTTACGGTAAAGAGGGTGTTAAGCTTTGCTGCCAGACGGCCTTTGGGTTGGGGCTTGGCACAGAGCAGACATTTTTCACCAACCCGCTTCCCCATCCACTGAATCTGAAACCCTCGATTGTTTTACAGATCTTATTTACTGGAGACAGACATTATTTATTTAAAACTCTCAAGGTTTTCGTCTTTTTCTCCCCACAACTTCGTAAGATTCTCTGTCTCTCTCATTGGCATTCACAGTATGTTCTGGGAGAACAGCCAAGTGCAGAAAATAAAGTATTTAAAGGGAGAGAGAAGTAAAGAGAGGGAGAGTAAGAGAGACCGACAGGGACTTGAACGGAGAATTACAGAAAGAGAGATAGTATGAAAGAGAATTAAATGATCAAATAAAATTGTATTTGTTACATGCTTTGTAAACTGTAAGCTGTAGACTAACAGTGACATGCTTATTTATGGGTCCTTTTTCAACAAAATAGAATTAGTGACAAGGGATAAATACACAGCGAAAACTGAATAACGATAACGAGTAAAAATAACATGGCTATATACAAGGAGTACCAGTACTGAATCGATGTGCAGAGGTATGAGGAAATTGAGGTAGCTACGTGTGTGTGTGCGTGTGCGTGTGTGTGTGCGTGTGTGTGTGTGTGTGTGTGTGTGTGCGTGTGTGTGTTGGGGTGTCAGTGTAAGTATGTGTGAGTGTGTGGGTAGAGTCCAGTGTGTGTGAATCGAGTCAGTGCAAGAGAGTTAGTGCAAAAAAGGGTCCATGCAGGTAGTCTGGGTAGCCATTTGGTTAGCTATTTGGCAGTCTTGTATAGCAGTTTTATAGCTTGGGGGTAGAAGCTTGGTGCACTGGTACTGCTTTCTGTGCGGTAGCAGAGAGAACAGTCTATGACGTGGGGGGCTTTTTCGAACACTGCCTGATATAAAGGTCCTGGATGGCAGGGACCTCGGCCTCAGTGATATACTGGGCTGTACTCACCACCTTCTGTAGCGCCTTGCGGTGCCTCGCAGTTGTCATACAAAGCGGTGATGGAGCCAGTCAACATGCACTCAATGGGGCAGCTGTAGAACCTTTTGAGGATCTGAGGGCCCATGCCAAATCTTTTCAGCCTCCTGAGGGGGAAGAGGCACTGTCGTGCCCTCTTCACAACTGTGTGGATGTGTATGGGCCATGTTAATTCCTAGGTGATGTGGACGCCGAGAAACTTGAAGCTCTCAACCTGCTGCACTACAGCCCCATTGATGTGGATAGGGGCGTGCTCGCTTCTTTGTTTCATGTAGTCCACGATCAGCTCCTTTGTCTTTCTGAAATTCAGGCGGAGGATGTTGTCCTGGCACCACACTGCCAGGTCTCTGACATCCTCCCTATAGGCTGCCTCATCGTCATCCGTGATCAGTCCTACCACTGTTGTGTCATTAGTAAACATGATGATGATGTTGGAGTAATGTGCGGCCAAGCAGTTGTGGTTGGACAGGGAGTTCAGGAGGGGAGCACGCACACCTGAGAGGCCTCCGTTTTGATAGTAAGCAATTCCCGTCAGGAATTCCAGGATCCAGTGGACAGATTCTGGTGGACAGATTCACGTATAAATGGTGAGAATCTGTCAACGCTCACGTAGAATTATGTAATTACATTATGTAATTAGTTTCTCGTTTTGGGTTTTCTTCATTGATTATTTGGACGAATCAGGATTAGGTGAAGGTGGTGCTTAAACTGGGGTCATGTGCACAGTAGTTATTGTACCCTCAGGGAAACACTAAAGACGGATTGATCTTTCCACATTTAAATGTTCCTTAAATGTTTCACATTAGCACCCCCAAAACAATCATTTGTAGTACATAAATGTATCTATATATGTCACTTTTTTTGTTGACATCGGACATTTTTTCATTAAAGCGATGCTGCTGTGCCGGTGAACAGCTTTGGAACACTGAGCCATTGACTGTACCAGGTGGCTGTGTATTGAGTGGGTTGCTTTTTGACAATAAGGCACTGGAATGTCTAAAGCCATAAACTATTGAACCTAGAAGACCGAGAGACGGGAGTAGGCAAGGAGTCACCCGCGATTGGCAAGAGGAATGTCGAGTTGTCCTGAAAAGCATGGTAAGCTAACATGGCAAGCTGAGTGAGTGTCAAGCTAGCTACATTAGAATTTTACAGCCAGACGGTGTCAGTTGTACATGTAGTTAGCCAGATAATTAAGTAAACTGCAATTATGATAAACCATTATTATCTAGCTACCTATGGTAGCTATATCTGTCAGATTTAAAGCAAGAAAGATTGTGGCATGTATCAGAAGTGATGCATGTTGACTAGCTACCTCACGTTATCTAGATCCCAATAGCCAGCTCGCTATAGCAATAACTCAAAGATGTAGCCCACTTTAAGAAATAGTGTTGATACTTATAGAATTAATAGGGTCGTCACTTAGCTAGCGAACTACCTGCGCTTCTTATTCCAACATCACCATATTTGAAGCAGTTTGAGTGCAAAATTAGGTTTCAACAATCACAGGCATCGAAGTTAACAGCTTGCTAACTACAGTAAAATAAGGAGGAGCATTATGTTGTCATGATGGAATAAGTCGAGGGAGCAATTGTTAGTGAGATGAGACGTGGTGCCATAACATAATTCACTTGGATGGCATGTCGTATTTTTAAATCGGCTCTATTGTTGTCATTTACAGACATGAATCATGAACTAGGCAAACTGATACATGAATACTAAATGCAGGTACCATTTTATTCAGTTGATCTCTGCAGGTTTGTCATCTGATTCTTTGGAGCCTGTTGGGGAATAATCAGAATTAGTTGGGTAACCTAGATAAGATGTTTTACATTCATTATATGCTTGTGAGTTACTTCTCATCAGAATGTCTATTTTTGTATAATACTGTGGGCCGGTTGCAGTTCTGTTCTCTGTCATGGGGTAAGTTACTTGGGCCGCAGAGAGGGGAGGGGTCAAGCTTGTCTTCATATGTAAACATATCTTTTAAATCAATTATCTCTTGGCTCCACAATGTCTGTGTGCCAGTCACTGTGTCTCTGTGATCTTGTCAAGGAGGGGTGCATTTGATATATGCCTGTTGATAGGTTTTGTTTTATGGTCCTGAGAGCGAGATAAGAACATAGTTTAGGAGACAAAGCTGAACAATAATTTATAGCCAATGCTGTCTGGCTATGTGTGTCTTTGCTATAAAGGATCTCAGTTGCAATGTGTAAGGACTCTCAGAGAATTCATTGATAGACACTGAATTGATCTGAGAGTCACAGGGTTGTGATGGAGCTCATATAATTAAAGATGGACTTTATGATAACTCTGACTTGTGTGTGGTTTGCACACATGATTTGATAAATACAGGAAATTTCCACGACAAGCCTGAAGGAGATAAATGTCTTGCCTTGTAGAATGTCAGCGTTTATCTGCATCCAGGTTAAAGCTGGCTACCAGCAGGACCCTGGAGCACTCTGTGTCAGTAAGTTATGATATTGTTTTGCTTTACATTACATGATATTATTACAAGAGCACTAATTCTCCACTCATGAGTGGATAAGCCCTATGCACCATACACGTGTATAATCATGGAGTAACTCACTGTCAGAGAGACTGTGGTTAGAGGGTTCGGCAGGAGGCCCTTGGCCAGTGGGAGGTCAGGGGTGAGGGCTCTATTTCAAGCAAACTCACCACCTCTATCCATCTCTCTCCAAGTGCTACATAGACAAAATGGTTCAAGGACCTCCAGAGCCCTCTGACCATCTACCTGTGATCTCTCCAGAGCACAGACAAGTAAGATCCACTCGTAATAGTATACTTGATGCACTCTGTAAATCTCCTTCTCTATGGCAGTCTGCCTGTGTGATTTCAATGCATATTATTTAGGGCCACTGGTTGGGTTGAATTGAATGTACTAGCTCAAACTGATGCTCTCTACCTGTAATAGTCTACCAGACTTTTATAAAAACTAACATGTGTCCATCCCCCTATCCCTAGGTTAGTCTTCTGGGCTATAGAACTCCAGAGCAACACATCCACAAACCTGCCACCCATTGTCAGCTATCCGCAAACAGTTCCCTGTAGAATCATCCAACTAACTAACTAAAACTTTTTTTTTTCTTGGCCACATTTTGGGGGTGACCAAATGCAATAAAGTTTCGTATAAAAATATTTGCATTTTCAATTGTCAGTTTACAAAAAACACTTTTTCATAGAATGTTTGGCACATTTGTCTGAATTGTGTATATATTTTTCCTTCTGTGGTGACTTCCACATCAAGGCAGCACTTAGAGTTTATGATTAAAAAGGTCTACAATCAGTCTCATTTCCAGGGTGAATACATTTTTATTCATGAATATCAGACACATCACCCAGGCGTGTCAACTAAAATATACTGCATATCCCAGTCCAGACTGAAGAATGGTCTAAATAGACAAAGTGAATATAAGTCAGTGCTTTTGCCCGTAGTACTTCGTATGAATTTGAGTGGTTACATATAATCCTTTTTGACAGAATGGCTGTGAGAGAGAGACTGTTGCTGTGCTCCCAGGTAAGGCCTGTGCTTCTGGTTGCACTGAAGGCCCCAGTACTCAGTCAGGCAACTTGAAGATGTGTCACCATCCAGGCCCATGTCACGGCAGGCAGTGGCCTGATTCACTTATATGAAAATGCACTTATTTTAATTTCATAAGCATAAGCTGTAATACCTCTAGGGTGCTAAGATTCTAAATAGCTGTGTTGAAAACAGCCTCACTCACTTATTCCATGTTTACTGCTTCGCACTAATCATAAACACGGGAGAAATTAGTGGAAGGGAGGGATTTGGCCGAGAGTTTCCAATTGCGAGTCAGGAGACTTCGCTGCCTTTCTTCGCACAATGGAAATTACAATTGTTAATGTCATTCCCCCCAGAAGTTAAACGAGAAGTGATAACGTTTGTGAGAATTTTACTTCTGCGTAACCGAGATCAATATTTGAGGGGACTATGGCATTGAATGCTGAGCTGTAGTCAATACATACAGTCGAGAAGAACTACTGAATATAAGATCAGCATCAACTCACCATCAGTACGACCAAGAATATGTTTTTCGCGACGCGGATCCTGTGTTCTGCCTTACAAACAGGACAACGGAGTGGATCCTATGCAGCGACCCAAAAAAACGACTCCGAAAGAGAGGGAAACGAGGCGGTCTTCTGGTCAGACTCCGGAGACGGGCACAGCGCGCACCACTCCCTAGCATTCTTCTTGCCAATGTCCAGTCTCTTGACAACAAGGTTGATGAAATCCGAGCAAGGGTAGCATTCCAGAGGGACATCAGAGACTGTAACGTCCTTTGCTTCACTGAAACATGGCTCACTGGAGAGACGCTATCCGAAGCGGTGCAGCCAACGGGTTTCTCCACACATCGCGCAGACAGAAACAAACATCTTTCTGGTAAGAAGAGGGGCGGGGGCGTATGCCTCATGGCCAACGTGACATGGTGTGATGAAAGAAACATACAGGAACTCAAATCCTTCTGTTCACCTGATTTAGAATTCCTCACAATCAAATGTAGACCGCATTATCTACCAAGAGAATTCTCTTCGATTATAATCACAGCCGTATATATCCCCCCCCAAGCAGACACATCGATGGCTCTGAACTAACTTTATTTAACTCTCTGCAAACTGGAAACAATTTATCCGGAGGCTGCATTCATTGTAGCTGGGGATTTTAACAAGGCTAATCTGAAAACAAGACTCCCCAAATTTTATCAGCATATCGATTGCGCAACCAGGCGAGGAAAGACCTTGGACCATTGTTACTCTAACTTCCGCGACGCATATAAGGCCCTGCCCCGCCCCCCTTTCGGAAAAGCTGACCACGACTCCATTTTGTTGATCCCTGCCTACAGACAGAAACTAAAACAAGAGGCTCCCACGCTGAGGTCTGTCCAACGCTGGTCCGACCAAGCTGACTCCACACTCCAAGACTGCTTCCATCACGTGGACTGGGAGATGTTTCGTATTGCGTCAGATAACAACATTGACGAATACGCTGATTCGGTGTGCGAGTTCATTAGAACGTGCGTTGAAGATGTCGTTCCCATAGCAACGATTAAAACATTCCCTAACCAGAAACCGTGGATTGATGGCAGCATTCGTGTGAAACTGAAAGCGCGAACCACTGCTTTTAATCAGGGCAAGGTGTCTGGTAACATGACCGAATACAAACAGTGCAGCTATTCCCTCCGCAAGGCTATCAAACAAGCTAAGCGTCAGTACAGAGACAAAGTAGAATCTCAATTCAACGGCTCAGACACAAGAGGCATGTGGCAGGGTCTACAGTCAATCACGGACTACAGGAAGAAATCCAGCCCAGTCACGGACCAGGATGTCTTGCTCCCAGGCAGACTAAATAACTTTTTTGCCCGCTTTGAGGACAATACAGTGCCACTGACACGGCCTGCAACGAAAACATGCGGTCTCTCCTTCACTGCAGCCGAGGTGAGTAAGACATTTAAACGTGTTAACCCTCGCAAGGCTGCAGGCCCAGATGGCATACCCAGCCGCGCCCTCAGAGCATGCGCAGACCAGCTGGCCGGTGTGTTTACGGACATATTCAATCAATCCCTATACCAGTCTGCTGTTCCCACATGCTTCAAGAGGGCCACCATTGTTCCTGTTCCCAAGAAAGCTAAGGTAACTGAGCTAAATGACTACCGCCCCGTAGCACTCACATCCGTCATCATGAAGTGCTTTGAGAGACTAGTCAAGGACCATATCACCTCCACCCTACCTGACACCCTAGACCCACTCCAATTTGCTTACCGCCCAAATAGGTCCACAGACGATGCAATCTCAACCACACTGCACACTGCCCTAACCCATCTGGACAAGAGGAATACCTATGTGAGAATGCTGTTCATCGACTACAGCTCGGCATTCAACACCATAGTACCCTCCAAGCTCGTCATCAAGCTCGAGACCCTGGGTCTCGACCCCGCCCTGTGCAACTGGGTACTGGACTTCCTGACGGGCCGCCCCCAGGTGGTGAGGGTAGGCAACAACATCTCCTCCCCACTGATCCTCAACACTGGGGCCCCACAAGGGTGCGTTCTGAGCCCTCTCCTGTACTCCCTGTTCACCCACGACTGCGTGGCCACGCACGCCTCCAACTCAATCATCAAGTTTGCGGACGACACAACAGTGGTAGGCTTGATTACCAACAACGATGAGACGGCCTACAGGGAGGAGGTGAGGGCCCTCGGAGTGTGGTGTCAGGAAAATAACCTCACACTCAACGTCAACAAAACTAAGGAGATGATTGTGGACTTCAGGAAACAGCAGAGGGAACACCCCCCTATCCACATCGATGGAACAGTAGTGGAGAGGGTAGCAAGTTTTAAGTTCCTCGGCATACACATCACAGACAAACTGAATTGGTCCACTCACACAGACAGCATCGTGAAGAAGGCGCAGCAGCGCCTCTTCAACCTCAGGAGGCTGAAGAAATTCGGCTTGTCACCAAAAGCACTCACAAACTTCTACAGATGCACAATCGAGAGCATCCTGGCGGGCTGTATCACCGCCTGGTATGGCAACTGCACCGCCCTCAACCGTAAGGCTCTCCAGAGGGTAGTGAGGTCTGCACAACGCATCACCGGGGGCAAACTACCTGCCCTCCAGGACACCTACACCACCCGATGTCACAGGAAGGCCATAAAGATCATCAAGGACATCAACCACCCGAGCCACTGCCTGTTCACCCCGCTATCATCCAGAAGGCGAGGTCAGTACAGGTGCATCAAAGCTGGGACCGAGAGACTGAAAAACAGCTTCTATCTCAAGGCCATCAGACTGTTAAACAGCCACCACTAACACTGAGTGGCTGCTGCCAACACACTGACACTGACTCAACTCCAGCCACTTTAATAATGGGAATTGATGGGAAATGATGTAAATATATCACTAGCCACTTTAAACAATGCTACCTTATATAAATGTTACTTACCCTACATTATTCATCTCATATGCATACGTATATACTGTACTCTATATCATCGACGGTATCCTTATGTAATACATGTATCACTAGCCACTTTATACTATACTATGCCACTTTGTTTACATACTCATCTCATTTGTACATACTGTACCCGATACCATCTACTGTATCTTGCCTATGCTGCTCTGTACCATCACTCATTCATATATCCTTATGTACATATTCTTTATCCCCTTACACTGTGTACAAGACAGTAGTTTTGGAATTGTTAGTTGGATTACTTGTTATTACTGCATTGTCGGAACTAGAAGCACAAGCATTTCGCTACACTCGCATTAACATCTGCTAACCATGTGTATGTGACAAATAAAATTTGATTTGATTTGATTTGATTTGATTTGAACAGTGTTTTTACATACAGTACCAGTCAAAAGGGCGGCAGGTAGCCTAGCGATTGAGTGTTGGGCCAGTAACCAAAAGGTTGCTAGATTGAATCCCTAATCTGACAATGTAAAAATCGGTAGTTCTGCAGATTTAGTTGTGCATAAGGCAGTTAACCCACTGTTCCTAGGCTGTCATTATAAATAAGAATTTGTTCTTAACTGACTTGCCTAGTTAAATTAAGGTTCAATTTAACAACAATTTTTTTTGTTTTTTTTGGACACACCTACTCATTCCAGGGATTTTCTTTATTTTTACTATTTTCTACATTGTAGAATAAGAGTGAAGACATCAAAGCTATGAAATAACACATTTGGAATCATGTAGTAACCAAAAAAGGGTTAAACAAATATATTTAAGATTTAAGATTCTTCAAAGTAGCCACCCTTTGCCTTAATGACAGTTTTGCACACTCTCTGCATTCTCTCAACCAGCTTCACCTGGAATGCTTTTCCAACACTCTTGAAGGATTTCCCACTTATGCTATGCACTTGATGGCTGCTTTTCCTTCACTCTACAGTCCAACTCATCCCAAACTATGTCAATTGAGTTGAGGTAGGGTGGCTGTGGAGGCCAGGTCATCTGATGCAGCACTCCATCACTCTCCTTCTTGGTCAAATAGCCCTTACACAGCCTGGAAGTGTGTTGGGTCATTGTTCTGTTGAAAAATAAATGATAGTCTCGCTAAGCGCAAACCAGATGGGATGGCGTATTGCTGAAGAATGCTTTGGTAGCCATGCTGTTTAAGTGTGCCAGAAAAGCACCCCCACACCATTACACCTCCTTCATGCTTCACGGTGGGAACCACACATTTGGAGATCATCCGTTCACAAGGACAGGGTGGTTGGAACCAAATATTAACAATTTGGACTCATCAGACCAAAGGACAGATTTCTACTGGTCTAATGCTCGTTTTTCTTGGCCCAAGCAAATCTCTTATTATTATTGGTGTCGTTTAGTAGTGGTTTCTTTGCAGCAATTCGACCATGAAGGCCTGATTCATGCAGTCTCCTCTGAACAGTTGATGTTGACATGTGTCTGTTACTTGAAATCTGTGAAACATTTATTTGGGCTGCAATTTCTGAAGCTAGTAAATCTAAGGAACTTATCTACTGCAGCAGAGGTAACTCTAGGTCTTCTTTTCCTGTGGCAGTCCTCATGAGAGCCAGTTTCATCATACCGCTTGATGGTTTTTGCAACTGCACTTGAAGAAACTTTCAAAGTTCTTGAAATGTTCCTGATTGACTGACCTTTGTCTTAAAGTAATGATGGACTGTCGTTTCTCTTTGCTTATTTGAGCTGTTCTTGCCATAATATGGACTTGGTCTTTTACCAGATAGGGCTATCTTCTGTATACCAACCCTACCTTGTCACAACACAACTGATTGGCTCAAACGCATTAAGGAGGAAAGAAATTCCACAAATTAACTTTTAACAATTCACAACTGTTAATTGAAATGCATTCCAGGTGACAACCTCATGAAGCTTGTTGAGAGAATGCCAAGAGTGCGCAAAGCTGTCATCAAGGCAAGGGTGGCTACTTTGAAGAATCTCAAATATAAAATTGATTTAGATTTGTTTAACACTTTTACTTTTACTACATGATTCCATATGTGTTATTTCATAGTTTTGATGTCTTCACTATTATTCTGCAATGTAGAACATTTATTAAAACTAAAGAAAATCCCTTAAATGAGTAGGTATGTCCAAAACTTTGACTTCTACTGTATAAACTATTGTGGATTTTGATTTGGAAAACAGATGGTTTTTAGGTCCATGGCTTCTGATGATGGGTGTGGACGGCTGCCCGATGCCAACTCACTATCGGTTGCCAAGTTTACTCCGGTTTGTATCAAAATTTGCATTTGCACATTCTATTTACACATGACATTACATCGTGACTGAATTTCAAACCTTTTGATTTGTTTCAAGCCATTTACGCCATACAGTTATAGTTTGTCTGTCATCTAGGTTTTTTAACAGTAGGCTACCAGACACAGGAATAGGGTCTGCCAAAAAATAAAGGCCAAAATGGGTTGAATAATAATGGCAATTTGCCAAGAGTTAAGATGCTTTTCTTTCCACACGAACGATGGGCCATTGTTAGTGGGCTGGCATGCAGAAAAAAACAGCTCCAAATATGAGCAGGCTTCCCACTACCAAAACACCCATAGGAAATGGAAAGCACAGAGTGGGGAGAGACAGGGGAAATTATTCTGTTCACGTTTTCCAAAGGAAGCTCCCACTCGTCCACTGTGTGGTTTCTGCTAATAGAAAGAGAGTGGAGGTCTGTTATTATAATGCAGAGGCCATATACACTGAGTATACAAAACATTAAGAAGACCTGCTCTTTCCATGACTTAGACTGACCGGGCGGAAGTTCTGATACCTTATTGTCACTTGTTAAATTCACTTAATTCAGTGTAGATGAAGGGGAGGAGACGGGTTAAAGAAGGATTTTGACATCTTGAAACAATTGAGCCATGGATTGTGTATGTGTGCCATTCAAAAGGTGAATGGACGAGAGAAAATATTTTAGTGCTTTTGAACGGATTATGGTAGTAGGGGCCAGGCACACCGGTTTGTGTCAAGAACTTCAACTGTGCTCGGTTTTTCCTGCTGAACAGTTTCTTGTGTGAATCAATAATGGTCCACCATCCAAATGACATCCAGCCAACTTGACACAACTGTGGGAAGCTTTGGAGTCAACACGGACCAGCGTCCCTGTGGAACACTTTCGACACCTTGTAGTGTCCATGCCCCGACGAACTGAGGATGTTTTGAGGGCAAAAGCGGGTGTACAACTCAATATTAGGAAGGTGTTCCTAATGTTTGGTATACTCCGTGTACCTACTGTATATTTGAATATATAATATTATGTTATTATAATGGCATTTCTCCTCTTTGGGGTATGCTAACTATATCAACGTGTGAAATATTCCTCCATTAGTCATTGTAAATACTTGAGAAATATCACTTTGATGATAGTCACTCACGGACAGGTGCATATCACATAAATGGTATCATAGCATCTATCAACACTGTGGGATGCGATGCCTAACAAGAAATGTTGTTCCAGTCCCCTGAGTTTTCCTCACTGATCATTTGGGCAAATCAAAATGTTGCATTTACTTGCATCATTCGAATTTGGGAAGGGGAGTGGATTTGCCCGAACCTTGCAAAGAGAAAGGGGTGGAGCTACCACCCTGCTTCCCTCCTCGTTCTAATGGAGTTTAAAAAAAGTTGAATCAGTAAGGCTGGTCTGAATGACCCATCTTACCTTAACTTTGCTCAGTAGTAAAACATATTCACATTCTTCTTTATCATTGCACAGCAGGAACTTTATTGTTATGTTCATAATCAACAGCACAATGCCGTCACTCCTCCTACTATCAATTAACCATGTGCGTAATGTCATTGACCTATCATCTAGCTAATGTGCCACGGTAGAACTGCGATCACTAACCTCCATTTGGATTAACATTTCTACCTCTATGAGTTGGCTGCTCTGGACGTTCTGCTTACTCCAGACCAGGAATCACAATAATTGTTGGCCAAAATAATGATTGCTTGCTAAAAAAATCGTAATGTCAATCCTGGTTACAGATAACAATCCTTCGTATGAACTACCAACATTATTACGCATATTATTCGTTATTTGTGCAAATAAATTAAGAAATTCAAGATTTTTTTATAGATACACATTTTTAATAACTGCATACAATCGAGGTGAGTGTGTGGGAAATGCTTTTTGGCAGTTAATCTGCTTCTGTTCTGTGTGTGGCACCGATCAGTATTTACCTGGCTAAAAGAGAATGAATATAATATCTATTGTTTACAAAAAACTCATTCAACTATTTTAGATGAAGTTGTGGGGGGGGGGGGGGGGGAAATCTTTTTGTATCCAAATCCGGCTTTAAACTTCTTCACAACAGTATCTCGGACCTGCCTGGTGTGTTCCTTGTTCTTCATGATGCTCTCTGCGCTTTTAACGGACCTCTGAGACTATCACAGTGCAGGTGCATTTATACGGAGACTTGATTACACACAGGTGGATTGTATTTATCATCATTAGTCATTTAGGTCAACATTGGATCATTCAGAGATCCTCACTGAACTTCTGGAGAGAGTTTGCTGCACTGAAAGTAAAGGGGCTGAATAATTTTGCACGCCCAATTTTTCAGTTTTTGATTTTTGAAAAAAGTTTGAAATATCCAATAAATGTCGTTCCACTTCATGATTGTGTCCCACTTGTTGTTGATTCTTCACCAAAAAATACAGTTGTATATCTTTATGTTTGAAGCCTGAAATGTGGCAAAAGGTCGCAAAGTTCAAGGGGGCCGAATACTTTCGCAAGGCACTGTACATTACTCTGACAGAATTTCCATTTTGGTGAGGATATTGAAATGTAATCAACGCCTATTGGATGACAACTTGTTTTTAACCAGGACAGAGTAATTTATAACCGACTTTCTACTACATACAATAGGTACAGCAGATTACCTTATTGTATGGGACACTTTTAAATGTGCCTTTAGAGGCCATGCAATGCAATACTCATCTTTAAAACAAAAGCAATTTTGGTCAAAAGAGTTCAAATGAACAAAGGAAATAGAGGGACTAACAATACAGATAGATAGCAATACAAACTGTACCATAGAGGCACAGAATACATTACAGGAAAAACAAAAATTAATGAATGAACTTATTCAAGAAGATCAAGTGTAATATGTTGTAAAAAATAAAGCAAACTGTATGGAATATGGGGGAAAATGCACTTTTTTAACCAAAAATAATTTACAAATTCACCAAACAATATTTTGAAAGAGGAAGCAAAGTACTTTAAGCATATATTTTTGTTTCAGTCTCCTCCATCATCCACTAAACAATGTTAATTGTAAGGAGTTTTTCCTATTAATAATGTAAAATTAACAGCTGTACAGACTCATGTTAAGGCTAAATTACAGTTGAGGAACTTCTTGATGCAATTAAAGCCTTTAAGTACGGGAAAACTCCAGGGCTGGGTGGCATATCAGTTGAGGTATACCAAACCTTTTTTGATGTACTCAGAGGACTGTTATTAGCATGTTTTAACCACTCCTATAAAAATTGTAGATTACCAGATACTCAACAAGTAGTTCTGATTTCATTATTACTGAAACAGGACCCAAGTGGTAAATATAAAGATCCAGTCCATTTAAAAAATTGGAGGCCCCTTACACTTCAGTGTTGTGATGCAAAAATTCTATCAAACGGTGTTGTCTGATATTATTCATCCTAATCAGACAGTTTTTTTTTTACATAGATGATACATTGAAGATAGTTTAAGACAAGTACTAAAAACTATAGAACACTATGAAAAATCTGGTAAACTAGGCCTGGTATTCATAGCTGACTTTGAAAAGGCTAAAGCACGACTGGAATTGACATAAATGCCTGGAATGTTTACATTTTGGAGAATCTCTTTTACAATGGGTTAATGTTATGTATAATAACCCTAGGTGTAAAATAGTAAATAATGGATGCTTCTCAAAAGGAGTAAAACAAGGTTCTCCGCTGTCGGCACATCTATTTATCATGGCCATAGCTATAAAAATCAGATCCAACAATAATATCAAGGGATTAGAAATCAAGGGCTTGAAAAAATTGTGCCATTGTGCGCTGCCTGAAAAACGTTCTCTTTTAAATCCACAACTTGGATCCTGTCACAGCCTCATAGAGGATCTAGATACTTTTTCTAACATCTCTGGATTAAAACCAAATGATGATAAATGTACTATATTACGAATTGGATCACTAAAAATACAACTTTTACATTACCATGTAGTTTACCAATGAAATGGTCTGGCGGTGAAGTGGACACACTCGGTATTCATATCCCAAAAGAAAGAATTCTCTCATTACAATACATTTTAATCTAAAGTTAGCAAAATAGACAAGATCTATTACCTGTCTGTATGTGGAAAAATCACCCGGATTTAACTCTTTAGACATATCCCAGTTTACCCAGGCCTTGCCTACACATAGCAACTTGTTTGTAAAATTATATGAGCAAAAAATATTCAATTTTATTTGGAATGGCAAACCAGACAAAATTAAACAGACCAATTAATATAATGAACATGAATTCGGAGGGCAGAAATTATTAAATATTAAAGCATTAGACGTCTCACTAAAGGCTTCATTCAAAAGTTATACTTAAATCCGAACTGGTACTCCAGCAGATTAGTAAGAATGTCTCACCTCATGTTCCAGAATGGTCTTTTTTCCCTATTCAGATTACAACCTCTCACTTTCGGTTAGTTGAAAATTTAAAAATCTCCAAAATATCACTATTTGTAAAACAAGCCATAGAAAGTTGGTTGCATTTTCAGTTTAATCCACTAGAAAGGACAGAACAAATATTACAACAAATATTGTGGTATAATATATACTAATTAAATAAATCAAATATATATATACGAATTAAATAAAAAACTATATTTTTGGAAAAAAATGTTTTATAAAGGTATAATCTCTGTAAAAGATATGATAATTAGGACTGGTGGAGTTATGTCACACATGCAGCTAACAAAAATATATGGAAATGTCTGCTCTACCGCAAAAAATGAAGAGGCAAGTGGAAGTGGGAGAAAATAAGGAACCTGTCTGTCGGCCCTGCATTAAAGACCAAAATTGGTAAAGAACACCGTGATGAATAAAACAGTATACCAGTTTCATTTAAGGAACAAAAAACTGACAGCAGTGCCATATAGATAGTTGGGAAGAGATTTGCGATGTGTCAATTCAATGGCACATCATTTATGAACTGATACACAAAACAACCCTGGATTCAAAACCTTGAGTTTTTCAAGTTAATTTATTGTACAAAACTCTTGCAACCAATAGAATGTCATCTATATTTGGTATACAACCATCCCAGCTCTGCAAATTTTGTTGTGAAAAGACAGAATCATTAGATCATTTGTTTTTGTACTGTCCATATGTAGCTTGTTTTTGGTCGCAGGTTCAGGAATGGCTGAAGAATTGCAACATTTACCTGGAGCTCTGCAAATAGCACTGCTGGGTGATTTAAAAAGTCACAGTCAATCGGTTAATAATATATATTAATACTCTTAGTAAAAATGTTAATCTTTAATTTACAATATGTAGAATCTATGAGAATAAAAAGGTTCAGAACTTTTGTGAAACATCACAGCACAGTTAAAAATATATGGCAGTAATCTAAATCAATGGGCGGGGTTGACAGGGGTTGATTGCAGAGGGTTGAGTGGAGCTGACTAAAAACAAACAAAGGATAACTATTGTAAACTATACTGTGTCCGTAAAATGTATATAGTATGTATAACTGTATTGTGATTTGACTTTAACATTAATCTGAAGACTATTTATTTAATTAACTAACTGTGTTTAATTGTTACCCAATTTAAATGAATCATGTAACAATTAACTCATTAGGATCTGGGGCACCACGAGAGTGGTTCTTTAAAGAGTTACCATGTCCCAAATTAAAATCTAAAAAGGTCTTTACCTACAAACAGTGAATTTATTAATCATAACCTCATATCATATCACCATTCTGAACAGTCGTAACCTCCTTGCATCTGCATAAACCCAAGCCTCATTTATGATTCAGTACTACAAAAATGTGTTTAATTATTTAGGATAAACAGGATAAACACACACACTCTGCACCAGTTATTGACTGGAGACGTAATACGCTGAAAACAGGAGCCTAGCAGAATGACAGTATGGATGCTTGCTAAAGAAGAGATGGAGAGGGAGAGAGAGGGACAGAGACACTTAACATTGCCACATTCAGAAACTACTCTTAAGTAAAATAATTAAATAGTTTGCACACGAACCGCTGCCCGCTTTGAACAAGAAATCATGAATGTATTTACATGAAATGCCTGGGTTCGCTGGAGATTTCTTGGTGAATGGGGCAGCCATGGAAAGGGTGTTGGGCCTTTTCACGCCATGCTTGTAAGGCTTTGATTGTCCAATATGGTTTCAACAACTCTTCTACTGTTGTCCTTCTTTGTAGTTGTCTGGTATCCGGTGACTTGTCATGTAGTCCTTAACAGAACTACAGAGTTGATTTTCCTTCTATTCACTCTTGAAGATAATTCTTTGAAGATAGGCTAGCCAGCCATGTTGATTGTTCCCCAGTACTGTGACATGGTGAGGTTGGACACAGGTGCTGAGAAGAGACCAGACGAGGAATCAGTGGTTACGGAAACACATAATACTTTACTGAGGAATGGTAGCCGCAGGATCACAGTACACTTGAAAAAAACTAAAAACACTAAGTCTCAAAAACTGCCTCAGGAAACGAACGCACACGGTAAACAATTCAAGGTTCTGCAAAGGACAACAGAAAACACACCTCTTTTAACAGGGAAATCATGGCGAGTAAATAGGACACACCTGAGTGTCGTTAAAGTCTCTAGGATGGTATCTGCCTCCCCCCCTCCCCCTAGGAGTGGCTCCAGCCGCGGAGCCAGGGCTGCCACCACATAGTTGGTTGAAGTCCCGAACAATAGACGAGGATATGTCCAGAGGTGAAACGTCCCTTGAGCTCCCCGAATGCCCTATCAGTCTCGGGCTCCAGCAAAAACGTTTCTGGGACTTGCGGGTTAGGGCCATGAGAGGCGCTGCAAACCAAAAGAACCGCTGGTCTTGTTTGGGTGAGGCGGGATGGGGCCAGTCGATGACCTCCCTCACCTTTACTGGGTCCATTTGGATGCCAGCGGTAGAGATAATGTGTTCCAGGGAAGAAACTTGGGATACATGGAACTCACACTTCTCTATCTTGATGTATAGTTGACTCTGCAGGATGTGTTCCGGAAGGGTTTTGGAGAAGATCAGTCCAGGTAAAGGTAAACATGATGAACCGATTCAACATATCCCTAAGCGTGGCATTGACCAATGCTTGGAAGACTGCCGGTGAGTTTGATAATTTGAAGGGCATAACTAAATACTCATAGTGGCCACTCAGGGTGTTAAAGGCAGTCTTCCATTCATCTCCCTCCCTGATTCACACCAGATTGTAAGCATTGCGGAGGTCCAGTTTAGTGAAGAATTGGGCTCCATGGGCCAACTCCAAGGGGGCAGACATCAGGTGTAGAGGGTAACGATTCTTAATCGTAATTCTGTTCAGCCCTCTGTTCAGCCCTGCACCAGCTGGGGATGTAGAGGACCGAATTAAACCTGCTTCCAGTGACTCCCTGATGTAATTGTCCATGACTGCTGCTTCAGGGGTTGAGAGGGAGTAAAGGCGGGATGGAGCCGGGTAGGTGTTCTATGCCGCAGTCGTATGGACGGTGAGGAGGGAGGGTGGTGGTTTGTCTCTTACATACCTTAAGGGAACATTTCGGCATTTCGTGTATAATTAGTGAAAAAGTCCATATTGCAAATGTACGGTCCCTTACTAGACGTCCGAAATCGTTTGTAAAATTTGCGGTCGGCGTCGGGCCGTGCGGTAGGGCCGGACCTACCGGGAAGTCATCGAATGAACTTTGTCGGACATTCGGTTTCCGTTTAATAAAATAAACAAGTTTTGGACCATTTTTCCGCTATCCCGGAAATTCCCACAAGAGGGCATACGGAATCATATGGCAATTTGGCAAAACATCACGAGTCACGACGGGGCCTTATCTCAAAAACGGAAAATATTTCGAAGCCGAAACTTGGTGAGCGTAGGTTTGGCATAATGGGCAGTTGGCCCCGAACGGGATGGCGTCTAGGCCTCAACGGTTTTTGAGTTATGGCCATTTTTCTGGGATTAAAGGTCCAAAATGGAAATAGAGAAATTATTTTTCCACTTCAGGTCAAAGTCAAGGAGCCTCCGGTGTCAATAAAAAAAGAACCAGCCATTTATCTATCGTCATTTAAGAGAAACGGAACAATGACAAATTGGTGATGGTCACAAAAAGGCTTTTTTTTTTCAACAGTTACAGATCCAGTTGCAGGGTGTTCATACGAATCTTTTTAAAGTGTGCTGCGGAGCTCTGCGACATTTCTGTGATTTTCTATGATTTTCTGAAATAACACAATAACTCAGTTCTTAACGTAAAGACTTAAAACTCAGGATTATGTAAAGGCATACCCCAATCAGGATATGAGTTTATTTATAGCTTCCTGTGCCAACCAGAAGTGCCTTAAATGGTGTCATAGTGGCTGTTTCCAAGGGTTTTCCAAGGGTTAAAAAGGTCAGATCTTTTCAAAACTTCATATGTGTGATTAGGCAACCCCCATAAACTGTAAGTCAGTCATTTCTCCCAACAGATGTCAAAGAAAAGCTCTCACACACACACACACAGCAAGGATGGAGTGACAAAGCGCGGTGCTTAAAGACACAGAGAGCAGGCAATGGCATTACCATAATCCCTAGGCCGTGCCGAGTTCAACGAGATATCCCGCTTGACCGTAGCTCGCTCGGTCTAGGCGCAGCGACCATTAGAATAGTAGGCCCAAAATGAAGCCTGCCCCACAATGTCATTTGCTTTTGGGTGACAGTGAGAGAACCGTTAGGGTGAGAAGAAAAATTCAGGAATGTTCCTAAGGAATGTTCCTAAGGTCTTCCCGATCTGTGCAAGCCTAGCCTTGACCGTGTGGCATTAACCCTTCACAGTAAAACAGGGTTTATTGATCTCACAGATTACAGTGACATCTCTCCCCATAGGAATACATTGCCTGCACCCCTAAATTCAACCTGAAGCCTATATGGGTTATGAATGCCGTATGAACCTGTCTTCGGTCCCAGTCCAGCAGGCCACTATGAGGTCTACCTGTGTTGATTCTAAGCTTCCTGGACCAACCGGAAGTGGTGAAAATCACCCTAAAAGTGTTTACCCATACCCTGCCTGCAGTTTGATAGACATAGTGCATTCAAGCCTGTGTAAATCAGTCAGTTCTTAACGTAAGGACTTAAAACTCAGGATTCTGTAACAGATTACCCCAATGAGGATATGTGTTGATTTATAGCTTCCTGTGCCAACCGGAAGTGCCATAATTGGTGTCTCAGGGGCTGTTTCGAGGGGTTAAAAAAGTCTGATCTTTCCAAAACTTCATATGTGTGATTAGGCAACCCCCATGAACTGTAAATCAGTCATTTTTCCCAAAAAAATTCAAATGAAAAAAAAATCACACTAAAACACAACTCCGGCGCCGACAGAGATGGCAGAGATGGCCGCCTCGCTTCGCGTTCCTAGGAAACTATGCAGTTTTTTGTTTTTTTACGTGTTATTTCTTACATTAGTACCCCAGGTCATCTTGGGTTTCATTACATACAGTCGAGAAGAACTACTGAATATAAGATCAGCATCAACTCACCATCAGTACTACCAAGAATATGTTTTTCGCGATGCGGATCCTGTGTTCTGCGTTACAAACAGGACAACGGAGTGGATTCCATGCAGCGACCCAAAAAAAAAAAAAACTCGAAAAAGAGGGAAACGAGGCGGTCTTCTGGTCAGACTCCGGAGACGGGCACACCGTCCACCACTCCCTAGCATTCTTCTTGCCAATGTCCAGTCTCTTGACAACAAGGTTGATGAAATCCGAGCAAGGGTAGCATTCCAGAGGGACTTCAGAGACTGTAACGTTCTTTGCTTCACGGAAACGTGGCTCACTGGAGAGACTCTATCCGAAGCGGTGCAGCCAACGGGTTTCTCCACGCATCGCGCAGACAGAAACAAACAACTTTCTGGTAAGAAGAGGGGCGGGGGCGTATGCCTTATGACTAACGCGACATGGTGTGATGAAAGAAACATACAGGAACTCAAATCCTTCTGTTCACCTGATTTAGAATTCCTCACAATCAAATGTAGACCGCATTATCTACCAAGAGAATTCTCTTCGATTATAATCACAGCCGTATATATCCCCCCCCAAGCAGACACATCGATGGCTCTGAGCAAACTTTATTTGACTCTTTGCAAACTGGAAACCATTCATCCGGAGGCTGCATTCATTGTAGCTGGGGATTTTAACAAGGCTAATCTGAAAACAAGACTCCCTAAATTTTATCAGCATATCGATTGCGCAACCAGGGGTGGAAAGACCTTGGATCATTGTTACTCTAACTTCCGCGACGCATATAAGGCCCTGCCCTGCCCCCCTTTCGGAAAAGCTGACCACGACTCCATTTTGTTGATCCCTGCCTACAGACAGAAACTAAAACAAGAGGCTCCCACGCTGAGGCCTGTCCAACGCTGGTCCGACCAAGCTGACTCCACACTCCAAGACTGCTTCCACCACGCGGACTGGGACATGTTTCGTATTGCGTCAGACAACAACATTGACGAATACGCTGATTCGGTGTGTGAGTTCATTAGAACGTGCGTTGAAGATGTCGTTCCCATAGCAACGATTAAAACATTCCCTAACCAGAAACCGTGGATTGATGGCAGCATTCGCGTGAAACTGAAAGCGCGAACCACTGCTTTTAATCAGGGCAAGGTGTCTAGTAACATGACCGAATACAAACAGTGCAGCTATTCCCTCCGCAAGGCTATCAAACAAGCTAAGCGTCAGTACAGAGACAAAGTAGAATCTCAATTCAACGGCTCAGACACAAGAGGCATGTGGCAGGGTCTACAGTCAATCACGGACTACAGGAAGAAATCCAGCCCAGTCACGGACCAGGATGTCCTGCTCCCAGGCAGACTAAATAACTTTTTTGCCCGCTTTGAGGACAATACAGTGCCACTGACACGGCCTGCAACGAAAACATGCGGTCTCTCCTTCACTGCAGCCGAGGTGAGTAAGACATTTAAACGTGTTAACCCTCGCAAGGCTGCAGGCCCAGACGGCATCCCCAGCCGCGCCCTCAGAGCATGCGCAGACCAGCTGGCCGGTGTGTTTACGGACATATTCAATCAATCCCTATACCAGTCTGCTGTTCCCACATGCTTCAAGAGGGCCACCATTGTTCCTGTTCCCAAGAAAGCTAAGGTAACTGAGCTAAACGACTACCGCCCAGTAGCACTCACTTCCGTCATCATGAAGTGCTTTGAGAGACTAGTCAAGGACCATATCACCTCCACCCTACCTGACACCCTAGACCCACTCCAATTTGCTTACCGCCCAAATAGGTCCACAGACGATGCAATCTCAACCACACTGCACACCGCCCTAACCCATCTGGACAAGAGGAATACCTATGTGAGAATGCTGTTCATTGACTACAGCTCGGCATTCAACACCATAGTACCCTCCAAGCTCGTCATCAAGCTCGAGACCCTGGGTCTCGACCCCGCCCTGTGCAACTGGGTACTGGACTTCCTGACGGGCCGCCCCCAGGTGGTGAGGGTAGGCAACAACATCTCCTCCCCGCTGATCCTCAACACTGGGGCCCCACAAGGGTGCGTTCTGAGCCCTCTCCTGTACTCCCTGTTCACCCACGACTGCGTGGCCACGCACGCCTCCAACTCAATCATCAAGTTTGCGGACGACACAACAGTGGTAGGCTTGATTACCAACAACGATGAGACGGCCTACAGGGAGGAGGTGAGGGCCCTCGGAGTGTGGTGTCAGGAAAATAACCTCACACTCAACGTCAACAAAACTAAGGAGATGATTGTGGACTTCAGGAAACAGCAGAGGGAACACCCCCCTATCCACATCGATGGAACAGTAGTGGAGAGGGTAGCAAGTTTTAAGTTCCTCGGCATACACATCACAGACAAACTGAACTGAACATGTATCACTAGCCACTTTAACTATGCCACTTTGTTTACATACTCATCTCATATGTATATACTGTATTCGATACCATCTACTGTATCTTGCCTATGCTGCTCTGTACCATCACTCATTCATATATCCTTATGTACATATTCTTTATCCCCTTACACTGTGTACAAGACAGTAGTTTTGGAATTGTTAGTTAGATTACTTGTTGGTTATTACTGCATTGTCGGAACTAGAAGCACAAGCATTTCGCTACACTCGCATTAACATCTGCTAACCATGTGTATGTGACAAATAAAATTTGATTTGATTTGATTTGGAAGGAGGGACATATTGGGGTGCGTAGAGACAGACAGTGGCTGCAATAGTTAGCTTTGTTCGAGCTAAAAAAGAACCGTCAGACCTAGAGTTTAAACTTTAGAAACCTGTTCTAGACCTCCCGTCGATGGTGCGTGGTGAGTTACGTGGCTCTAGAAGGTTCTCGGACCGAGAAACAGCCTCGTACATTTGCAATACTTTCAATTCATTTTCGCATCACGAAAATTACGACATTTAGAAATGTCCCAGAGTCGTAAGACTAGGTGCATTGCGAACGTCTCGGCCAATATAGACAGACCCCAACGTTTCTGTCCGATAGCTCATTCAAGGACCCCGTAGCAAGTCATGGAAAATAGTGGATTTTCAGCACCAATTAGGGTTTTTCTCGGACACCAAATGACCTATCGAGCCGAAACTTGGGATTCGGGGTCGCCTCAGCTAGGCCAACACATGACATAAGAAATGGACCCGCAGCTAGAACGTAACTACGTGTTTTATGTTTTTTTTATGGTTTGAACCGAAGGCGTTGTGAATTTTGGGCCAGCTCTGAAGTATGTAATAGTTGGCTACTAAACGAGTTGGAAAAAGTGGGTTTGGTGTCAGTTTGTATCAGTTTGGTGTCAGAATGATATCTAATTGACTGATGGACTCTTGTCCACTTGACTCTTGTACATTTGCAATATGTTTAAACAGTGAGGTACCATCACCAAAAGCGACATTCTGAAATCTACCCTAACGAGCGATTGAGATGAACCAGAATCACTGCAAAGCCATCCCGAGTTCATTGGGCCAGTCAATTTCACATTCCTGCAGGATTTTTATAGCATGACAAATTCGTGATGGTACCTGCCCATTAAAACATATTGCAAATGCACAGTGACTTTGAAAAAGTAAGGAAACATAAACAAAAAAAATCTAACAATTTTTTTGGGGGGTTACCAGTTGCACATTTTAGATCACCAGTTGCACATTTCAGATCACCAGTTGCACATTTCAGATCACCAGTTGCACGGAGGAAAATTGTTACTTTTGACTTTGACTTTTGACTTCCTATGACATCATATTGCAAATGGAGAAAACATATGCCTTATGCACAAGTAAAACAAAAAAAATTATGATAATACAAGTTGACAAAGGTATAGTTTGAGCAAAGTATAGTTTGAATTTTGAGCATGACAAATTCGTGATGGTACCTGCCCATTAAAACATATTGCAAATGCACAGTGACTTTGAAAAAGTAAGGAAACATAAACAAAAAAAATCCCCCCAAATTTTTTGGGGGTTACCAGTTGCACATTTCAGATCACCAGTTGCACATTTCAGATCACCAGTTGCACATTTCAGATCACCAGTTGCACATTTCAGATCACCAGTTGCACGGAGGAAAATCATTACTTTTGACTTTGACTTTTGACTTCCTATGAAATCATATTCCAAATGGAGAAAACATATGCCTTATGCACAAGTAAAAAAAAAAAAAATATGATAATAAAGTATGACTAAAGTATGTTGATAAAGTTCTTATACATGTGTAATTGACACAAAAATCGAAAGAATTTTGAAAAACGGTCCAGAAATCACTTTTTTAAGGATGTGTGAAGTTTTTTACCAAATTTTGACATTTTTGACTTTTGACTTTTGACTTCCTATGAAATCATATTGCAAATGGACAAAACATGTGCCTTATGCGCATGTAATTAAAAAAAAAATTATGATAACAAAACTGGACAAAAGTATATTCATACAGTTCTTACACATGTGTAATTGACAAAAAAATCGAAAGAATTTCGAAAAAAGGTCCAGAAAGCACTTTTTTTAAGGGGTGATAAGTTTGTTTTTTTTTAATCCTTTTTTCAAAATTTTGCTTTTGGATGTTGACTTGGGTTGCATTTCCAATATGAAAAACCCCGGTGGAGCGCACACGCCCCCTGTTGGATTTTTGAAGTGTTACAATTGGCAATTGCCATATGGCATTTGCAATATACTTTGAACGAATCAACGCCGCTTTGGGTGGTATTGGACATCGTGTAGATGATTTGTCCAATGCCAATATTTTGCCATTCATTTTTGTACAATTCGGGGGGGTATTCCCTTACTGAAGTCCTCCCGGAGGTCAGCGTACTCCGGAGGGAGAGAGGAAAAGTCTTGGTCTTCAATGGATTCCAGGGAACACGTCGAGGCTCTTGGTGGGGGTCTTAGGTATTTAGTCTGGCAGTTCTTACCCAGGACTAGTAGGTGTTCCATGGACCAGGAAAATAGTGGTTTATGTAGCACTAGCCAGGGGTACTCTAGGATAAGGGGGTTCTTGAGAGCAGTGATCAAAATAAAACTAAGAGTCTCTGAGTGGTTCACCCCAACCTGCAATAGAATGGGTTTGGTATGATATTCCACTTGGCCGAAGCCGATGGGGCGTCCATCGAGGGAGGGATGGAATCTGCAGAGGGATGGGACATTTCACACAGGGGATTTGTAATTCTCTGGCTAAGTCTTGGCCAATGGAGGGTTACGGGTAGTGTCAGATGGTGACCGGGTGTAACTGCACAGCTCGTCAGGGTCTCCCCTTGTCCCGGCAAGCCCCAGCGTTCCAGTCAACTCTGGGCATGTAGAATGGAGAGGCAGCAGCCTCCACACATGCGCCTGTCACGTTCCTGTGGGCTCAGCTGCCTGGGCTCCTCAATGCTGGGATTGTTGGGGGCTTTAATATGGAGCTTCAGGATGGTGGCTGCTGTTCCCACACCATCATTGCCCTCGCCAGGGCCTTGCCCGAGAGTCGATAGATGATGTAGGCGATCTGTGCCCGATCGGTGTGGAACGAGGAGGACTGTAGCTCGAACACTAGAGAGTAATGAGTGAAGAAACCCTTGCATCCTCCAGGGTGGCCGTCGGGGGCTGGGATCTTGGGTTCCCGGTGCAGGTTCCCTGTAGGAACTACGGCAACGACTGTAGCACTGGCCGGTAAGTCTTGGGCACTGACTCCTCTTGAGGTTGGGGCTGGGAAGTGGTTGGAGGGAATTGGTAAGAGCCCAGAGGGTCTCTGATACTTGGGAGAGTTGTTCCTGCTGCCGCCCCAGCAGTGCTCTTTGGTGATCTCTGCTGGATCCATGTTAAGGTAGAAGCTTGCTGTCATGTGGTGAGGTTGGAACAAGGTGCAGAAAAGAGGCCAGATTAGGAATCAGTAGTTAAGGGTAAACATAATCCTTTACTGAAAAAAGTAGCCGCAGGATCACAGTACACTTAAAAAATAACAAACATTACGTTTCGAAAACTACCTCAGGAAACAAACGCACATGGTAAACAATTCAAGCTTCTGCAGAGGACAACAGAAAACAAACCTCTTTTAACAGGGAAATCATAGCAAATAAATATGCCCCCTCTCTCAACTAGTTTTGCCTGGAATGCATTTCCAACAGTCTTGAAGGAGTTCCCACATACGCTGAGCACTTGTTAGCTGCTTTTCCTTCACTCCACGGTCCAACTTACTCCAAAACATCTCAATTGGGTTGGGGCCGGCTGATTGTGGAGGCCAGGTCATCTGATGCAACACTCCATCACTCTCATTCTTGGTCAAATAGCCCTTACACAGCCTAGAGGTGTGTTGGGTCATTGTCCTGTTGAAAAACAAATGATAGTCCCTCCAAGTGCAAACCAGATGGGATGGCATATCGCTGCAGAATGCTGTGGTAGCCATGCTGGTTAAGTGTGCCTTGAAATCTAAATAAATCACCAACAGTGTCACTAGCAAAGCACCCCCACACTATCAAACCTCCTCCTCCATTCTTCACGGTGGAAATGACACATGCAGAGATCATCCGATCTCCGTCTCACAAAGAAACGGTTGAAACCAAAAATCTCAAATTTGGACTCATCAGACTAAAGCACAGATTGCTCATTTTTCTTGGCCCAATTAAGTCTCTTCTTATTATTGGTGTCCTTTAGTAGTGGTTTCTTGGCAGCAATTCAACCATGAAGGCAGGATTCAAACGGTCTCCTCTGAACAGTTGATGTTGAGATGTGTCTGTTACTTGAACTCTGTGAAGCATAGACTGCCATTTCTGAGGCTGGTAAACTCGAATTAACTTATCCTTTGCAGCAGAGGTAACTCTGGGTCTTCTTTTGCTGTGGCGGTCCTCATGAGAGCCAGTTCCGTCATACCGCTTGATGGTTTTTGCAGTTGAAGAAACTTTAAATGTTCTTGAAATGTTCCTGATTGACTGACCATGTGTCACGTTCTGACCTCTATTTCCTTTGTTTTTGTATTTATTTAGTATGGTCAGGGCGTGAGTTGGGTGGGCAGTCTGTTTGTTTTTCTATGTTTTGGGGCAGTTCTATGTTTTTGGCCTAGTATGGTTCTCAATCAGAGGCAGGTGTCATTAGTTGTCTCTGATTGAGAATCATACTTAGGTAGCCTGGGTTTCACTGTGTGTTTGTGGGTGATTGTTCCTGTCTTTGTGTAGTATTCACCAGATAGGCTGTATTAGGTTTTGAGTTCTCACGTTTCTTGTTTTTTCGTTAGTTTGTTCATGTATAGTGTCGTGAATAAAATACAATGAACAACCACCACGCTGCGCTTTGGTCCGCTTCTCCTCCTCCTACAGACGAACGCCGTTACAGAATCACCCACCACAACAGGACCAAGCGGTGTGGTAATGGGCAAAGGAAAAAGCAGCAGCAGGAGCAGCGCGAGGAGGTATGGACATGGGAGGACGAATTAGACGGAAGAGGACCCTGGGCTCAGCCAGGAGAATATCGCCGTCCCAAAGAAGAACTGGAGGCGGCGAAAGCGGAGAGGCGCTGGTATGAGGAGGCAGCGCGGCGTCGTGGATGGAAGCCCGGGAGTCAGCCCCAAAAATTTCTTGGGGGGAGGCTAACAGGGAGTATGGCTACGCCAGGTAGGAGACCTGAGCCAACTTCCTGTGGTTACCGGGGGGCTAGAGAGACCGGGCAGGCACCGTGTTATGCTGTGGAGCGCACGGTGTCCCCAGTGCGGGTGCACAGCCCGGTGCGGTACATTCCAGCTCCGCGTATCGGCCGGGCTAGAGTGGGCATCGAGCCAAGTGCCATGAAGCCGGCTCTACGCATCTGGTCTCCAGTGCGTCTCCTTGGGCCGGCTTACATGGCACCAGCCTTGCGCACGGTGTCCCCGGTTCGCCTGCATAGCCCAGTGCGGGCTATTCCACCTCGCCGCACTGGCAGGGCGACCGGGACCATTCAACCGGGTAAGGTTGGGCAGGCTCGGTGCTCAAGAGCTCCAGTGCGCCTGCACGGCCCGGTCTATCCGTCACCACCTCCACACCCCAGCCCTCCGGTGGCAGCTCCCCGTACCAGGCTGTCTCTCCGGCCCATCCGTCCAGAGCCTTCCTCCTCTCCAGCGCTGCCGGAGTCTCCCGCCTCTCCGGCGCTACCAGAGCCTTCCTCCTCTCCAGCGCTGCCGGAGTCTCCCGTCTGTCCGGCGCCTCTGCCGGAGCCTCCCGTCTGTCCGGCGCCTCTGCCGGAGCCTCCCGCCTGTCCGGCGCCTCTGCCGGAGCCTCCCGCCTGTCCGGCGCCTCTGCCGGAGCCTCCCGCCTGTCCGGCGCCTCTGCCGGAGCCTCCCGCCTGTCCGGCGCCTCTGCCGGAGCCTCCCGCCTGTCCGGCGCCTCTGCCGGAGCCTCCCGCCTGTCCGGCGCCTCTGCCGGAGCCTCCCGCCTGTCCGGCGCCTCTGCCGGAGCCTCCCGCCTGTCCGGCGCCTCTGCCGGAGCCTCCCGCCTGTCCGGCGCCTCTGCCGGAGCCTCCCGCCTGTCCGGCGCCATCGGAGCTTCCCGTCTGCCCAACGCCGCCAGCGCCCCCCGTCTGCCCAGCGCCGCCCGTCTGCCCAGCGCCGCCAATGCCGCCCGTCTGCCAGGAGCCGCCAGTGCCGCCCGTCTGCCAGGAGCCGCCAGTGCCGCCCGTCAACCAGGGGCCGCCAGTGCCGCCAGTCAGCCCAGCGCCGCCAGTCAGCCAGGGGCCGCCAGTGCCGCCAGTCAGCCAGGGGCCGCTAGAGCCCCTCCGCCCGGAGCAGCTGTCCCTCTGTCCCGAGCAGCTGTCCCTCTGTCCCGAGCAGCTGTCCCTCTGTCCCGAGCAGCTGTCCCTCTGTCCCGAGCAGCTGTCCCTCTGTCCCGAGAAGCTGCCCCTCTGTCCCAAGCAGCCCCTCTGTCCAGTGGGGTCATTGAGAGGGGTGGGCATGGTGAGTAAGCCACGGAGGCGGACAATAAGGCGGACTGAGACAATGGCGAAGTGGGGTCCGCGTCCCGCGCCAGAGCCGCCACCGCGGACAGACGCCCACCCAGACCCTCCCCTATAGGTCAAGGTTTTGCGGCCGGAGTCCGCACCTTTGGGGGGGGGGTACTGTCACGTTCTGACCTCTATTTCCTTTGTTTTTGTATTTATTTAGTATGGTCAGGGCGTGAGTTGGGTGGGCAGTCTGTTTGTTTTTCTATGTTTTGGGGCAGTTCTATGTTTTCGGCCTAGTATGGTTCTCAATCAGAGGCAGGTGTCATTAGTTGTCTCTGATTGAGAATCATACTTAGGTAGCCTGGGTTTCACTGTGTGTTTGTGGGTGATTGTTCCTGTCTTTGTGTAGTATTCACCAGATAGGCTGTATTAGGTTTTGAGTTCTCACGTTTCTTGTTTTTTCGTTAGTTTGTTCATGTATAGTGTCGTGAATAAAATACAATGAACAACCACCACGCTGCGCTTTGGTCCGCTTCTCCTCCTCCTACAGACGAACGCCGTTACACCATGTCTTAAAGTAATGATGGACTGTTGTTTCTCTTTACTTATTTGAGCTGTTCTTGCCATAATGTGGACTTGGTCTTTTACCAAATAGGGCTATCTTCTGTATAACACCCCTACCTTGTCACAACACAACTGATTGGCTCAAACACATTAAAAGTAGGAAAGAAATTCCACAAATGAACTTTTAACAAGGTAACCCGTTAATTGAAATGCATTCCAGACTACCTCATGAAGCTGGTTGAGAGAATGCCAAGAGTGTGCAAATATGTCATCAAGGCAACGTTTAGCTACTTTGAAGAATCTCAAATATAAAATACATAATTTGTTTAACACATTTTTGGTTACTACAGGATGACATATGTGTTATTTCATAGTTTTGATATCTTCAGTATTATTCCACAATGTAGAATATGTAAAATAAAGAAAAACCCTGCAATGAGTAGGTCTGTCCAAACTTTTGACTGGTGCTGTATATATAAAGAAATACAGTGGGTGTGTGATCTCTAATGTTAATGAAGTTTCGAGTTGCTGCTCCTCTGAGTTAGAATACCTCATGATAAGTAAGCTATTTACTATGAGTTTTGATCTATATTTCTTGTAGCTATTTACCACCACACTAAGACAGCATTCAACGAGATGTGTAAGACCATAAGTTTCTCGTCACCAGTGCAGTGAAACTGAAATTCGTTTTACCTCATTTTTTACAAGCATGTCACCTGTGCAACTAGAGACGAAAACTCTAGATCACCTTTACTCCACACACAGAAACTCATACAAGGCCCTCACACAAATCAGACCATAACCATATCCCTATGTTTACAAGCAAAAACTCAAACAGGGAGTACCAGTAACGTGTTCAATTCAGAAGTGGTCCAATGAAGTGAATACTAAGCTACAGGACTTTTACGCTAGCACTGACTGAAATATGTTTCGGGATTCATCCGATAGCATTGAGGAGTTTACCACATCAGTCACCACAGTGACCGTACGTACCCCAACCAGAAGCCATTGATAACAGGCAACATCCACACTGAACAATAGGCTAGAGCTGCCACTTTCAAGGAGCGGGACACAATTTTCAGATGCTTATAAGAAATCCTGCTATGACCTCCGATGAGCTAGCAGGCACTACGAACACCTGGTGATGCCGTTCGGATGACCAATGCTCCTGCTGTGTTCCAAGCCCTGCTAAACAACGTTCTTCGGGACATGTTGAACCAGTACGTATTTGTCTACCTTGATGACATTCTCGTGTTTTCTCACTCAGCTCAAGAACAGTTTCTTCTGGAGAACCAGCTGTACATCAAAGTGGAAAAATGCGAATTCCATCGCACCACCATCTCCTTCCTGGGGTAAATCATAGCTGCAGGCAACATCCAGATGGATCCTGAAAAGTTTAGGAGTTGCATTGGCCACAACACACCTCCAGAGTACAGCTGCAATGCTTCCTAGTACCCGCACAACACCAGTCTCAACGTCAACAGTGAAGAGGCGACTCGGGGATGCTGGCCTTCTAGGCAGAGTTTCTCTGTCCAGTGTCTGTGTTCTTTTGCCCATCTTAATCTTTTATATTTATTGGCCGGTCTTAGATATGTGTTTTTCTTTGCAACTCTGCCTAGAAGGCCAGCATCCCGGAGTCGCCTCTTCACTGTTGACGTTGAGATTGGTGTTTTACAGGTACTATTTAATGAAGCTGCCAGTTGAGGACACTCTAATGTAGTTGTCCTCTTGCTCAATTTGCACTGGGGCCTCCCACTCCTCGTTCTATTCTGGTTAGAGACAGTTTGTGCTGTTCTGTGAAGGGAGTAGTACACAACATTGTACAAGATCTTCAGTTCCTTGGCAATTTCTCGCATGGAATAGCCGTCATTTCTCAGAACAAGAATAGACTGGCGAGTTTCAGAAGAAAGTTCTTTGTTTCTGGCCATTTTGAGCAAGTAATCGAACCCACAAATGCTGATGCTCCAGATACTCAACTAGTCTAAAGAAGGACAGTTTTATTGCTTCTTTAATCAGTACGTCAGTTCTCAGCAGTGCTAACATACTTGCAAAAGGGTTTTCTAATGATCAATTAGCCTTTTAAAATAATAAACTTGGATTGGCTAACACAACGTGCCACAACGTGCCATTGCTGATAATGGGCCTCTGTACGCCTATGTAGATATTCCATAAAAAATCAGCCATTTCCAGCTACAACAGTCATTGACAACATTAACAATGTCGACACTATACTTCTGATCAATTTGATGTTCTTTTAATGGACAAAAAATGTGCTTTTCTTTCAAAAACAAGGACATTTCTAAGCGACCCCAAACGCTTAAACAGTAGTGTATGTCTCACAGCCCTTTGTCTCCTGTTTCCAACAAAGTAGCTAACAAGCAACAAAATATGCAAAATTACAGTCTAAAAACCACTTGAGGACAAATAAATCAGATTTAACCTTTCAGACACAAGGCTCACCTATTAAGGTGGTTTGAAATGTGCCTTGAAATATCGATTCCATGTGCTTATTGGCCGTTCAGAGTGCAGGAAAATAATGGATGTCATTGTATGCTGTAGAGTTACGATTGACCTTCACTGGAAGTAAGGGGCCTCCTCCAAACCATGAAAAACACTCCTAGACCATTATTCCTCCTCCTCCAAACTGTACAGTTGGCACTATGCATTCGGGCAGGTAGAGTTCTCCTGGCATCCGCCAAACCCAGTGTCCAATGGCGGCGAGCTTTACACCACTCCAGCCAACGCTTAGCATTGTGCATGGTAATCTAAGGCTTGTGTGTGGCTGCTCGGCCCTGGAAACCCATTTAATTAATTTCTCGACGAACAGTTCTTGTGCTGACGTTTCATCCAGAGGCAGTTTGAAACTCGGTAGTGAGTGTTGCAATGGAGGACAGACGATTTTCACGTGCTACACTCTTCAGCATGGGGCAGTCGCATTCTGTGAGCTTGTGTGACCTACCCTTTCGCCGCTGAGCCATTGTTGCTCCTAGATGTTTCCACTTCATAATAACAGCACTTACAGTTGACCAGGGCAGCTCTAGAAGGGCAGACACACCTGTTGTTTATGAAGCATGTGACAAATAACATTTGATTCGATTTGTGCAGTTTGACCACAGTGACACTGAACTTTGGAAGGTCAGTTTGCCTGAAGCAGAAGAGTGCAAATATGGACTTTAACCAGAAAGCATGTACAATTTGCTTCCAACATGTTTTAGCTATAGGATAACACAAGTGAAGGATCACTGACTAAAGACCAAAAAATCTTAGTTCATACTCCCCTTGGCGTTTTTTTAATCTGAGAGCAGACAGACAGAGTGAGGGGGAGGTACTTTCTTTTCAAGTCTATCTGAAAGCCAAAGTTGGGGTCAGAGTTCATTGAGGTTCACACAGGGATTGTGGCAAGGTCACAGAGTTCACGACCCCTGTCACCCTGGTGAAAAAAGTGTTGGTCTGTGACCAGCCAAGGTTTAAGACTACTCTCTGGGGGGTTGTTGGAGAGTGAAGGTCAGAGGAAGAAGAGAACCATAAGAGTGAAGGTTGGATGGCTGGGGAGGCAAGCACAGGAGGGTGAGGGGATGCTGGTGTATAGATTCCATGGAAGGTGGGGTCTGAGGAGCCAAACTCTAGGAAGGTAGTTAAGGGGCAACTGTATTTTTGGAACATAGCAGTGATCTCAACATCCCTCAGTGGTCCCTCGGTGGTCATATTTTATTAATCTATGGAAACTCTCCCCTAATATTTACTCTATTAATACCCTCCTCTATATTGCATTTTGAAGGGGAATAAGAAATAACAAAAGTGGCACAATCTTGTCACACAAGATGAACACATTCAGCTTGCAATCCTAACATTCACTCCATTCTAAAATGAACTCCAAACTAGTTTTTCAGGTGTCTGTGAAAGCAAAGACGGGATGGAATACATGTTTTATGCATTGCAGTTTAATTTGTGTTACTTTAAAAAATATATATAAACATGTAAATTTCTTTCCCATGAGTCAACTACTGTCTTACATAAGTCATTGTTTTGGAATGATCTCATATGCACTGTTATGAGACACCAGACACTTCCTTTGCCTTGTCAAAAAAATGCATCTGATCACCAGGTGAATCGCTTTTCAAGTTAATATAAGTTCCCAGCATTGAACAGTCGTATTTACAGTGCACAGGATGACATATTGACTCTCTGCTACACGAACAGCAGAGGAAACTGAATACAGGGTCAAATGTTCAACATTTGGTGGGTTACGGATCCAATTTATACAGTGTCATGTCAGCCTGACCTAAGCTTGCTCTAGATTCCCAAAATAGATGATGACTGCTGTATCTGCTCTTGTTAGAGCTATGCTTCAGGAGTGGTTGTGCTGCTGCCTTACACTGGTTAGTTTAGTATTACTGGAATATTAGATTAGGGTAGCCCTTCACACTCGTTGAAAATGTCAGATTTGGCCTCCGAGTGGCAAAGCGGTCTGAGGCACTGCCAGCAGTGCTGAGACACCACTACAGCCTTGGATTCGATCCCAGGCTATGTCACAGCCAGCCGTGACCGGGATTTGCCCAGCGTTGTCCGGGTTAGGGGAGGGTTTGGCCGGATGGATTTCCTTTGCTCATTGTGGTCTAGCGACTCCTTGTGGTGGGCCGGGCGCCTGCTAGCTAACTTCGGTCGGCAATAGAACAAGTTTCAAATCATTCCCACCTGACCCAGATTGCGAATTATAATGGACCGTTTTTGGATTGCGTATACAACAGTAATTGTGTAATGGCCGGGGTGCAGGCTTGTGTTCCAAACAAAACAACTTCAAGTGTGCTTACTCTAGTTCCTCAATGGCTCAGGTACACTCTTAGAAAAAAATCTGATATTGAGAACCTAAAAGGGTTCTTCGGCTGTCACCATAGCAGAAACCTTTGAAGAACCCTTTTTGGTTCAACAAAGAAACCCTTTCCACAGTGTTCTACTTGGAACCCAAAAGGGTTATACCTTGACCCAAAAGGGGTTCTCCTATGGGTACAGCCAAAAGACTCTTTTGGAACCTGTTTTTTTAACAGTGTGGGAGAGCTAAAAAACAAAACACTTTATAGTTGACTTCTTTGAGTCATAAAAGTGCATTGAAATTACTTAGGAACTCTGCATACTTTGGTGTTTGGCAATTTGGAGACTCCAGTTAGTCCATTTTTTTGTCTTATGTTGCACATACCCCAAATTTTCCAGGAATATTATTTAGAATGTTGCTGAACATATCCAGAATATTTTCAGATTTTGATATCAACAAATGCAGTGGAAATTACAGTAATGTAAAATGCACATAAAATCAGTGTAATGTTTGGATTCAGTCTTGTGTCAGGTGAAATGTTGTGTCCTCAAATTTGCTCTAATAATTTCCCCATAATCTCCAACTGTTCCCTATCAATTGTTACCATAGTTATGAATATGCTTATCATATTTCTTCTGTAAGAAACATTTACATATATTCAGTATCCATATAGTCACATACAGTGCCTTCAGAAAGTATTCACACCTGTCACTAGTGTAGAGTGGAGGAGGCAGTCGCATGTTAAGAACTACTGAATGTATTTAAGCACCATAGGTCAAAGAGGGAGGAAACCCAAACGCTGTTGTGCTCAGAATATAGCTTCATAATCTAAAGGCACAAGGCGAACCCAAAGTGCAAAATATAAAGTACTCAGGACATAGGAGAGATTCCTCTCAGGAAAACACGTAACATTTACAATGACCGACAAACACAAATGGCAGAGGGAGTATGTATACAGAGATAGAGTGGGGATTGGAACCAGGTGTGTAATGATGATGAGACAAGTCCGGGGTTGATGAGTGTTGATGAGCGTTTCCCAGCAGTAGGTTCGGCAGCAACTAGAAGGCCGGCAACGTCAAACGCCCCCCCCCCCCCCCCCCCCCCGGGAAAGACCCCAGAGGCGCGGTGCGGGTCGGTCGTCCCGACGATGCCTGTGCAAGTCCCAAATGAGAGAAAGATCCAGGACGCCATGCGCCGGAACCCGGCACCGCTCTTCGAGACCATACCCCTCCCATTCAAGCAGTTACTGGAGAAACCCCCCACGATGTCGTGAGTCCAACAGGCTGTGGACAGAGTATGCCCACTCGATGTCCAAGGGATGGGGAGGTGCGTCGTGGGGTCCAGCACTAGCCAAGGGGCCAGCTGCCACTGGCCTGATGAGAGATACATGAAATGAGGGTGAGATATGATCATTTACGGGGAGCTGTAATCTGTACGTGACCTCATTGACTCTCCTCAGAACTTTGAACGGCCCCACAAATCACGGGCTCAGCTTCCGGCAGGGCAGGTGGAGGGGCAGGTCCTTCTGGAGACGGGTGTGCTTGGTGTTCCATACTTCCTCGGAGTGCTGGAACCAATTGTCCACCACAGGAGCCTCAATCTGACTCCGGTGCCAGGGCCGGCTGATATCCTAGAACACACTGGAAGGGTGTGAGGTTAGTGGAGGAGTGACGGAGGGAGTTTTGTGCATATTCTGCCCAAGGCAGAAATGCAGCCCAGTCCCCTGGCCGGTCCTGACAGTAACTACAAAGGTACCTACCCAGTTCCTGATTTACCCTTTCCACCTGCCCATTTGATTGGAGACAGTACCCGGGGGTGAGGCTGACCATGACCCCCAGTCATTCCATGCAGGCCTCCCAGACACGGGAGGTGCACTGAGGACCACAGTCAGACACAATGTCCTCTGGGATCCCGTAGTGCTGGAATACGTGAGAGAAGAGAGCCTCCGCAGTCTGCAGGGCCATAGGGACACCTGGCAGAGGAATCAAATGATAGACTTTCGAAACCGGTCCACAACGACCAGAATGATGGTGTGCCCCTCCGAGGGGTGAAGGTCTGTGACAATGTCCACGGAGAGATGGGACCAGGGTCGTTGTGGAACCGGCAGTGGGTGGAGTTTACCACGAGGGAGGTGTCTAAGTGTCTTGCTCTGTGCGCAGGTGGAGCAGGAAGAGACATAAACCTGGAAGTCCCGGGCCAAGGTGGGCCACCAGTACTTGGGGAAGAGACAGTCGATAGTACGGGCTATACCCGGGTAACCCATCAGAGGTGCTGTGTGTTTACTGGGCAAGGAGACAGTCCCGACATCAGAGGGCATGTAGATACGCCCCTCGAGACAGTGGGCAGGTGAGAGCTCCTGTCGCAGGGGAATAACGGGTGTCACTTTTTCCCTCCGATCCTCTGTGTCATGCACCCAGGACAACGCATTTGCTTCAACGTTCACTGATTCTGGCCGGTAGGAGAGTGTAAAGTCAAACCTGGCGAAAAATAGGGCCAACAAGTACTTAGCACCATGCCTCTGTTGGTTCACAGTGGGTATGAGAGGCAGGGGATAGCTGAATTTAACAGTATCCTTATTCAGTGTCCGGTAATCAACACAGGGGCGGAGACCTCCCTCCTTCTTCACGAAAAAGAAGCTGGAGGCGGCCGGAGAGGTGGACGGACAGATGAATCCCTGGGCCAGCGCCTCCTGGGACGTAGGCCTCCATGGCTTCGGTCTCGCCATGCGAGAGAGGGTAGATGTGCCCCCGTGGGAGGGTAGAACCAGACAGAAAGTCGAGTGCAGTCCCATGGGCGATGATGGGACAGGCACATGGCACAAGTCTTCGAAAAGGCCACCTGTAGGTCCCAGTACTCCTCCAGGATAGGGACGTGGGCAGCCTGGTCTGGAGTTTCCATGGAGGTGGTACAGATTGACACCTCCCCTGACACTCCTGCGACCAACCCAACAACCTCCTCTCTGTCCACGATATATACTGGGGTTATGCAACTGTTGTCAGGGGAAACCTAGAACTACAGGGTGTACAGGAGAGTGTAAGATGAGGAAAATGATGCGTTCATAGTGGTTGGGAATAACTGTGAAGGAAATGGGAATCGTGGTCTGGTGCACCAGTCCTGATCCTAGGGGACGGTTGTCTAGGGCAAGGACTGGGATAAGGGGTTGTAAAGGGACTAGAGGAATGCGTAATGATAAGGCCACTGACTGGTCTAGGAAATTGCCTGCAGCACCTGAATCCACTAGGGCAGGACTCAGTGGGGGGCCAGGATATTCAGGGAAGGTGACAGGGAGGAGGACGGGCTGGGTGGACAGAAAGGAGCAAGGCACGTCCACACCTACCTGGGAAGATGCAGGAGAACTCCTTGTCCTGTCGCTCCCTCGCCTGGCTCTCCTTCTGGACAGGTGTTCCAGGGGTGGTCCAAATTCCCGTAGTAGGAGAAGAGACCCTGTTGACGGCGGCATTGACATTCCTCGGGGACAAGGTGCGTCGTGCCCACCTCCATGGCCTCAGTCTCGCTGGAGGTTCCTGGGAGAGACCCGAACCCCCTGGATGGGCGACGATGTAGGAGATGGATGTGGATGGCCATGGTAATGAGCTGATCCAGCGTGAGGTCTTCATTGCGACAGACCAGCTCGGTCTGGACATCCACCTGTAGCCCGCAGCGGAAAACCGTCAACAGGGCCTGGTCGTTCTATCCAGTGGACGCAGCCACCATCCGGAAATCACAGAGTGTACTCCAACGATGTCCTGGACTAGAGGTCGGCCGATTATGATTTTTCAACGCCGATACCGATACCGATTATTGGAGGAACAAAAAAGCAGATACCGATTAATCGGCCGATTAAAACAAAATATGTATTTGTAATAATGACAATTACAACAATACTGAATTAACACTTATTTTAACTTAATATAATACATCAATAAAATCAATTTAGCCTCAAGTAGATAATGAAACATGTTCAATTTGGTTTAAATAATGCAAAAACAAAGTGTTGGAGAAGAACGTTAAAGTGCAATATGTGCTATGTAAGAAAGCTAACGTTTCAGTTCCTTGCTCAGAACATGAGAACATATGAAAGCTGGTGGTTCCTTTTAACATGAGTCTTCAATATTCCCAGCTAAGAAGTTTTAGGTTGTAGTTATTATAGGACTATTCCCTCTATACCATTTGTATTTCATTAACCTTTGACTATTGGATGTTCTTATAGGCACTTTAGTATTGCCAGTGTAACAGTATAGCTTCCGTCCCTCTCCTCGCTCCTCCCTGGGCTCGAACCAGCAATACAACGACAACAGCCACCACATCGAAGCAGCGTTACCTATGCAGAGCAAGGGAAACAACCACCCCAAGGCTCAGAGCGAGTGAAGTTTGAAACGCTATTAGCGCGCGCTAACTAGCCAGCCATTTCACTTAGGTCACACCAGCCTCATCTCGGGAGTTGATAGGTTTGAAGTCATAAACCTCACAATGCTTGACGCACAACGAAGAGCTGCTGGCAAAACATACGAAAGTGCAGTTTGAATTAATGTTTACACGCCTGCTTCTGCCTACCACCGCTCAGTCAGATACTTAGATACTTGTATGCTCAGTCATATGCAACACAGCGTGTCGCTAGATAATATCTAGTAATATCGATTAATCGGTCGACCTCTATCCTGGACCCCTGGCGTAGACGGAGGGAACGCTCACCTCCCTCTCGGCCCTGTTTATGGTATGGAAAACTTGAGTGATGCGCTCATAGGACTGCACTTCTGGTCCGTCCCTCTCCCAGACAGCGTGCGCCCACTCCAGAGCCCGGCCTATCAGCACAGGCCACCTTGTCCCTCTCAGAGGGCATCCTGGCATGACGGGCCGGGTGGAGGTCACACTGCAGAAGAAACCCCCTACAATGAGCTGGAGTGCCACTCCGGGAGGGGCAGGTGGACATTGCTGATCCGACCGGGTAATGTAGATGGTGGTGGGGTGCCTGGAACGACCACGGGGAGTTGGGAAGGTGGAGGTGTAGGTGTAGCCTGCGTATGGCCCGGTGTACCTCGTCCATGGCAGTCCCGAGAAGCTCCAGGAGCACGAGTCGTGGTGGGTGTAATGATGACAGAGACAAGTCTGGGGTCGATGAGTGAAGGGTGTTTGCCAGCAGTAGGTTCGGCAGCAGCTAGAAGGCCGGCGATGCCGAACGCTTGAGCTGGACAGAAGGGGAAGCCAAAGCGATGGCTGGTGCGACAGCACCCCTTGACTTTTGCCACATTTTGTTGTGTTACTGCCTGAATTTAAAATGGACAAAATGTAGATTTCTTTTCACTGGCCTACACTCACCCATATTGTTAAAGTGAACATTATGTTTTTCTGAATTTTTACAAATTAATTGCGAATGGAAAGCTGAAATGTCTTGAGTCAATAAGTATTCAACATCTAAGTAAAAACAGTGATGCCGAAACGTTGGTGATTTACCCAATAAATTACAGGGAGTCTCTTTATTTCACTAGTTTATAGTTTATTCACCGTTACTCAGCACAGCTACACAAAATATTTTTGTCTGGGTGTGCGCCAGCTCGTGTTTTTTAAGGCTAAATAAGTAAAAAAGGTACTTAAAATGTTGCATGGACTCTGTGTGCAATAATAGTGTTGATTTTAAACTGGGTGGTGCGAGCCCTGAATGCTGATTGCCTGACAGCGGTGGTATATCAGGTATGACAAAACATGTATTTTTACTACTCTAATTACGTTGGTAACCAGTTTACAACAGCAATAAGGCACCTCGGGGGTTTGTGATTTATGGCCAATATACCACGGCTAAGAGCTGTATGCAGGCACTCTGCTTTGCGTCGTTCATAAGAACAGCCCTTAGCCATGGTATATTGGCCATATAATACACCTCCTCGGGCCGTATTGCTTAAATGACTACCTTATATCTGTACCCCACATCTACAATTATCTGTATGTGCATTTCAAACACAGATTCAACCACAAAGACCAGGGAGGTTTTCCAATGCCTCGCAAAGAAGGGTACATATTGGTAGATGGATAAAACAAAAGGAAATATTGAATATCTCATGGTGAAGTTATTAACTACACTTTGGATGGTTTATCAATCCACCCAGTCACCACAAATATACAAGTGTCCTTCCTAGCTCGGTTGCCGGAGAGGAAAGAAACCACTCAGAGATTTCACCATGAGACCAATAGTGACTTTAAAACAGTTACAGAGTTTAATGGTTTTGATAGAGGAAAACTGAGGATGGATCAACAACATTGTAGTTACTCCACAATATTAACCTAATTGACAGAGTGAAAAGAAGGAAGCCTGTACAGAATAAAACATATTCCAAAACATGCATCCTGTTTGCAAAAAGACACTAAAGTAATACTGCAAAAATAATTATAATTTTTGAATTCAGGCTTTAAAAGAACAAAATGTGGAATATTGTATGTAAAGGGGAATAAATACTTAGAGGAAGGCACTGTATAGTATTCATTTTTCATATCTGTGTTCATATTGTCCATGAGTTCCTAATGGATAGACCATATGTGACTCAATTCAGGAAACTAGGCATATGTCGCAAGTCGTTTGAACGTTTATTTTTATTTTTGATCAAAATGCGTGTATGGTAAGAATTGCCTTCTGGAATATTTGAACTTTCATGTGCCTTAATAACAAACTGCAAATATGAATAAAGTTGTTAAATTACGAGCCCAGTTGGTTTAGCCACAGAAAAAGACAGGAACCTTCACCCTAGCCACGATTGGCTGAGATAATGTTTTTTTAACATTTTTATTTCACCTTAATTTAACCAAGTAGACTCGTTGAGAACAAGTTCTCATTTACAACTGCGACCTGACCAATATATAACAAAGCAGTGCGACACAAACAACACAGTTACACATGGAATAAACAAACATACAGTCAAAAACAAAAGTCTATATACAGTGTGTGCAAACGAGGTAAGATTAGGGAGGTGGAAATAATTACAATATAGCAATTAAACAGTGGAGTGATAGATGTGCAGAAGATGAAGGTGCAAGTAGAGATACTTGGGTGCAAAGGAGCAAAAATAAATAACAGTATGGGGATGAGGTAGTTGGATGGAATATTTACAGATGGGCTATGTACAGGTGCAGTGATCTGTGAGCTACTCTGACAGCTGGTGCTTAAAGATAGTGTGGGAGATATAAGTCTCCAGCTTCAGTGATTTTTGCAATTTGTTCCAGTCATTGGCAGCAGAGAACTGGAAGGAAAGGCGGCCAAAGGAGTAATTGAAGTTGGGGGTGACCAGCGAAATATACCTGCTGAAACGCGTGCTAAGGCCGGATGCTGCTATGGTGACCAGTGAGCTGGTCATCCTAGCAAAGACTTATAGATGACCTGGAGCCAGTGGGTTTGGCGGCGAATATGAAGCGAGGGCCAGCCAATGAGAGCATACAGGTCGCAGTGGTGGGTAGTATATGGAGCTTTGGTGACAAAACGGACGGCACTGTGATAGCAAATTGAATGCTGTCTGAGTAGAGTGTTGGAGGCTATTTTGTAAATGACATCGCCGAAGTCAAGGATAGGCAGGATAGTCAGTTTTACGAGGGTATGTTTGGCAGCTTGAGTGAAGGATGCTTTGTTGTGAAATAGGAAGCCGATTATAGATTTAGTTTTGGATTGGAGATGCTTAATGTGAGTCTGGAAGGAGAGTTTACAGTCTAACCAGACATCTAGGTATTTGTAGTTGTCGCCATATTCTAAGTCAGAACCGTCCAGATGTTGGACAGGCGGGCAGGTGCGGGCAGCGATCAGTTGAAGAGCATGCATTTAGTTTTACTTGCATTTAAGAGCAGTTGGAGGCCACAGAAGAAGAGTTGTATGGCATTGAAGCTCGTCTGGAGATTAGTTAACACAGTGTCCAAAGAAGGGCCAGAAGTATACAGAATGGTGTCGTCTGCGTAGAGGTGGATCAGAGAATCATCAGCATCAAGTGCAACATCATTGATGTATACAGAGAAAAGAGTACGCCCGAGAATTGAACCTGGTGGAACCCCCATTGAGACTGCCAGAGGTCTGGACAACAGACCCTCCGAATTGACACACTGAACTCTGTCTGAGAAGTAGTTGGTGAACCAGGCGAGGCAGCCATTTGAGAAACCAAAGATAAGAATGTGGTGATTGACAGAGTCGAAAGCCTTGGCCAGGTCGATGAACACAGCTGCACAGTAGTGTCTCTTCTCAATGGTGGTTATGATATCGTTTAGGACCTTGAGCGTGGCTGAGAAAATAGATGGCACCATGAGGGAGGAAAATTATGTGGATATATTGTAGCAACATCTCAAGACATCAGCCATGACCAGCTCGGGAACCAGATTGCATAGCGGAGAAGGTACGGTGAAAGTCGAAATGGTGATCTGTTGTTTAACTTGGCTTTCGAAGACTTTAGAAAGGCAGGGTAGGATCGATTTAGGTCTGTAGCAGTTTGGGTCTAGATTGTCTCCCCCTTTGAAGACGGGGATGACCGCAGCAGCTTTCCAATCTTTGGGAATCTCAGACGATACGAAAGAGAGGTTGCAACAATTTCAGCTGACAATTTTAGGAAGAGAGGGTCCAGATTGTCTAGCCCTGCTGATTTGTAGGGGTCCAGATTTTGCAGCTCTTTCAAAACATCAGATATCTGGATTTGGGTGGAGGAGAAATAGGGGACGCTTGGCCAAGTTGCTGTGGGGGTGCAGAGCTGTTGCCTAGGGTAAATTTTGCAGCTCTTTCAGAACATCAGATATCTGGATTTGGGTGGAGGAGAAATAGGGGACGCTTGGCCAAGTTGCTGTGGGAGTGCAGGGCTGTTGCTAAGCAAGATGGAAGGCATGGCCAGTCGTAGAAAAATGCTTCTTGAAATTCTCAATTGTTGTGGATTTATCGGTGGTGACAGTGTTTTCCTAGCCTCAGTGCAGTGGGAGGAGGTGCTCTAATTCTCCATGGTCTTTACAGTGTCCGAGAACATTTTGGAATTTGGCTGCAGGATGCAAATTTCTGTTTGAAGAAGCTAGCCTTTGCTTTCCTAACTGACTGTGTATATTGGTTCCTAACTTCCCTGAAAAGTTGTGTATCGCAGGGACTATTCAATGCTAATTCCGTACGCCACAGGATGTTTTTGTGCTGGTCAAGGGCAGTCAGGTGTGGGGTGAACCTACAGTGGGGCAAAAAAGTATTTAGTCAGCCACCAATTGTGCAAGTTCTCCCACTTAAAAAGATGAGAGAGGCCTGTAATTTTCATCATAGGTACACTTCAACTATGACAGACAAAATGAGAAAAAAAATCCAGAAAATCACATTGTAGGATTTTTAATTAATTTATTTGCAAATTATGGTGGAAAATAAGTATTAGGTCAATAACAAATGTTTATCTCAATACTTTGTTATATACCCTTTGTTGGCAATGACAGAGGTCAAACGTTTTCTGTAAGTCTTCACAAGGTTTTCACACACTGTTGCTGGTATTTTGGCCCATTCCTCCATGCAGATCTCCTCTAGATCAGTGATGTTTTGGGGCTGTTGCTGGGCAACACGGACTTTCAACTCCCTCCAAAGATTTTCTATGGGGTTGAGATCTGGAGACTGGCTAGGCCACTCCAGGACCTTGAAATGCTTCTTACGAAGCCACTCCTTCGTTGCCCGGGCGGTGTGTTTGGGATCATTGTCATGCTGAAAGACCCAGCCACGTTTCATCTTCAATGCCCTTGCTGATGGAAGGAGGTTTTCACTCAAAATCTCACGATACATGGCCCCATTCATTCTTTCCTTTACACGGATCAGTCGTCCTGGTCCCTTTGCAGAAAAACAGCCCCAAAGTATGATGTTTCCACCCCCATTCTTCACAGTAGGTATGGTGTTCTTTGGATGCAACTCAGCATTCTTTGTCCTCCAAACACGACGAGTTGAGTTTTTACCAAAAAGTTATATTTTGGTTTCATCTGACCATATGACATTCTCCCAATCTTCTTCTAGATCATCCAAATGCTCTCTAGCAAACTTCAGACGGGCCTGGACATGTACTGGCTTAAACAGGGGGACACGTCTGGCACTGCAGGATTTGAGTCCCTGGCGGCGTAGTGAGTTACTGATGGTAGGCTTTATTACTCTGGTCCCAGCTCTCTGCAGGTCATTCACTAGGTCCCCCCGTGTGGTTCTGGGATTTTTGCTCACCGTTCTTGTGATAATTTTGACACCACGGGGTGAGATCTTGCGTGGAGCCCCAGATCGAGGGAGATTATCAGTGGTCTTGTATGTCTTCCATTTCCTAATAATTGCTCCCACAGTTGATTTCTTCAAACCAAGCTGCTTACCTATTGCAGATTCAGTCTTCCCAGCCTGGTGCAGGTCTACAATTTTGTTTCTGGTGTCCTTTGACAGCTCTTTGGTCTTGGCCATAGTGGAGTTTGGAGTGTGACTGTTTGAGGTTGTGGACAGGTACTTTTCTATTGATAACAAGTTCAAACGGGTGCCATTAACACAGGTAACGAGTGGAGGACAGAGGAGCCTCTTAAATAAGAAGTTACAGGTCTGCGAGAGCCAGAAATCTTGCTTGTTTGTAGGTGACCAAATACTTATTTTCCACCATAATTTAAAAATCCTACAATGTGATTTTCTGCATTTTGTTTTCTCATTTTGTCTGTCATAGTTGAAGTGTACCCATGATGAAAATTACAGGCCTCTCTCATCTTTTTAAGTGGGAGAATTTGTACAATTGGTGGCTGACTAAATACTTTTTTGCCCCACTGTATATCCTGGCTCTAAATGTTTTGAATGGGGCATGCTTATTTAAGATTGTGAGGAAAGCACTTTTAAAGAATAACCAGTTATCTTCTACTGATGGAATGAGGTCAATATCCTTCCAGGATACCCGGGCCAGGTCAATTAGAAAGGCCTACTCGCTGATGTGTTTTAGGGAGCGTTTGACAGTGATGAGGAGTGGTCGTTTGAGCACAGACCCATTACGGACGCAAGCAATGAGGCAGTGATCGCTGAGATCCTGGTTGAAGACAGCAGAGGTGTATTTGGAGGGCAGGTTGGTTAGGATGATATCTATGAGGATGCCCGTGTTTAGGGATTTGGGGTTGTACCTGTTAGGTTCATTGATCATTTGTGTGAGATTGAGGGCATCAAGCTTTGATTACAGGATGGACAGGGTGTTAAGCATGTTCCAGGTTAGGTCATATAACAGCACAAGCTCTGAAGATAGATGGGGGGCAATCAGTTCACATATGGTGTCCAGAGCACAGCTGGGGGCAGAGGGTGGTCTATAGCAAGCGGCAACGGTGAGAGACTTGTTTTCTGGAAAGGTGGAATTTTAAAAGTATGGGCTGGACATACCGAGAGATTAGTTTTGGATTGGTCTGCCGTGTAGCATCTTATGTCTATAAAATGAGCTGCTCGTTATGTGTAGATAATCTACTGCAGTTTTTTAAGGCTATAACATTAGCCAGGAGAACTGCAAATGTGTTGCTACTGCTCTCAACCAAATTGACTTGACACAACATGCCAAACAAGCTGTACAAAAAAAACGGAAATTACACTTATTTAATGAAACGGGTTGAAGTCTGCCGGGAAACGTTCATCCATGTATACGGCTAAGAGTCTAGCTACAGTTTCAGATATTATATGTTTCTAATTTTGTCAGAAAATTGTTTTCATTGCAAGTTAAAGCTTACTGTTGGCTAGCTATCTGACATTAGGTGGCTGGCTCGCTAGATAACACTACGTGTCTGATCTGTGTATTAATATTATCTCAGTACGCCAAATGCATTGGTAGTTATAGCCTAATGTTAGCTAGCTAACAAGCTAACATTGAACCTATTCGGTTAACTTTAGCTTGCTATGACAATCGACTTCTATTGCTAGTACAGTATGGATTGGGATTATAGTTCATTGTTTAGCTAGCTAGCTAGCTACATGTCTCAACAAAATACCACAAGTTCAAACGTACTGTTAGCTAGCTAGCTGACGTTAGATGGCTGGCTCGCCAGCTAACATCATGTGTATGATATGTGTAGTAATATTATCTCAAAGTAATTTGCATTGCTAGTTTTAGCCTAACGTTAGCTCTGTATTTTCCAGAGGTACATGTAGTCGGGCAATATTCCATTAGGAATCTGAGGAGAAAATTGCTGTGCCACAACTCAAGCACTTAGCCCAGGGCAGACCTGCCAAGACCCTGCAGTTGTCTCTATTGAACCAGCAAGCAAAGACGTCAGAATGCATTACATCTTGGATTTTGCTAAAAAAATAAGCAACATTTTCTCCTTTATACTGATTAAGGACATAGATAGATAGCTAGACATACACACACAAATACATATACAGTTGAAGTCGGAAGTTCACATACACTTTAGCTAAATACATTTAAACTCTGTTTTCCACAATTCCTGACATTTAATCCTAGTTAAAAATTCTGTGTTTTAGGTCAGTTAGGATCACCACTTTATTTTAAGAATGTGAGATGTCAGAATAATAGTAGAGAGAATTATTTTTTTCAGCTTAAATTTCTTTCATCCCATTCTCAGCGGGACAGAAGTTTACATTCACTCAATTAGTATTTGGTGGCATTACCTTTAAATTGTTTAACTTGGGTCAAACGTTTCGGGTAGCCTTCCACAAGCTTCTCACAATAAGTTGGGTGAATTTTGGCCCATTCCTCCTGACAGAGCTGGTGTAACTAAGTCAGGTTTGTAGGCCTCCTTGCTCGCACATGCTTTTTCAGTTTTACCCACACATTTTGGAAATGATTGAGGTCAGGGCATTGTAATGGCCACTCCAATACCTTGACTTTGCTGTCATTAAGAAAATGTGTGGTTAGCCATTAAGCCATTTTGCCACAACTTTGGAAGTATGCTTGGGGTCATTGTCCATTTGGAAGACCCATTTGTGACCAAGTTTTCACTGATGTCTTGAGAAGTTGCATCAATATATCCACATCATTTTCCATATCATTTTCTTTCCCATGATGCCATCTATTTTGTGAAGTGCACTAGTCGCTCCTGCAGCAAAGCACCCCCACAACATGATGCTGCCACCCCCGTGCTTCACGGTTGAGATAGTGTTATTTGGCTTGCAAGCCTCCTCCTTTTCCTCCAAACATAACGATGGTCATTATGGCCAAACAGTTCTTTTTTTGTTTCATCAGACCAGAGGACATTTATCCAAAAAGTACTGTCCTTTTCCCTATGTGCAGTCGCAAACCATAGTCTGGCTTTTTTATGGCGGTTTTGGAGCAGTGGCTTCTTCCTTGCTGAGCCGCCATTCAGGTTATGTCAAAATAGGACTCGTTTTACTGTGGATATAGATACTTTTGTACCTGTTTCCTCCAGCATCATCACAAGGTCCTTTGCTGTTGTTCTGGGATTGATTTGCACTTGTTGCACCAAGGTACGTTCATCTCTAGGAGACAGAACGTGTCTCCTTTCTGAGCGGTATGACGGCTGCGTGGTCCCATGGTGTTTATGCTTGCGTACTCTTGTTTATACAGATGAACGTGGTACCTTCAGGCATTTGGAAATTGCTCCCAAGGATGAACCAGACTTGTGGAGGTCTACAATTGTTTTTACTGAGGTTTTGGCTGATTTCTTTTGATTTTCCCATGATGTCAAGCAAAGAGGCACTGAGTTTGATGGTAGGCCTTGAATATATCCACAGGTACACCTCCAATTGACTCAAATGATGTCAATTAGCCTATCTGAAGATTCTAAAGCCAATACATAATTTTCTGGACTTTTCCAAGCTGTTTCAAGGCACAGTCAACTTAGTGCATGTAAACTTAACTTCTGACCCACTGGAATTGTGATACAGTGAATTGTAAGTGAAATAATCTGTCTGTAAACAATTGTTGGAAAAATGTATTTCATCATGCACAATGTTGATGTCCTAACTGACTTGCCAAAACTATAGTTTGTTAGCAAAAAATTTGTGGAGTGGTTGAAAAACGAGTTTTAATGACTCCAACCTAAGTGTATGCAAACTTCAGATTTCAACGGTATACAGTAAAAGTCAAAAGTTTGGACACATCTAGTTATTCAAGGATTTATCTTTATTTGTATTATTTTCTACATTGTAGAATAATAGTGAAGACATCAAACCTATGAACTAACACATTGAATAATGTAGTACACTCTTGGCATTCTCTCAACCAGCTTCATGAGGAATGCTTTTCACCAGTGTTGAAGCAGTTCCAACGTATGCCTAGCACTTGTTGGCTGCTTTTCCTTCACACTGCGATCCAACTCATTCCAAACCATCTCAATTGGGTTGAGGTCGGGTGATTGTGGAGATCAGGTCATCTGATGCAGCACTCCATCACTCACCTTCTTGGTCAAATAGCCCTTAGACAGCCTGGAGGTGTGTTGGGTCATTGTCCTATTAAAAAACAAATGATAGTCCAATTCAGCGCAAACCAGATGGGATGGCGTATCGCTGCAGAATGCTGTGGTAACCATGCTGGTTAAGTGTGCCTTGAATTCTAAATAAATCACTGACCGTGTCATCAGCAAAGCACCCTCACACCTCCTCAACACATGCAAACATCATCCGTTCACCTACTCTGTGTATCACAAAGACACGGCGGTTGGAACCAAAAATCTCAAATTTGGACTCATCAGACCAAAGGACAGATTTCCACTGGTCTAATGTCCATTTCTCGTGTTTTTTTGCCCCAAGCAAGTCTCTTTTTATTATTGGGGTCCTTTAGTAGTGGTTTCTTTCCAGCAATTTGACCATGAAGGCCTAATTCACATATTCTCCTCTGAACAGCTGATGTTGAGATGTGTCTGTTACTTGAACTCTGTGAAGTATTTATTTGGGCTGCAATCTGAGGTGCAGCTAACTGTTATGAACTTATCCTCTGCAGCAGATGTAACTTGGGTCTTCCTTTCCTGTAGCATTCCTCAGCGGCATGTAGCCTAGTGGTTAGAGTGTTTGGACAGTAATCAAAAGGTTGCTGGATCAAATCCCTGAGCTGACATGGTAAAAATCTGTCATTCTGCCCATGAGCAAGGCAGTTAACTCCCTGTTTCCCAGTTGCTGAAGATGTGGGTGTCAATTAAGGCAGCCACCAACACCACTCTGATTCAAAGGTGTTGGGTTAAATGCAGAAGACACATTTTGCTTTCCTCAGCCAGCTGCAGCTGATCATTTGACTTTTAGGATGTATCACTTCTTCTTTAGTGAGTAAGAGTTAAATTTTGCCATAATCTGCTCGCGCTGTATTCTGACTAGTCTCGTAGAAATGAATCCTTCCAGTGTGGTAATCGTCACCTCCATGTTATCTGGTTTCATGTAAAATTTCGTTATATAGAGTGGATATTCAACCATTTGCAACCACAGTTCATGCTGGGGTTTGCTTAGTCTGACGTGAATTGGGACATGGGGGGTTTTATACAGGAGAAGAGAACGGCGTGTTTCTCTCCTCTCAACCAATGTCCGTTCACTTGGGCGTGGCCACTGAGTGAGCATAGTTTACTTATGAAAACAATTCTCTCATTTAGAAGCTAAAATTAAATGTAATCTTATTACATTGTTTCATATTCAACGTTAAAATTGCACATCAATTCCATGTGAATCTGTTAACTAGAAAGTGTAGACTTTCCAAGATACAATTTATGTCGTCCAATCATCAGATATAATGTCCCAGACAACAACTGATCTGACATCATATTCTTTAAGTACCAACGGACTCTTTCAACTGGTTGGATTACTATTATATTATTATTAAACCAACCATTTTATGTCACCATACTCTCTCTATGTTAACAAAGGGCTTTTTCCAAGAGACCATTCTGTAGAGTGGAGAGAAAAGGCGGAAAGGTATTCATGGTGGTCATAAACCTCCCCCAGCAGGGCAACGTCGTGACATTGACATAATATGGACTTGGTCTATTACCAAATATGACTATATTCCGTATACCACCCCTACCTCGTCACAACACAACTGATTGGCTCAAACGCATTAAGAAGGAAAGAAATTCCAGAAATGTACTTTTAACAAGGCACACCATTTAATTGAAATGTATTCCAGGTGACTACCTCATGAAGCTGTTTGAAAGAAGGCCAAGCGTGTGCAAAGCTGTCATCAAGGCAAGGGTGGCTACTTTGAAGAATCTCAAACATAAATATATCTTGATTTGATTAACACGTTTTTGGTTACTGCATGATTCCATATGTGTTATTTCATAGTTCCACTATTATTCTGTACATATAGGCTAAATATATTTTTCTGCTGTTAAGTTATGTTATGTATTTGGGACCCCCAGTGCATGAGGATGATGTTTGTCTCAGTCCCAGAATCTTGTAATTTGTGATCCCATATCTATGTGTTCACTGTTAGGACAGCAAGCCTCAACATTCCGTGAATGCTGAATATTAAATGTGATATGTTTTCTGACCGTAAAGTGGAACTCCAGTCTCCTTTTCACCTAATTTAACCCCTGATTTGCTTAACACAAGGCACAACGCAATAGGAGGTCCAGGTATGTAATGAGTTAGCACAAATGGGGGGGTGGACCTCTTTTTGTTTTTATTGCGCCTTTATTGTTCCTCTAGAAAGGGGGGAGGCCGATGACATCACAGATTCCCGTCAGACCAACTCCTTGAAACTCTCTGGAGGACGTCTCTGACCCCAGAGGAGAGATCAGCTGTCGGTGCGCTGTGTGACATTCACCATGATTCCGACCTGGAAACAATGATAGTCTGCCCCGCCAAGAAAGAGCTGACTAACAGGAAGTAATGTTGACTCTGCCTTAGGGCTGAAGCATTGGGGAGTGGGAGGGGGTTAGCACTCATTTGAACTCTTGTCTATGTGGGTTATGGGCTTGGACTGTGCAGGAAGTGAGTGTGTTCAGGGTGAGTGTGTTTGGGGGTAGTGTATGTGTTAATAATTTATTCGCTGTCTGACTCATATAGAAACTGCTGGAAATATGCTTATTTAAAAAAACATAGTAGGTTTCCATGAGGATTTTGCGTAAGTAGTTGGGGTGTGTCTTCACTCACTGTGTGTAGGTATGCTTGCATCTGCATACTATATGTTTGTGGAAGTTGATGGGCACATTTTAGTGGATAACTTTTGTCAAATCAAGGTGTTTTGTATTATGGCGATAAAAGTTGTCTGACTGCATGAACTTACAAAATGATGTGATCAAAGGTCATGAAGTTTTGACTGCAGTCGACTGCACGTTTCTACAGTTGCTCTTCACCAACTTCATCCCGAATGCTTTTGGGAACTTAAGCGGAAAAATCTAAAGGATACTTCAGGATTTTGGCAATGAAGCTCTTTATCTACTTCCCCAGAGTCAAATTCACTTGTGAATGTACTTTTTATGTCTCTGCTTGCAGTTTGAAGGAAATTGCTAACTAGCGTTAGTGCAATTGCTAATTAGTGTTAGCGCAACAACTGGAAGTCTATGGTAACTGCTAGCATTGCGCTAATGCTAGTTAGCATTGGCTGGTGAAACTACCTCTAACTTCCTTCATACGGGATGCAGAGTCATACAAATGGTATCCATGAGTTCATCTGACTCTGGGGAAGTAGATAAGGGCTTCATTACCAAAATCCTAAAGTAAATTATTATTATCCCTTTTCAGGACCCTGTCTTTCAAAGATCATTTGTAAAAATCCAAATAACTTCACAGATCTTCATTGCAAAGGGTTTAAAACTGTTTCCCATGTTTGCTCAATGAACCATAAACAATTAATGAACATGCACCTGTGGAACGGTCGTTAAGACACTAACAGCTGACTGACGGTAGGCAATTAAGGTCAAAGTTATGAAAACTTAGGACACTAAAGAGGCCTTTCCACTGACTCTGAAAAACAGCAAAAGAAAGATGCCCAGGGTCCATGCTCATCTGTGTGAACGTGCCTTAGGCATGCTGCAAGGAGGCATGAGGACCGCAGATGTGGCCATGGCAATAAATTACAATGTCCATACTGTGAGACGCCTAAGACAGTGCTACAGGGAGATAGGATGGACATCTGATCGTCCTCACAGTGGCAGACCATGTGTAACAACACCATGGTCTGGGGCGGTGTCACAGCATCATCGGACTGAGCTTGTTGTCACTGCAGGCAATCTCAATGCTGTGCGTTACAGGGAAGACATCCTCCTCCCTCATGTGGTACCGTTCCTGCAGGCTCATCCTGACATGACCCTCCAGCATGACAATGCCACCAGCCATACTGCTCGTTATGTGCGTGATTTCCTGGAAGACAGGAATGTCAGTGTTCTGCCATGGCCAGCGAAGAGCACGGACTTCAATCCCATTGAGCATTGATCGTCTGGGACCTGTTGGATCGGAGGGTGTGGGCTAGAGCCATTCCCCCCCAGAATTGTAACTTTGTCTTGTGGAAGAGTGGGGTAACATCTCACAGCAATAACTGGTAAATCTGGTGCAATCCATGAGGAGGAGATGCACTGCAGTACTTAATGCAGCTGGTGGTCACACCAGATACTGACTGTTACTTTTGATTTTGACCCCCCTTTGTTCAGGGACACATTATTTCATTTCTGTTAGTCACATGTCTGTGGAACTTGTTCAATTTATGTCTCAGTTGTTGAATCTTGATATGTTCATACAAATATTTACACATGTTGTTTCATGAAAATAAACACAGTTGACAGTGAGAGGATGTTTCTTTTTTTGCTGAGTTTATCTCTTTAACGTCAATCCACTGAGGCAAAAAGTACAATGTCAGAGTTTAATCCAATAAGATAAAAGCTGCAAAATGGAGAGTTGAAAATAAATAAAAGGGAATGCCAGAACAGTATGCTAGTCTAAGCTGGTTAGGTTATTACATTATGCTAGTCTAATGTTTGGGAAAGATTTGGTAAAATGGTAAAGGAGGAGAGCCAGCTATGTTATGGAGTTCTCCTCTATGTTATGTGTGATGATTGTGAGGCGCTATACAAATTCGACAGTCACAAGACGGGGACTTCAAAATAGCATGTCAAGGGAAGTGTGCTATTCAGATGGGTTAAATAGCAGCCTAACTGAAATCTGGACACTGACTGTAGGTCTATAACAGCTCACATAGCCTTAATATTAACTCCTGCAGAATGAAACATTTCTTACAAAAAAAATTATACACCAAATGTGTATTTTGACATGGGAACAGGAGTGGAGAAATATGATGCATTTCTTTCAGCATCTTGAGATAATTAATGTGCGGTTAGGGACCATCTGTCATAATCATAAAAGCTGATAGTATTTCAACCATATAAAATATGCATCCAAGCTTAACTGAAATCTTATCAAAAACATGTTGGATTTGTTTAATACCTTTTTTATTTCCTTAACTAGACAAATGGAACATTTTAATTTTCTCCCAGGTCACAAAACTGCTTTACTGCCAGAGAGAAGCAGAGATAAAAGATGAAAGCAGAAAAAAAACTTTACTGATGTGAGCTAGATAGAAGCATTCATTCTATCGGTGAGCAAGGGTTTATTTAGTCTTATAAGACAATGAGTAATGCCAGAAGAGAAGCTACATGTATTAATTATTGACAAGTTGACTAAAAAATGGCCTACCAACATGTTGGATATTATCAATAGAAACATAGGCCAATCTAAAAAAGGCCTGTCATCGTTCTGATTGTACAGCGCATTTTCTATAGTCGTGGGTTAGGGCCTAGATTTTCATTTTATCACATATAGTCGGGCGGTTGTGGATGGGTTATTAGCAATTGCGGTCAGGTGCTGGTGAACAAAGAGCTGACCCATGCATCACTAATGTGTGTACGTGTGTGTCTGTTTGTATTATAATCCTGTAATCTAATTCCTTGATGGTAGATAGCAGCCAGAACATCCCACTTTCCCTGTTAGCTGGAGTCTAATGTATATTCTCGTTTCCTGTTGTTGTTGTGATGCAGCCTAATTTCAACTCTATTCCCATTGTTTTATCCCTCCAAGAAACACATCTGTAAATCCAGAATAAATACTCCAGCAGAAATCAAATAAACCCCTTCATTTAAGGGGGCCTAAATCCCACAGTATGTCACCGGGTCAGAGTTAGATATACAGTACATACACATACTTCAGTGAAACAACTTCTGTTACCCAAGATGGTTTAAGGAGGTTAAAATATCAAATAGATGCACATCCCAATGGTGCAATTGCTGGATGAAAGAAGAAAAAAAGCTTGCCTCTTATATGCTGTGCAGTGCTTTATTGATTAGACCCAATACCTATAAACCACATATCCCCATTGACACCCTATTCCTTTTATAGTGCACTACTTAGGGCTCTAGACTAGGGAATAGGGTGCCATTTGGGAGGGCCCATTTGTCAGGACCAAACTTAAATGGTTATAGACTTAATTAAAACACATGGACACCAGTAGTGGTACAAACAGCAGTGAATCACAGAGGAACTGAACATTTACTGTCAACTAAAATGTTGGTCATCACATGATTCGCAAACAAAATTTGTTGACTAATTGTGAAATGCATATTTGCGGGCCCTTATCAACAGAGAGAAATAAAAAGGAGAAATAATAGAAAGAAAAAAAAACTAACAGTAAATGTAATAATAAAAACACAATGATAATGATAACACGCCTATATACACAGGGTACCAGTACCAAGTCGATGTGCAGGGGTAAAACAAAAAAAACGTAAAACAGCTGTGCCATCCTGCATCCTGGAAAGACACTTGACCAGCTGGTGTGAGGAAGTAGAGGTTGTTTCGCACGTCTACAGAAACTCTGGTTAACCTGTCTGCGAGATGTTTTTTTCAGTCCAGGAAGCTGGTGTCCCCTTGTACCACCTGTTTCCACTCTCCTGGATGCAGGTCCCCAGTGGGTGTGGAGTGGTCAATAACCGTGGGGTACCTTGATGATGACTCTGTGCTGTCAGTGTCTGTGGTGTAGTGTCTGTGGTGTAGTGTCTGTGGTTGCATCTCAGACTGCCATCAGGACCATATGGAAACACGTTTTTTTTCAAATCAAATCAAATTGTATTGGTCACACAAGAGGTTAGAAGAAGTTAATGAACGTGTAGCAAAATGCTTGTGGTTCTAGTTCTGACAGTGCAGTAATATCTAACAAGTAATCTATAAAATTCACAACGACTACCTTATAATTTGTTCTTAACTGACTTGCCTAGTAAAATAAAGGTAAAATGTATTTATTTTTTTTAATTAAAAAAATACACACAAATGTAAAGGGATGAATAAGAATATGTACATATAAATATATGGATGAGCAATGGCCGTGTGGCATAGGCAAGATGCAATAGATGGTATGAAATACAGTATAGATACAGTATACACAAATGAGATGAGTAATGTAGGTGAGTAATGTATTGGCCACATACACATGGTTACCAGATGTTATTGCGAGTGTAGCAAAATGCTTGAGCTTCTAGTTCCGACATTGCAGCAATATCTAACATGTAATCTAACAATTCCACAACAACTACCTAATACACACAAATCTAAGTAAAGTAAAGGAATGGAATACCAATGGCAGAGCGGCAAAGGCAATATGAGATGAGTAATGCAAGATATGTAAACATTATTAAAGTGGCATTATTAAAGTGACTGCTGATCCATTTATTAAAGTGGCCAATGATTTCAAGTCTATATGAAGGCAGCAGCCTCTCTGTGTTAGTGGCTGTATGGCCTTGAGATAGAAGCTGTTTTTCAGTCTCTCAGTCCCAGCTTTGATGCACCTGTACTGACCTCGCCTTCTGGATGATAGCGGGGTGAACAGGCAGTGGCTCAGGTGGTTGTTGTCCTTGATGATCTTTTTGGCCTTCCTGTGACATCGGGTGTAGGTGTCCTGGAGGGCAGGTAGTTTGCCCCCAGTGATGCGTTGTGCAGACAGCACTACCCTCTGGAGGGCCTTGCGGTTGTGGGTGGAGCAGTTGCCGTACCAGGCGGTGATACAGCCCGACAGGATGCACTCAATTGTGCATCTCAGACTGCCATGTGGACCCATGTTGATTCTGGTTGACTGGTACCTTCCATCTCAGAATGCCATCAGGACCATATGGACCAATGTTGATCCTGGTTAACTGGTACCTTCCATCTCAGACTGCCATGTGGACCCATGTTGATCCTGGTTAACTGGTACCTTCATCTTAGAATGCCATCAGGACCATATGGACCAATGTTGATCCTGGTGAAGTGGTACCTTCATCTCAGACTGCCATGTTGATCCTGGTGAAGTTGCACCTTCATCTCAGACTGCCATTAGGACCCATGTTGATCCTGGTTAATTGGTACCTTCCATCTCAGAATGCCATCAGGACCATGTGGACCCACGTTGATCCTGGTTAACTGGTACCTTCCATCTCAGACTGCCATGTGGACCCATGTTGATCCTGGTTAACTGGTACCTCCATCTCAGAATGCCATCAGGACCATATGGACCCATGTTGATCATGGTGAAGTGGTACCTTCATCTCAGATTGCCATGTGGACCCATGTTGATCCTGGTCAACTGGTACCTTCATCTTAGAATGCCATCAGGACCATATGGAACCACGTTGATCCTGGTTAACTGGTACCTTCCATCTCAGAATGCCTTCAGGACCATATGGACCCATGTTGATCCTGGTGAAGTGGTACCTTCATCTCAGACTGCCATGTTGATCCTGGTGAAGTGGTACCTTCATCTCAGACTGCCATGTTGACCCATGTTGATCCTGGTGAAGTGGTACATTCATCTCAGACTTCCATGTTGATCCTGGTTAACTGGTACCTTCCATCTCAGAATGCCATCAGGACCATATGGACCAATGTTGATCCTGGTGAAGTGGTACCTTCATCTCAGACTGCCATGTTGATCCTGGTGAAGTGGCACCTTCATCTCAGACTGCCATTAGGACCCATTTGATCCTGGTTAATTGGTACCTTCATCTCAGAATGCCATCAGGACCATGTGGACGCACGTTGATCCTGGTTAACTGGTACCTTCCATCTCAGACTGCCATGTGGACCCATGTTGATCCTGGTTAACTGGTACCTACATCTCAGAATGCCATCAGGACCATGTGGACGCACGTTGATCCTGGTTAACTGGTACCTTCCATCTCAGACTGCCATGTGGACCCACGTTGATCCTGGTGAAGTGGTACTTTCCATCAGTACAATATGTACCCATGTTGATCATGGTGAAGCGATACCTTTCTCAGACTGACAATAGGATATTATAGAACCACATTGATTATGTTGAAGTGGTACTTTGTATCAAAGACTACCATCAGAAGAATGTGTACCCATGTTGGATCATGGTGAAGCTGTACCTTGCATTTCAGACTGCTATCAGGACATTATGTACACATGTTGATCATGGTGAAGCGATACCTTGCATCTCAGACTGACATCAGGATCATATGGAACCACATTGATCATGTTGAAGCGATACCTTGCATCTGAGACTGCCATTGGGACCATATAGACCCACGTTCATCATTGTGAAGCTGTACTTTGCATTTCAGACTGCCATCAGGACCATTAGAACCAGCTGGCTGGTGTGTTTACGGACATATTCAATCAATCTCTATCCCAGTCTAATGTCCCCATATGCTTCAAGATGGCCACCATTGTTCCTGTTCCCAAGAAAGCTAAGGTAACTGAACTAAATGACCATCGCTCTGTTGCACTCATTTCTGTCATCATGAAGTGCTTTGAGAGTCTAGTCAAGGATAAAATCACCTCCACCCTACCTGATATCCTAAATCCACTCCAATTTGCTTACCGCCCCAATAGGTCCACTGACGATGCAATCGCCATCACACTGCCCTATCCCATCTGGACAAGAGGAATGCCTATGTAAGAATGTTGTTCATTGACTACAGCTCAGCATTTAACAACATAGTACCCGCCAAACTCGTCATTAAGCTCTAGACCCTGGGTCTCGACCCCACCCTGTGCAACTGGGTCCTGGACTTTCTGATGGGCCGCCCCCAGGTGATGAAAGTAGGAAACAACATCTCCACCCCACTTATCCTCAACACTGGGGGCCCACGAGGGTGCGTGCTGAGCCCCCTCCTGTACTCCCTGTTCACCCACAACTACGTTTCCACCCACGCCTCCAACTCAATCATCAAGTTTGCAGACGACAAAACAGTAGTAGGCCTGATTAACAACAATGATGAGACAGCCTTCAGGGAGGAGGTGAGGGACCTGGCAGAGTGGGGCCAGGAAAATAACCTCTCTCTCAACATCAACAAAATGAAGGCACTGATCGTGGACATCAGGAAACAGCAGAGAGCATGCCCCTCTCCACATCGATGGGACCGCAGTGGAGAAGGTGGAATGCTTCAAGTTCCTCGGCGTACCAATCACTGACAATCTGAAATTGTCCAACCACACAGACAGTGTGGTGAAGAAGGCGCAACAGCAACCTCAGGAGGCTGAAGAAATATGGCTTGGCCCCTAAGACCCTCAGAAACGTTTACAGATGCACTATTGAGAGCATCCTGTCGGGCTGTATCACCGCCTGGTACGGCAACTCCAACCGCAGGGCTCTCCAGAGGGTGGTGCAGTCTGCACAACACATTTACCGGGGGCACACTGTCTGCCTTCAGGACACCTACAGCAACCGATGTCATAGGAAGGCCAAAAATATCATCAAGCATATCAACCACCGGAGCCACGGCCTGTTCACTCCGCTATCATCCAAAAGGCGAGGTCAATACAGGTGCATCAAAGTTGGGACTGAGAGACTGAAAAACTGCTTCCATCTTAAGGCCATCAGACTGTTAAATAGCCATCACTAGCTGGATACCACCCGGCTACTCAACCCTGCACCTTAGAGGCTGCTGCCCTATATACCAATACATGGAATCACTAGCCACGTTTCATACTGCTTTACTCATCTCACATGTATATACTGTATTCTATTCTACTGTATTTTAGTCAATGCCACTCCGACATTGCTCGTTCTAATATTTATATATTTTACTGAATTGTTAGATACTACTGCACTGTTGGAGCTGGGTTACACAAGCATTTCGCTACACCTGCAATAACATTTACTAAATATGTGTATGTGACCAATACAATTTGATTTGAATTTGATTTGATCCAGATAGCCTGGCACACTTCTGTGACGAAAGCACTAACTGTCGAGATTCCTGGCATAAATCTTAAAGCAATACTTTGCTGTGTGCTACCACTCACCAAAAACCGAAGGGTCACAGACAGCCTTTCTGCAGCGCTTTCTGGCACGCTGTAAGTTCTCTCGTGCAAGATGTGAGGGGCAAGCCACTGAAACAAGTTGTCATATCTGGCAACTGGCACCCGAAATAATTGAAGTATGTCTTTCCTCGACAATACTTCGCATAGGTTGGACAAGAGATGTGTATTCTCCATCGTCCCCTCTTGTAGTTTTCAGTGGATGAACTTGTCATTTACTTGTTTTTTCTTCTCCTCCTCCTGAGTACTAAGAGCATTTCCAGCTCTTGCTGTTCAAGTTCTAGCCATTGCAATTCACAGAGAGACATGTTTTTTTCTGCTTATGTGAGTAAAAAGTAACTTCCTAAAGCAAAGAACACCAGAATAACCAGACATGTAGCTAGCTAGCTTGTATTTGTAAACAAAAACCCATATAACACCGGATCCGGAAGTTCAAATGTCATTGCTAGCTACAGTCAGAGTGCCTTGGACCCTCTTGCTTAGTAAGCTACTCTGGCTCCTCAAGCCCCCTAGTGGATATAAACTACACAAGGCAGACTTCCTCTCTGGGTGGAACGCAACGACGATGTGGACAAAAAAAAAAACTGCGCCCTTGCACGCACATCGATCGACAGAGTGGCGCTTCTAGCCGCCATAAGCCTGACATTGAACACACACCATGCTACTGTCAGCTACTGTCAATGCCCTCAGTCCACTACACAGACACACACACAATTCTACTCAACTACTCTCAACGCCCTCTGTGCACTTATCCACACACACACGCAAGCACACACACGCAGAGACAGACAGTCACTTAAAGAACCACAGAGGCCTTCCTTCTCAATTAGTCATGATTGCTTGGGCGGAAGTTTCGAGGAAAACGAGTGAGGCAGATCAATTATGCCAAATGGCTCCTCTAATGGACTTAAACTGATCAGGCTCTTTCTGTGTGTTTGTGTGGTTGTGTGTGTGGCTGAGTCAATGGAAGGAGTGTGTTTATTTGTTTCTGTATCTGACTGCCTTTGTGATTGTCTTGAAGTGAGCATTACCTTGTGAGCGCGTCTGTGTGTGTGTGTGTGTGTGTGTATGTGTGTGTGTGTGTGTGTGTGTGTGTGTGTGTGTGTGTGTGTGTGTGTGTGTGTGTGTGTGTGTGTGTGTGTGTGTGTGTGTGTGTGTGTGTGCGTGCGTGCGTGCGTGCGTGCGTGCATCTCTGAGTCAGACTAGTTCAAGTTCCTGAGGGCATTTGGAATGAAGGGCTTTTTTATATCCAACTCAAACATCCTCTTGCATCCCCAGCGGAAAACTGATTCTCTCTGCTGCTACGCTTCTAATGGAATAAAATTGCTGCTCCAGCTTCTAAGCCCGGAAACTGTGTCTACCAGCATCCACACACACACTGGATATATAAAATACCATCCAGATTTATCATATGTGATCGGAGACACAGAGTGTCGGTTCAAATATGTGAAGACTTTGACCAACTGGATTGTGCAGAGGATACGCTGAGAAGCGTTCAGTATGTCCATGTTTGTAATATAAAACAAGAGCAGCCTCTGATTTTAGGTTTACTGGAATGTGAGCTCTAAAAATTATTACTGTCAGGAAATTATTAAGGATTCTCCCCTAAGCAAGTCATTTTGCTGAAACGTATGTTGATCTTCCTTTACTGTTGATGCTGTTTGAAATAGTTAACATGAGAACATATTTCAATTTGGTAACACCTTTACTTGAATATTATGTTATAAGGACATTTCCCATATTTTGTTAGATTACAACCTTATTCAAAAATGTAATAACTTGTTTTTTTCTTCTCATCAATCTAGACACAATACCCCATAATGATAAAGCAATTTATGCCAAAAAAAATGTTTAAAATATTACATTTACATATGTATTCAGACCCTTTACTCAGTACTTTGTTGAACGACCTTTGGCAGCAATTACAGCCTTGAGTGTTCTTGGGTCAGATGCTACAAGCTTGGCTTAACTGTATTTGGGGAGTTTCTCCCATTCTTCTCTGCAGATCCTCTCAAGCTCTGTCAGGCTGGATGGGAGCGTTGCTGCACAGCTATTTTCAGGTCTCTCTCTGTCATGTGCCTTTTCCTGAGAAGTGGCTTCCGTCTGGTCATAAAGGCCTGATTGGTGGAGTGCTGCAGAGATGGTTGTCCTTCTGGAAGGTTCTCCCATCTCCACCCAGATGCACAATTGAGCGCATCCTGTCGAGCTGTATCGCTGCCTGGTATGGCAACTGCACCGCCCACAACCGCAAGGCTCTCCAGAGGGTGGTGCGATCTGCACAACACTGCACTACCTGCCCTCCAGAACACCTATAGCACACGATGTCACAGGAAGGCCAAAAAGATCATCAAGGACAACAACCAACCGAGTCACTGCCTTTTCACCCCGCTACCATCCAGAAGGCGAGGTCAGTACAAGTGCATCAAAGCTGGGACTGAGAGACTAAAAAACAGGTTCTATCTCAAGGCCATACAGCCACTAACACAGAGAGGCTGCTGCCTTCATATAGACTTGAAATCATTGGCCACTTTAATAAATGGATCAGCAGTCACTTTAATAATACCACTTTAATAATGTTTACATATCTTGCATTACTCATCTCTTGTGTATATGCCACTCTGTCATTGCTCATCCATATATTTATATGTATATTCTTATTCCATTCCTTTACTTAGATTTGTGTATATTAGGTAGTTGTTGTGAAATTGTTAGATTACATGTTAGATATTGCTGCAATGTCATAACTAGTAGCACAAGCATTTTGTTACACTTGCAATAACATCTGGTAACCATGTGTATGTGTCCAAAAACAATTCAACTGACATACTCAAGGCTAAACGGAAAGAATGTAATAAATGCTGGGAGTATGGCAACGTAGGATATGTTGTGGAAATACAGTAGCTCCAAGTGGACACTATTCCTTCCAAAGGAATATTTATTTATTGTATTATAATATTATATATCATATTATTATTATTTTCACAATGTTTATAGGACAATGACCACATACTTGGCCCACTTTAAAAAACTATTTCCTAACAGCATCAACTGAAGTTCATGATGTGGGTCTCTGTATTCCAGAAACAAGTACTAAACATTTTCACTCAGTGAGGCCTTTGTCAGAGTCACTAACTCAGTACTCAGTCACTTCTTTATCATTGTTTCAAGTTTTAGTGTCACGTGAAATGCCTTTCAAGTAAAGTGAAGTTCCTTACTTGCAAGCTCCAAACACAACAATTCAGTAATCAGTATCACTGTATCTCTCTCTCTATAAAATGATTGAACTAAAACCATTCAGATCGTCTACCTAGAGCCCCCTGAATATCAGACACAACATCTTCCTGTAACCCCCTGAATATCAGACACAACATCTACCTATAGCCCCCTGAATATCACACACAACATCTACCTATAGCCACCTGAATATCAAACACATCAACCTGTAGCCCCCTGAAAATCAGACACAACATCTACCTGTAGCCCCACCGGATATCAGAGACAACATCTAAATATAGCCCCCTGAATATCAGACACAAGATCTACCTATAGCCCCTTGAATATCAAACACAACATGTACCTGTAGCCCCATGAAAATCAAACACAACATCTACCAAGAGCCCCCTGAATATCAGACACAACCTCTACCTATAGCCCCCTGGATATCAGACACACCATCTACCTGTAGCCTCCTGAATATCAGACACAACATCTACCTAGAGTCCCCTGAATATCAGACACAACATCTACCAGTAGCATCCTGAATATCAGACACAACATCTACCAAGAGCCCCCTGGAGATCAGACAGAACATCTACCTGTAGCCCCCTGAATATCAAAAACATCTACCTGTAACCCCCTGCAAATCAGACACAACATCTACCTGTAGCCCCCTGGATATCAGACACAACATCTACCAGTAGCCCCTGGATATCAGACACAACATCTACCTGTAGCCCCCTGGATATCAGACACAACATCTACCTGTAGCCCCCTGGATATCAGACACAACATCTACCTATAGCCCCCTGGATATCAGACACAACATCTACCAGTAGCCCCTGGATATCAGACACAACATCTACCTATACCCCCCTGGAGATCAGACACAACATCTACCTGTAGCCCACCAGGATATCAGACACAACATCTAACTGTAGCCCCCTGGAGATGAGACAGAACATCTACCTATAGCCCCCTGGGGATCAGACACAACATCGACCTATAGTGCCCTGTGGATTTGAACTAGTCTCCCTCTGGCTCAGTTTAGTCCAACCGCCTCACCCATGCCCACCTCACCATTACGAGGCCTTACTTTTTAGTTACTGAGGTAGATCTGCTCAGGCATCTGCTTGGCATATAAATGGGGGACGTTAGCCTCAGGGCAGGCGTATTGACATAGACTGTGAGGTGTCAAAATGAGACGCTGGGGTGCCATAACCACCACCCCATTCCCACCTCCCCCCAACAAAGCCCATATGTTCAATGACAACACCCCTACTCACCCACACACACACCCACACACACACACCCACACACACACACACACACACACACACACACACACACACACACACACACACACACACACACACACACACACACACACACACACACACACACACACACACACACACACACACACACACACACAACCCCATGGCCCAGTGGTCCCCTACCAAAATGACAAAGGAAAACATACCAAAGTCTAGGCTAAACCATTGTATGCTTGCTCGACAACCACTTAAAGGTGTCAGATTTTAGACATCATTTTGGGTGATGATGACCACAGCCTGTGTGTGTTTGTTCCTTTACGGCTTTTGTCTCAGTAAACAGAAAAGTGTGGGAAATCTCAGCATTCCTACTGTCAGAGACAACAAACCACCTTTCGTCTGACCTTGAGGCTAGAATCCTTAACTGAAAAAATAACAAAGCGGTAACCCATTCTCTGTTTTAGTATAAAGGTGAGGGATGGGCCTCTAGAAATGTAACCATTCGGAAATTCATAGACAGAGCTATCGATGCAAGGACTGACCATCCATGATATCAACATTATGGATTTAATCACGTTTAAGCTATACAGCGCTTGTTTACATTTAAACTGTTTACAAAAGTACCTAGTAAAACAAGCACATATTTTGGTTTCTAATGGGGTACGACAGTTAAACTAAGCTCTAGAGGCAATTATACGTTTTATAATCTTTAAGAATCAATATGTATATATATCATTGTAATAACTGTTTTGCTAGCACAGACTGGATTATGTTCTGGGATTCCTCCGATGGCATTGAGGAGTACACCACATCAGTCACTGGCTTCCCAATATGTGCATTGATGATGTCGTCCCCACAGTGACTGTACGTGCATACCCTAACCAGAAGCCATTGATTACAGGTAACATCAACACTGAGATAAAAGGTAGAGCATCTGTTTTCAAGGAGCGGGACTCTATCACAGGAGCTTATTAGAAATTTAAACAGGAAAGTCAGTTAAGAACAAACCCAGATGACGCTGGGCCAATTGGGTGCTGCACTGTGGGACACCCAATCACAGCCGGATGTGATGCAGCCCGGATTTGAACCAGGTACTGCAGTGATGCCTCTTGCACTGAGATGCAGTGTCTTAAACCACTGAGCCACTCAAGAGCTATGCCCTCCAATGAACCATCAAACTGGCAAAGCGTCAACACAGGACTAAGATCGAATCATACTACACTGGCTTCAACGCTTGTCGGATGTGACAGGGCTTGCAAAATATTACAGACTACAAAGTGAAGCACAGCCGAGAGCTGCCCAGTGACATGAACCTACCAGACGAGCTAAACTACTTCCATTCTCGCGTCGAGGCAAGGAACACTATAAAATGCATGAGAGCATCAGCTGTCCCGGGCGACTGTGTGATCATGCTCTCCACAGCCGATATGAGTAAACCTTTAAACGGGTCAACATTCACAAGGCTGCAAGGCCAGACATATTACCAGGACATGTACTCCGAGCATGCGCTGAGCAGCTGGCAAGTGTCTTCACTGACATTTTCAACCTCTCCTTGTCTGAGTCTGTAATACCAACATGTTTCAAGAAGACCACCATAGTCCCTGTGCCCAAGAACACTAAGGTAACCTGCCTAAATGATTACTGTAGCACTCAACTTGGTAGCCATGAAGTGCTTTGAAAGGCTGGATATGGCTCACATCAACAGAATCCTCCCGGATTCCCTAGATCCACTCCAATTTGCATACCGCCCCAACAGATCCACAGATGACGCAATCTCAATCGCACTCCACACTGCTTCTTTCCCACCTGGACAAAAGGAACACCTATATGTAAGAATGCTGTTCATTGACTACAACTCAGCGTTCACACCATAGTGCCCTCAAAGCTCATCACTTTTTAAAACATTTTTTTTTTATTTTACCTTTCTTTAACTAGGCAAGTCAGTTAAGAACAAATTCTTATGTTCAATGATGGCCTAGGAACAGTGGGTTAACTGTCTGTTCAGGGGCGGAACGACAGATTTGTACCTTGTCAGCTCAGGGATTTGAACTTGCAACCTTCTGGTTACTAGTCCAACACTCTAACCACTAGGCTAAGCTAACTCACTAAGCTAAGGACCCTGGGACTAAACACCTCCCTCTGCAACTGGATCCTGGACTTCCTGACGGGCTGCCCCCAGGTGGTAAGGGTAGGAAACAACATGCCTGCTACGCTGATCCTCATCACTGGGGCCCCTCAGGGGTGTGTGCTCAGTCCACTTCTGTACTCCCTGTTCACTCATGACTGCACGGCCAGGCACGACTCCAACACCATCATTAAGTGTGCGGACAATGGTAGGCTTGATCACCGACAACGATGAGACAGCCTATAGGGAGGAGGTCAGAGACCTGGCAGTGTGGTGATGGGTGCCCAGATCCCCAAAAAGTTTTACAGCTGCACCAGCGAGAGCATCCTGACCAGGTGCAACACCATCTGGTATGGTAACTGCTCAACATTTGACCGTAAGGCGCTACAGAGGATAGTGAGTACGGCCCAGTACGTCACTGGGGCCAAGCGTCCTACGATCCAGGACCTAAATACTAGGCGGTGTCAGAGGAAAGCACATAAAATTGTCAAAGACTTCAGTCACCCAAGTCTTAGACGGTTTTCTTTGCTTATTAACCCCCTCTCTCCCTCCATTTATTGATGCAAAAACATCAAGAATTAATGACAGATTTCTTCAGTTAACTTAGATTAATTCTGACTATTTTGAGGAAGAGAATACTGGCTATGGCATATCAAAATGGACAAACAATACTGTTGCTGCTTTTTTCCTGTTTTTCAAGCGAAAGTCGAAGGTATGCGAGCACACTGATTTGGTTCCCCTAGCCGAACTCGGCTAGGCGCCAGCCGAACCGATGCATGCGGAAGCTTTACGATGGAGGAGGGGAGAGGGGAGCAATTGTGTGACCTTCACCGTTAGCCATCAGTTAGCCGTCTCAACTCTATTGGGGTACTATTCCAGAATGAGTTACAGTCTCTGGGGAAACCATAGGTGAGCAAGCTTTTTTCCCATCCCAATACTTAGAAACACCTCTTTCAAATACTCTTGGTTTACACAGTATGGCGTTATAATCAGTGGCAGAGGTCAAACTACCAGTCAGAATTCAAGCTATGGCTTTCCACTGGTTAGCCTATGACCTTGACCTCAACCATGAAAATTGTGTCAGAGGAAAGCACATAAAATTGTCAAAGACTTCAGTCACCCAAGTCTTAGACGGTTTTCTTTGCTTATTAACCCCCTCTCTCCCTCCATTTATTTTTTACTCTGCTTTTACTCACTGTTTATTATCTATGCATGGTCACTTCACCCCTACCTACATGTACAAATTACTTTGTCTAACCTGTACCCCAGCACATTGACTCGGTACTGGTACCCCCTGTATAAGCCTCATTAATGTTATTTTATCGTGTTACTTTTTTAAAATTTGGACTTTCTTTATTTGGCAAATATTTTCTTAAATCTTCCCTGAACTGCACTGTTGGTTAAGGGCTAGTAAATAAGCATTTCACTGTATGGTAAACATGTTGTATTCGGCGCAGGTGACCAATAAAGTTTGATTTGAAAGTACCAGTAGTGGGAGCAGGTCCACCAGAGCAATGGCCCAGTGAGACACAGGTGCCGGCCCTCGTAGTCTGAGCCTTTTGGATAAAACACTGTGGTAAATCCTGTAAGGAAATGTGCCATTAGGAATAGGGTGACATTTTGGACTCAGACTTCTGTTTGGGTGAGAGTGTAATGGGACACGCCCTCTTTCCTACACACACATGAGGAAACAAGGAGAGAGAGATAGTAACATTTAATGTTCCACTTCAAGAAAATACATTTCTCCCTCTATTCATGGGGGATGGGGAGGAGGGGTGAAGAAGTGAAGGAGTAGGGGAGAGAGGGATGGGGGGAGGGGTGTAGAAGTGAGGGAGTAGGGGAGGGAGGGAGACATCCAATGACAGGAATCAGGTGGTCATCGTATCGTTTTTTGTCCAGATGGCCCAGCAATCTCCTTCTCCTTTACACATAAGGGATGGTCAGGGGTCAAAGAGAGGAGGGAGGAGAAGGGGGGACAAGAGCAAAACAATACCTCCCTGGGGAGAGGTAGTGTTTCATTTTTGTTATTTTTGGCCTTCGGCAAGGGTTTTTTCTGCTGTTTGTGCACACAAATGTTTTTCTCTAGGCAATCTGAAGATTGAAAGCTGAAGTCTACGCCCCTTTGTCTGTTATTGGTCAACAGTAGGGATTCTTCAATTAAGTTTTTATTGTCATTATAGATAACATGTAGGGATTCTTCAATTAAGTTTTTATTGTCATTATAGATAACATGTTAGATAACATGTTTTCATGCAAATTTTTCCACTTGAGAAATAATGCACCAAACATTGTGTCTGATATTCCGGAGGCTACAGGTCGATATTGTGTCTGATATTCAGGGGGAATGAAGATTCCTCGGCAAAAACATCAAGAATTAATGACAGATTTCTTCAGTTAACTTAGATTAATTCTGACTATTTTGAGGAAGAGAATACTGGCTATGGCATATCAAAATGGACAAACAATACTGTTGCTGCTTTTTTCTTGTTTTTCAAGCGAAAGTCGAAGGTATGCGAGCACACTGATTTGGTTCCCCTAGCCGAACTCGGCTAGGCGCCAGCCGAACCGATGCATGCGGAAGCTTTACGATGGAGGAGGGGAGAGGGGAGCAATTGTGTGACCTTCACCGTTAGCCATCAGTTAGCCGTCTCAACTCTATTGGGGTACTATTCCAGAATGAGTTACAGTCTCTGGGGAAACCATAGGTGAGCAAGCTTTTTTCCCATCCCAATACTTAGAAACACCTCTTTCAAATACTCTTGGTTTACACAGTATGGCGTTATAATCAGTGGCAGAGGTCAAACTACCAGTCAGAATTCAAGCTATGGCTTTCCACTGGTTAGCCTATGACCTTGACCTCAACCATGAAAACAGTTAATTCTAACGCATCTAGCTAATAAGAGTAACTCAACCCGGTAGCCATCTATTCCACCTTGTCTGGAAAGCACTCCATTACTAAACATTGAATTGTCAATATAGCTAACTCACTCTCTGTGTGTTAGTAGTAATGATGAATGTGAATAAATGATCTATGTTGGTTAGCTAGCAGGCAATCTTGCTGCATATTTAGTGACATTAACAAGCTAACAGCAAGCTGACAATATTGAAATGTCCATGTTAGAGCCACTCCAGAACCTTGACTGTGTTGTCCTTAAGCCATTTTGCCACAACTTTGGAAGTATGCTTGGGGTATTTGTCCATTTGGAAGACCCATTGGCGACCAAGCTTTAACTTCCTGACTGATGTCTTGAGATGTTGCTTCAATATATCCACATACTTTTCCCGCCTCATGATGACATCTATTTTGTGAAGTGCACCAGTCCCTCCTGCAGCAAAGCACCCCCACAACATGATGCTGCCACCCCTGTGCTTCACAGATGGGATGATGTTCATCGGCTTGCAAGCCTCCCCCTTTTTCCACTAAACATAATGATGGTCATTATGGCCAAACAGTTCTATTTTTGTTTGATCAGACCAGAGGACATTTCTCCAAAAAGTACAATCTTCATCCCCATGTGCAGTCGCAAACCGTAGTCTGGCTTTTTTATTGGCAGTTTTGGAGCAGTGGCTTCTTCCTTGCTGAGCAGCCTTTCAGGTTAAGTTGATATAGGACTTGTTTTACTGTGGACATGGATACTTTTGTACCTGTTTCCTCCAGCATCTTCACAAGGTCCTTTGCTGTTGTTCTGGGATTGATTCACACTTTTCGCACGAAAGTAAGGTCATCTCTAGGAGACAGAGCATGTCTCCTTCCTGAGCGGTATGGCGGCTGCGTGGTCCCATGGTGTTTATGCTTGCGTACTCTTGTTTGTACAGATGAACGTGGTACCTTCAGGCATTTGTAAATTGCTCCCAAGGATGAACCAGACTTGTGGAGGTCTACAATTTAATTGTTTAGGTCTTGGCTGATTTATTTTGATTATCTCATGATGTCAATCAAAGAGGCACTGAGTTTGAAGGTAGGCCTTGAAATACATCCACAGGTATACAGCCAATTGACTCAAATGATGTCAATTAGCCTATCTGAAGCTTCTAAAGACATCATTTTCTGGAATTTTCCAAGCTGTTTCAAGGCACAGTCAACTTAGTGTATGTAAACTTCTGACCCACTGGAATTGTGATGCAGTGAATTATAAGTTAAATAATCTGTCTTTAAACAATTGTTGGAAAAATGAGTTGTCTCGTGCACAAAGTAGATGTCCTAACCGACTTGCTAAAACTATAGTTTGTTAACAAGAAATTTGTGGAGTGTTTGAAAAACACTAAGTGTATGTAAACTTCCGACTTCAACTGTATGTGTTATGGCCTCATAGAACCATGACTACATGGAACTTTATTCCACATCAGGAAACTGACGCAAGCCGTAAAATTTGATTTAAAAAACAGATAAAAATACACCTTATGGAACAGCAGGGACTGTAAAGCAACACAAACATACGCAGAGACACATGCATGCACACACACACACGATAACATATGCACTATAGACACACGTACATTGTAGTATTGTTGCATGCTGGTATTATACATTATGTATTGTAGATATGTAGTGGCTTAATAATGTTAGATGTTATATGTAGTGGTGTAATAATGTTAGATGTACGTAATAATGTTAGATATTATATGTAGTGGAGTAATAATGTTAGATGTACGTAATAATGTTAGATGTTATATGTAGTGGCGTAATAATGTTAGATGTTATATGTTGTGGTGTAATAATGTTAGATTACGTAATAATGTTAGATATTATATGTAGTGGAGTAATAATGTTAGAAGTTATATGAAGTGGTGTAATGATGTTAGATTACATAATAATGTTAGATGTTATATGTAGTGGAGTAATAATGTTATATGTACGTAATAATGTTGTGTCATATGTAGTGGCGTAATAATGTTAGATGTACGTAATAATGTTAGATGCTGATAACTGTTAGATGCTGAGTAACTACAATGTTGTTCATCCATCCTCAGTTTTCTCCTATCACAGCCACCATTGGCCTCATGGTGAAATCCCTAAGCGTTTTTCTTCCTCTCCGGCAACTGCGTTAGGAAGGACACCTGTATCTTTGTAGTGACTGAGTGCATTGAGTCACCATCCAAAGTGTAATTAAAAACTTCACCATGTTCAAAGGGATATTCGATGTCTGATTTTTATTACACTTTTATCCATCTACCAATATGTGCCATTCTTTGCGAGGCAAAATCTCCCTGGTCTTTGGGGTTGAATCTGTGTTTGAAGTTCAGTCCTATACTGAGGGACCTTACAGATAATTGCATGTTTGGGGTACAGAGATTAAGTAGTCATTCAAAAATCATGTTAAATGTTTTTATTGCACACAGAGTGAGTCCATGGAACTTATTATGTGACTTGTTAAGCACATTTTTACTCCTGAACATATTTAGGCTTGCCGTAACAAAGGTGTTGAATACTTAGTGACTCAAGACATTTCAGCTTTTCATTTTTAATTTGTTTAAAAAAAATCTAGAAACATAATTCCACTTTGACATTAATGGGTATTGTGTGTAGGCCAGTGACACAAAATCTCAATTTAATCCAATTTGAATTCCGGCTGTAAAACAACTACATTTGTTTCTGAAGGCACTGTAACTTAAAACAAGTTCCTGACTTGGGCCTGGTTGACCACCTGCTGTGCCATTATTACAATGTTTTTTAATTGTGTTGAACTGATTTAGCCACTGCACAGAATATGAAGAAAGAGGGGAAACCCCTTTTCTAAGCATGTGCCAGCCTTTATAAGGCTTAGCATATAATAAAGTCTGAAAGCACTGTACATGGTTTTAAAACCCAAATATCCTTACAACGCAATCCCTTTTCCTGGTCTCTGTTTCAATGGAAATGTTAAGTGTGGGAGTGTGTGTAACTCTTGGCAGGGGTACAGCTTTGTTGTTTTTAGAGGTCAACAGGGTATGTATGTGTGCACATAATTTTTATGTGTGTGTGTGTTTTGAGGAGCATCATAAAGGTCATTCCGTGGGGTTACGAGGGACTTGTCCAGGCTTCTTCTGACAGAAAGGGACATATTCAGGGCTCAGAGGTAAGAGACCAGGGACTCCCTGGACACCTGCTGTCACCCTGACAGAGTCTGGGTCTGCTCCCCAATGTCTGAGATGGGCTCAAGAAGAAGAAGGAGAAGAAGGAGAGAGACAGAGAAACAGAGAGGGAAAGATGAAGAAGAGGGAAAGACAGTTTAACACTAAATGGGGAATGAAAACTGTCACAGATTTGTTGTCCCTACTATGGCTTGGGAGAAAGAGTAGCCCCAGGTGGGTAGACACGTTGTGGGTGGAAGAGGCTATGCCCCTCTGATATTAGCACAGTGCCGGCATGCTTTCCACGAAAGCCTTGTGTTCCTCAACTCCAGTTCTGGGTCACTGTACCGACTCCTTGCTGCCAGGGGTAACCACAGGTCATGTGTACACATACGCACACACCCAGACAGCAGGACAGCGGGGTATGTAAATATACACTGCACTTGGACCCTTTTGCTGTGTTGGCGGCCAGACGTATATAGGGCCCTATAAAAACTGTTTTATTTCTTGCCTGATTCCGTTTAGTTTTTCCCCAAATTTCGTTTTCTCCGTTTTGTTTATCCAGGTTTCCTTTCTTCACAGTTTTCCCAGGTTTTCACTCTGAAAATAACACTTTCATTAATAGAAAAACAACCAAATTGATGTCCACAACATTGTTTAAAACCACTTCAGGAGACAATTTTTGAAGTCTGGAAGAAAATTAAGCATTTCCATTTTTGGGTGTAGTTACCCTTTAATGCAAGTGCACACCAGAAAGAGACAAATGTATGCAGTTAGGGCTGCGATGGGGGATATGGAGAAAAGGTTGGAGAAGCAACTGCTGTGCTGAAATGCAATCAATATGGATGATAGTTCTGATGATATAGGTCGGGAGGATGAGGGTCAAGGACCTGAATGGTCTGTAGTGGAAATTAATAGGAAAAAGAGAGGCCATTGGAACCAGAGCAATGATGTGTCTGAGTGGAACGTTGTGATGGTGTTTGATGTGACCACAGGGGCACATCTGCACCCAATCCCTTTAACCAATGGCGTAAAGAAAGAAATAGGTGATGTTAAACTAGCCCGGTTCATTGGAAATGGTAGACTGCTAATATTCTGTGCTAGCCATGCTCAGCAGGGGAAGATCCTTCAAATGGAAACTTTCAATGGGAAGAAGATCAAAAGCCATCTCCCTGCAGCTTCTACAAAGTTAAGGGGAGTCATTTCTGGGGTCCCAATATCTATGTCCATAGATGATATTGAAGAAAATGTGAAGGGAGGCATAGTGATAGAGGCCAAAAGGTTGATCAGTAGGAAAGAGGGTCAAATACAGGCTCCCGAGTGGCGTAGCAGTCTAAGGCACTGCATCTCAGTGCTAGAGGTGTCACTACAGACATACTGGTTCGAATCCAGGTTGTATAACAACCGGCTGTGTTTGGGAGTCCCATAGGGCGGCGCACAATTGGCCCAGTGTCGTCCGGGTTTGGCTGGTGTAGACCGTCATTGTAAATAACAATTTGTTCTTAACTGACTTAGCTTGTTAAATAAGTAAATGCTTATTGATGTGCTGCTGAGGTTTTACCTGGAAAAGTACAGATAGGATTCCTTAGTTTCAAAATCAGAGAATTTGTCCCATCCCCATTGCGGTGTTTTAAATGCCAAAGAATGGGCCATGTAGCTGCTCAGTGGAAAGAAAAGATGTGTGGAGGAAAACATGATTACTGTGACTGTGGAAGCAATGTGAAGGTTAACTGTTGTAATTGGGGGGGGTAGTGCCGCATTTGGTGGATGCCTGGTACAGAGAGAGTATAAAATGGCCCAGAGATATAGACACAATCATGATGTATCATACGCAGAGGCTGTAAGACAGATTGGTGGAACTACTAGGCAGACTGATGGAGCTACTATGACTGCTCCTGTAGTAAGTGGATCTACTGTCAGACTGATGGAGCTACTATGGCTGCTCCTGTAGTAAGTGGATCTACTGTCAGACTGTTGGAGCTACTATGACTGCTCCTGTAGTAAGTGGATCTACTGTCAGACTGATGGAGCTACTATGACTGCTCCTGTAGCAAGTGGATCTACTGTCAGACTGATGGAGCTACTATGGCTGCTCCTGTAGTAAGTGGATCTACTGTCAGACTGATGGAGCTACTATGGCTGCTCCTGTAGTAAGTGGATCTACTGTCAGACTGATGGAGCTACTATGGCTGCTCCTGTAGTAAGTAGATCTACTGTCAGACTGATGGAGCTACTATGGCTGCTCCTGTAGTAAGTGGATTTACTATGTTTGTTAGCAGTTAGTAGAAATGTATTTATTTATTTATTTATTTTCTTGGTAGTACAGAATGTGACAAACCATGATTGATTGCACACTCTAGCACAGCACGTGGCAGCATGAACCTTAAACGTTTGTACGCGGACCGCCATTAAACCAAAGGAGAAGAAGAAGAATAATAAGAAGAAGCCCATTGTTTGTTTAAGTGGTGTTGCTATTGTGCTAAAGTGATTGCATAGTTTGTCATCAAAAAGGCCAATGGATTGATGCAAATAATCATGATATCATTCTGCTAGGTAAGCATAGGATACTTTGTAGTTAACATTTCATTGAGAAAGGTTTTTGGGAAAGTCTTTCCATCTCTACTAGAAGACGGTTCCCACTGGGCACACACTGGTTGAATCAACGTTGTTTCCATGTCATTTCAGTGAAATTCTGTTGAACCAATGTGGAAAAGATGTTGAATTTGTCACGCCCTGACCTTAGAGAGCCATTTTATTTCTCTATTTGTTTAGGTCAGGGTGTGATTTGGGGTGGACATTGTTGTCTATTTCTTTGTTTTTGGCCGAGTATGGTTCCCAATCAGAGGCAGCTGTCTATCGTTGTCTCTGATTGGGAATCATACTTAGGCAGCCCTTTTTCAACCTTTCTGTTTTGGGATCTTGTTTTTGTGTAGTTGCCTTGTGCACTGCAATACTGCACGTTTGTTATATTCTTTGTTGTTTTTGTTGTAAGTTTCACTATTAAATAATGTGCAACTCTACGCAAGCTGCGCCTTGGTCCGATCCTTTCAACAAACGTAACAGAATTATCATCCTCACTAACTGCTACACAAAGTGTAGACTAGCACGCACTGCACATATACACACAGACATGGGCATTCCTGTGCCTTTTCAGATTGTTGCATGAAAATACAAATCACTGATGCATTTTGTTATTTTCTTATGATTCACTTGGTCAAATTAATGCTTTTTCTAATAAGTTCAATAGATGTAGTTAAATTCCTAGAAACCTTTTTTTTGTATTGTTGAATTCCATTTGAATTTCTGGATTCTGTGATTCCGTCCACATTCTCCACAACATGTATTTCATAGAGCCCTACGTGTAGGAATGCTGAGGCCAAACTGCCAACACAGCCTATCTTAGTTTGGATGACTCTAGGAGCAGGTAAACAGTTTATGTCTGTGTTGGGTAGTTGAGTATGTGTACATTAAACTCAGCTCACAGCCTATACACATGGCACGTACTGTATGTGGCTGAGGAAAAGGTTTTATGTTAGTTTACCTAAGCTTTTTATGGCTAGGCGTCCCGCTAGCGGGACAACTTCCGGTGAAACTGGAGGGCGCGCAATTCAAATAAATAATCATACAAATTATGGATATTAAACATTTAGGTACATACAAGTGTCTTATATCGGTTGAAAGCTTAAATTCTTGTTAATCTAACTGCACTGTTCGATTTACAGTAGCCATTCGAGTGAAAGCATGTCATGCGACCGTTTGATATTTTTCCACCGGTTTAATAAATTCACAAATAGCGATTAAATATTCACTTACTTTTTGAAAATCTTCCTTTGATTTGTCATCCAAAGGGTCGCAGTTATGACATGTAGTGTCGTTTTGTAGAATCCTTCTTTATATCCCAAAAAGTCAGTTTAGTTGGCGCCATCGATTTGAGTAATCCACTCTTTCAACATGCAGAGATAGGAATCCGAAAATCTACCCCTTGTTTCAACAAGTTAAAATACATTGCTATTGACTCCTCAGATACCCTAAAATGTAATCAAACTATAATATTTAATACGGAAAGAAGTATGTTCAATAGAAAACTGATTTTAGCAGGTGCGTCTTGTCTTCATCCCGAGCCCAAACACACATTTCCAAGACTGTGTCCCTATACTAAAACTCATTATTCTTATTCGTTTTGGAAGTTAAAAGCCTGAAACCTTGAACATAGACTGCTGACAACCTGTGAAAGCCATAGGAATTGCATCCTGGGAGCGAGAATTCAGTATGACCCTATAGTTTCCATTGTAAGAGCATTGGCTCTGTTTCTTCTTTGGATTTTCTCCTACCATATCTATTGTGTTATAGTGTCCTACATTATTTTAACATTTCCACAACCTTCAAAGTATTTTCTTTCCAATGGTACCAATTATATGCATATCCTGGCTTCAGGGCCTGAGCAACAGCCAGTTTACTTTGGGCACGTCAGTCAGCCGAAAATTGAGAAAAAGGGACCCTGGCCCTAACAGTTACCCTGTGGTGAAGTACACGAGTTCACTACAACAACAGAAAGCAGTAGTTCCTAAATCATGGCTTACTCTTTTTGGGTCATTGTCAAGTGGATGGGACAAAAGCTAGAGACATTTGTTTTGTTTATTTAGTCGGTAACAGTAAAAACCCCAAAGCTTTCGGTGGTTCAGAGAATACAAAGAGGCTTTCCCAACTCCAGTCCTCGAAGACCCCAAAGGAGACATTTTTGTTGTTGCCCCCAACAAACAGACCTGATTCAACTCATTGAGGGCTTGGTGATTAGCTGACAAGTTGAACGAGGTTTGCTTATCCGAGGATACAACAAAAAATGTGGATCAACAAAACAACAATACATTTAATTTCTCTTGACCCTGGTATGTTGACTCACAGACGGTATAATTCACATCCTCTTTTTAGTGAAGCCTTCATTTTTAAAGCTGTGTGTGTTGCCCCGTCATATTACTCAAACTCTGGGATAAACGCCATGCAGCATCCATTCCATAGGGAGGGCAGTTTGAACTGGCAATCTAACTGACCACTTGACTGACTTTCTAAATGAAAGACATTGCTTGATTCTTCCCCGTCATCCCTCTGATTTCCTCTTTCCGCTGGCATCCAATCGCTAACTGTCTGGGGACACCACCTGCCCCAGCTGAGTCCCTGTGACAAACTTCAGCCACACTGTCTGGGCCCCGTGAGTAATGACGTCTATGAGACACACACACACACACACACAGGCTGTTTACACAGAGTGAGGCATAACATAAAGCAGAAACAGAGGGGCAAAACAGACCATACACACACACACACACACACACACACACACACACACACACACACACAAGACAAATAACATGTCACAATGTGTGGACAAGGTATGACCTCATTTTCGAAATCCCAGCGTGGTCAATTCCACCTATCAAGTAGAGTTGGGGGTTTGATAGGATGCACACCCAATGTCACCTCAGTGATCAATCTTATGGTGAAGTGAACAGTGTGGAATGACTGTAAAAGCTTGCAAGAAAAGGTCATATTCATACATTGGTAATAGGGGATATGTGGCATCTTCCCTCTGGTGTAGGCAACACATATACAGTGGGGAGAACAAGTATTTGATAACCTGCAAAATCGTCAGTGTTTCCTACTTACAAAGCATATGAGTACGCTCAGGAATGAGAGTACACTCAGGAATGAGACGCGTTCTGTCTCCTGGAGATGAACGCACTTTGGAGCGAAAAGTGAAAGTCAATCCCAGAAAAACAGCAAAGGACCTTGTGAAGATGCTGGAGGAAACAGGTACAAAATAATCTATATCCACAGTAAAACAGGTCCTATATCAACATAACCTGAAAGGCTGCTCAGCAAGGAAGAAGCCACTGCTCCAAAACTGCCATAAAAAAATGCAGACTACGGTTTGCAACTGAACATGGGGACAAAGATGGTATTTTTTGGAGAAATGTCCTCTGGTCTGATGAAACAAAAATAGAACTGTTTGGCCATAATGACCATCGTTATTTTTGGAGGAAAAAGGGGGAGGCTTGCAACCCGAAGAACACCATCCCAACCGTGAAGCACGGGGGTGGCAGCATCATGTTGTGGGGGTGCTTTGCTGCCGGAGGGACTGGTGCACTTCACAAAATAGATGGCATCATGAGTCAGGAAATTATGTGGATATATTGAAGCAACATCTCAAGACATCAGACAGAAAGTTAAAGCTTGGTCAAAAATGGGTCTTCAAAATGGACCATGACCCCAAGCATACTCCCAAAGTTGTGGCAAAATGGCTTAAGGACAACAAAGTCAAGGTATTGGAGTGTCCATCACAAAGCCCTGACCTCAATCCTATAGAAAATTTGTGGGCAGAATTGAAAAAGCGTGTGTGAGCAAGGAGGCCTACATACAGTGCCTTGCAAAAGTATTCGGCCCCCTTGAACTTTGCGACCTTTTGCCACATTTCAGGCTTCAAACATAAAGATATAAAACTGTATTTTTTGGTGAAGAATCAACAACAAGTGGGACACAATCATGAAGTGGAACGACATTTTTTGGATATTTCAAACTTTTTTAACAAATCAAAAACTGAAAAATTGGGCGTGCAAAATTATTCAGCCCCTTTACTTTCAGTGCAGCAAACTCTCTCCAGAAGTTCAGTGAGGATCTCTGAATGATCCAATGTTGACCTAAATGACTAATGATGATAAATACAATCCACCTGTGTGTAATCAAGTCTCCGTATAAATGCACCTGCACTGTGATAGTCTCAGAGGTCCGTTAAAAGCGCAGAGAGCATCATGAAGAACAAGGAACACACCAGGCTGGTCCGAGATACTGTTGTGAAGAAGTTTAAAGCCGGATTTGGATACAAAAAGATTTCCCAAGCTTTAAACATCCCAAGGAGCACTGTGCAAGATTAATATTGAAATGGAAGGAGTATCGGACCACTGCAAATCTACCAAGACCTGGCCGTCCCTCTAAACTTTCAGCTCATACAAGGAGAAGACTGATCAGAGATGCAGCCAAGAGGCCCATGATCACTCTGGATGAACTGCAGAGATCTACAGCTGAGGTGGGAGACTCTGTCCATAGGACAACAATCAGTCGTATATTGCACAAATCTGGCCTTTATGGAAGAGTGGCAAGAAGAAAGCCATTTCTTAAAGATATCCATAAAAAGTGTTGTTTAAAGTTTGCCACAAGCCACCTGGGAGACACACCAAACATGTGGAAGAAGGTGCTCTGGTCAGATGAAACCAAAATTGAACTTTTTGGCAACAATGCAAAACGTTATGTTTGGCGTAAAAGCAACACAGCTCATCACCCTGAACACACCATCCCCACTGTCAAACATGGTGGTGGCAGCATCATGGTTTGGGCCTGCTTTTCTTCAGCAGGGACAGGGAAGATGGATGGAGCCAAATACAGGACCATTCTGGATGGAGTCTGCAAAAGACCTGAGACTGGTACGGAGATTTGTCTTCCAACAAGACAATGATCCAAAACATAAATCAAAATCTACAATGGAATGGTTCAAAAATAAACATATCCAGGTGTTAGAATGGCCAAGTCAAAGTCCAGACCTGAATCCAATCGAGAATCTGTGGAAAGAACTGAAAACTGCTGTTCACAAATGCTCTCCATCCAACCTCACTGAGCTCGAGCTGTTTTGCAAGGAGGAATGGGAAAAAATGTCAGTCTCTCGATGTGCAAAACTGATAGAGACATACCCCAAGCGACTTACAGCTGTAATCGCAGCAAAAGGTGGCGCTACAAAGTATTAACTTAAGGGGGCTGAATAATTTTGCACGCCCAATTTTTCAGTTTTTGATTTGTTAAAAAAGTTTGAAATATCCAATAAATGTCGTTCCACTTCATGATTGTGTCCCACTTGTTGACGATTTTTCACAAAAAAATACAGTTTCATATCTTTATGTTTGAAGCCTGAAATGTGGCAAAAGGTCGCAAAGTTCAAGGGGGCCGAATACTTTCGCAAGGCACTGTACCTGACTCAGTTACACAAGCTCTGTCAGGAGGAATGGGCCAAAATTCACCAAACTTATTGTGGTTAGCTTGTGGAAGACTACCCAAAGCGTTGACCCAAGTTAAACAATTTAAAGGCAATGCTACCAAATACTTCTGACCAACTGGGAATTTGATGAATGAAATAAATCATTCTCTCTGACATTTCACATTCTTAAAATAAAGTGGTGATCCTTACTGTCAAGAATTGTGGAAAAACTGAGTTTAAATGTATTTGGCTAAGGTGTATGTACATTTCTGACTTCAACTGTACGTAGGGTGGGGGTATATATATATATATATATATATATATATTATACCTAAAGGGGTCCAACCATTTATAATCAAATATCTAAATGATCCATAGGATCGCCGTCTTAAAACATTTCCTTGAACATAGACTGCTGATAACCTGTGAAAGCCTAGAAATTGCATCCTGGGAGCGAGAATTCAGTATGACCCTATAGTTTCCATTGTAAGAGAATTGGCTCTGGTTTTTCTTTGGATTTTCTCCTACTATATCTATTGTGTTATAGTGTCCTACATTATTTTAACATTTCCACAACCTTCAAAGTATTTTCTTTCCAATGGTACCAATTATATGCATATCCTGGCTTCAGGGCCTGAGCAACAGCCAGTTTACTTTGGGCACATCAGTCAGCCAAAAAAAATATATATAGTGCATTCGAAAAGTATTCAGATTCCTTTCCTTTTTCCACATTTTGTTACGTTACAGCCTTATTTTAAAATGGATTGAATAACAGATAATCCTCATCAATCAACACACAATACCCCATAATGACAAAGCAAAAACAGGTTTTTAGAAAACAGATATCTTATTTACATAAGTATTCAGACCCTTTCCTATGAGACTTGAAATTGAGCTCAGGTGCATCCCTGTTTCCATCGATCATACTTGAGATGTTTGTACAACTTGATTGGAGTCCTCCTGTTGAATTGATTGGACATGGTTTGGAAAGTCACACACCTGTCTATATAAGGTTCCACAGTTGACAGTGCATATCAGAGCAAAAACTAAGCCATGAGGTTGAAGGAATTTTCAGTAGATTGTGCCAAGAGACAGATCTGGGGAAGGGTAACAAAACATGTATGCAGCATTGAAGGTCCCCAAGAAAACAGTGCCCTTCATCATTCTTAAATGGAAGAAGTATGGAACCACCAAGACTCTTCCTAGAGCTGGCCGCCCGGGCCGCTTGACAGACCTCTTGGAGTTTGCCAAAAAGTCCCTAAAGACTCTCAGACCAAGAAACAAGATTTTATGGTCTGATGAAACCAAGATTGAACTACTTTACCTGAATAACAAGTGTCACATCTGGAGGAATCTTGGCACCATCTCTATGGTGAAGAACGGTGGTGGCAGCATCATGCTATGGGGATGTTTTTCAGCAGCAGGGACTAGGAGACTAGTCAGGATCGAGGGAAAGATTGACAGAGCAAAGTACAGAGAGATCCTTGATGAAAACCTGCTCCAGAGTGCTCAGGACCTCAGACTGGGGCGAAGGTTCACCTTCCAACAGGAAAACCACCCTAAGCACACAGCCAAGCCAACGCAGGAGTGGCTTTGGGACAAGTCTCAATGTCCTTGAGTGGCCTAGTCAGAGCCCGGACATGAACCCGATCTAACATATCCGGATAGACCTGAAAATAGCTGTGCAGCAACTGAGTGAAAGGTCTGAATAGTTATGTAAATGTGATATTTCAGTTGTATTTATTTATTTTATTGCTTCGTCATTATGGGGTATTGTGTGTAGATTGATAAGGGATAAAGAACAATTTAATCCATTTTAGATTAAGGCTGTATTGTGACCAAAATGTGGAAAAAGTCAAGGGGTTTGAATACTTTCAGCAAGCTAAAAACACAGAGCCTAATGTTAGCTAGCTAGCTGCTACGAGGATGTCATGTCATGCCATTGGAGGAGTGTGTGAGTGACTTTTTCCCCCTCCTATCTTTTTCCGGTGGCTATACACAGCTAGAGATGCAGCTGTCATTTGGTTAGCTAGTAAGAACTTTAACGACTGTTATCCAGGTAGCACATCTCTTGGATTCGCAAATTCACTTTTGCTATATTCTAAGTTTTCAGAGCACAGAACTGCTGAATTTACTAATGTGCAACAGCCGCTGAATATGACCGGAATCAGTAAACACAGGCAAAAAAAGTAATATTTAGTCAAGAACGCTCTAGATAACATGTAAACAGCCTAACCAGCTCTGCTACGGCGAGGAAAATGGTCAGAGTGAGGTGTTCTCTCGTTTGTCTTGAAGTAGCTAGCTAGGAAGCTAGCCAACTTTAGCCAGTTAGCTTGGTTGCTTGATTGGGACAAGCATGCATTGGCAGGCAAGCACCTGTGTCGACTCCAGCCCTGGACAAGACAGATATTTTTATTCAGGTTTATTTACTGCACTGCCTTTTTAATTGTCCAAACGCAAGGCCGCTTTCTCACTCTATATTACTATAGAATTTTCACAAATGCCTTAATATTAGGTAATTCACAAACAATCTAAGAATTTATTACATGAAAATTGCCATATCTAAGTGCTCACTTGTCAGAAAATCATTTTTAAAAAGTGGCATTCTTCCTGGGGGTGTATATGAAAAGATTTTTGTAAACATTTCATGTTGCTAATATGCTGTCAGTTCCCCACACAAATAATTTTCAAAGAGATTGCTAAAAACAAGCGCGCTGCAATAGAAAGCACAGTTCCACTCACCAGATGATGATCATTTGAAACTTAATGTCTTGTTTAAAGTTCTTTTTGATAACACCTGCTGCAAACTAGCCAACAACAATGGGGTATTCTTCAGTGTTAACCCTTTCCTTTCCAACAAAAACTGAAGACATTAAATCAGAACATCATTGAAAATATCATTATCATTATTATTTTATAAGTCTTTAGCCCTTCTCTGAAGGCGTAGAAGGCCCATTGTTCCCCACTGTGTTTGGGTTAGTAATAATTTGTAGAATGGCTCTATTTTCCCTCAGCATTCATTTTTTACTGTTCTGAATGTCTAAAGAATTCATATTTTGTTCTGAAATATGAACACAGAAATACTTTGAACTCTTATTATGGTGGTGATTTGACAAAATTACAATCATGGTCTTGAATTGGGCTCACATTTTTCTTGTCTCAGTCTTTACTTGGTCTCTGACTCGATTTGCTCCAGTCTTGAATCGGTTCTCGCTTTAGATGGTCTCGAACACAACACTGCATTTTACTGCTCAAGATTAACTATAATCCAGACAAAGACAGTATGTGTGGCTTTTAAAAATGAGAAATGGCGCTAGGGGAGACACTTGACTAAAACAGGATCATGACTCAGCCTTTCAGCGTTTTCAGACATTCCTGAGTTCTCGTGACAGTCTGAGAAGTAGGACAAGCACCTGACGTAAGGATAAATCATCTCCAAAACATTGCCAGCTGGGGAGGAATAGCAGAGACATTGGGACTGAGGAATGAGAGAAGGGGAAGAGGAGGGGTGTCAAACTACTGCCAGATAAGATTTCCCATTCAAACTGCCAAGTATACAGTTCAAATGAATGTATATTGAACAAAAATATAAACGCAACATGCAACAATTCTAAAGATTTTGCTGAGTTACAGTTGATATAAAGAAATCAGTCAATTGAAATAAATTCATTAGGCCCTAATCTATGGATTTCACATGACTGGGCAGGGGCGCAGCCATGGTTGGGCCACAAATGGGCTAACAGGGATGTAGACAAAGGTGCACAAAATTGAGAAATAAGCTTTTGGTACATATGGAACATTTCTGGAATCTTTTATTTCAGCTCATGAAACATGGTGTACTTTACATGTTGTGTTAATATTTTTGTTCAGTTTAGTTTGCTTTACAAAATAATTTGTAGCGTACATGTCATTCAAGATTCTAAACTGAAAGACACAGTGATTAACTAAAATGACTTGAGTGAACTTGGTTCCCCTCCCCCCTTGCGATACACTGCCTTATTTTCCCCACATGGACTACAGAGGGGCAGGGCAGCTTGTGTTCATGCATTTGCCCATAAAAGCCTGCACCGTCTACAATTTTAGCCGTCTTATGCCACGATTTTGCCGTCCTTGACAAAATTACCAGTGTAGACAAATTCTTAGGTCATAAATGATTGTCGGATGTCTTGGCTTGTTCAGTGTGACAGGAGCCGTGTGAATACCCATACTTGCGTCCTAAATAGTAGGCTGTTTGAGAATGCTAAAAAAGTTTAAGAGTATGCAACATTTCGAAAATCAAGTATACTTTAAATGCCCGGATGCCATACTCATTTAGGCTTTGACAACAGCTGATCATTAGATACGGGGATGTGCTACCGATACCAACCAGTAGCGGCAAATAATGCATTTTTTAAAAAAACTACTATGGTTTAAACGCCAGGATGTTACACCCATTTCAGCTCGTCATCTTGTAGAATTCGATGCACACTTTTCCACAATGCATTGGAAGAGGTGGGCTGAGGGACTAGTTCAAGTAGCCAAACAAAACCAGGCTACTTATTTGGGAAGATGCTGAATAGCAAAGCTTCTGCGGTGGTGTTCAAATGTAGGCTAATGTAGTTTTTGTTCTCCTTAAAATGACCACTAGTATTGCATCGTTGGCTACATCTTTACCCAAAGTGGCCCTCTGGGTCATTGAAGTGTTTTTTTGTTCTCGTAGCCTTCATCAGCACAGGGGAGCTGTGTTATTGATGTCAAGTTAATCAGACCTTTTGATTTGAACATATGGATTGGTTTAGATTTGTAGGCTAGGCTACCTATTTCATTTATGGAGCAAGCCTTAGCTGTCATTCTGATCTTGTTCCCAATGATCGGTGCTTTAGTTGTTTCGATTCAGCAGATCTGAATTTGCTATGCACCCAACTCTACGTTTTTCTGTGCAATACCCTTATGAGTTGAACAGTTGGTGTGTACTAGGCAGTACTAGAAACCAAAGTACACAGCACTTCGGTTTCTAAATATGTTGAATTCAATTAATGTATTCAGTTCTTTTAAAATAGGATAGATGGGTTATATGCACTACAGTATAGGTAGAATGTGATAGGAATACTGAGTAGGCCTATAACTGCATATCTATTCAGTTTAAATTAATCAAGTTAGAAATTAGCTATTGTCAAGCTGGTAAATGTGATGCAGGGCTGTTGAATTTGGCACACTTTTTACCAAATGGTACGTGCTAAAAAATATGCGACGATGAGTACATAGTATGCAATACGCCAATTCAGACACGGCAAGGGTCTTGGTTTGTTGATTAATTATCACTACGTGTAGTCATAGGCGCTGACAATGTTCTGACAGAAATGTTGAGCCTTCACTGTACAGTGTGGCTGGTGTTACAAGATGATCCCTGTGACTGACCAATAGGAACACAACCGGAAATGACGCCATGCAGGTTTCTCAAACCAACAGACACTCGTAAACCTATGTTCGATCAGGAAACCGGGCGGTCAGAGTGATATGTAATGAACATTAAAGACAGTGACATACAGTGTGGGACAGCCTTAAGCACATGGCTGTGTGCAGTAAACATGTACAGTGAAATGGAGATTTGACATTGAATTAAAAGGGTTGTTGAAAGGCCAGCTAGCATGAGGCTGCTAGGACTGTGTGGTCAGAGTAAACAGGCTAGCCATGCTCATGACTATCTAATAAAAATTAAGTTCTAATTTCAAGGTAGGACACGTGACTCCAGTCATACATGATTTATAAAAATGTATTTGTGAGATCAATACATTTGAGAATTATGTACAAAACATACAAAAGCATTAAGTTAAGGTAGACAACTGTGCAGAACCTCTTATCAATAAAAATGAAACACTTAAATAAGAAATTGATAACCCCTATAAAGTTCAAGTGAGGCAGTGAAAGAAAATAATTCTGATTCCTGCCCAGGTGTCTGGCCGATACCTGTGATAAGTCATTTTTGCATTTGCATGCACCACCACTCTACAAGTTACTTTAGGCATAAAAAGATGGCATCCTTTCATAAATTAAACTTGCTGAGAGTTCCTCAGCTGCTCTAGTCTGCTTTTCAACTGTTCACTCTTTTTCCTCAACTGCTCTTTCAACAATAACAGTTTCTGCTCGTCCGTTTGCATACTGAAAATGCACTCTGTCGCCTTTTTGAGTATGACAACTTTGGCTGCCTTCTCATTGTTCGCCACGTCCGGGATCTCATCCCGTAATGCGAAAAAGCTCAACTTGAGCTCGTTTCGCCTTTGCCTCTCCAGCACATTGTGAGTCCTCCGTTTGTCATTATCCTCAGAGTCTGACGTTCTGGGACTCGAGCACTTGCGGTTGTTGCTGATTTGCTTGAGTACTCTCCCACTGCTCTCAAACTTAATCCTCTTGATGGGCTGCTCGCTCCTTGTCGACGGGTGAGCGGCGTAGTTGTGTTGGTGGATGTTGACGTGACACCTTTTCAGGACAAGGGGGCAGAGGTGTGTGCTACTAGACATGTGCAAGTCTGACCTCCTTACAGACTTTCTCTTTTCCACTGTCACCACGTCAATCTCTTCTTCCTCCTCTTCCTCTGTGAAAAAAAGTAAGCATTTATTATCCATGTGGACTATATATCACCACATCCATTTGACGACTTTGGCTCCCTGCCCCTCAATGGTAGAGTTCGTTTTCATGGCCCAGTTCCCCGGGTGGGCGGAGTTTGCTAATTTTAGACCATTCCATTGGTCTTTAACTGAAATCTCCACCCACCCTGTAACACAAAACTCCACCATTCTGCTGAGCATTGCTGCACAAGGTAGGTGCAACGGCCAACTCCCCACCCTTGGAAATTGAGGGAGACAGCTCCTTAAGCAAAAACTAGTGACATGGCAAACCCCATGCTCCACTTAAAAGCAGTACTCGCATAGTAGTGTATTAAGACAAATCACAATTCTGATGTATGCATGCTATCACAACATGAGTAATATCTTTCTGCAAAAGATATGCAGTCCAGCTATGAATAATTAATTACAGCATTAACATGTGGCGCTAATACACACCTGAATCGCTATCGCTGCTGCTACCACTGTTCGGTGGGGTATCCAAAGGCAATGCCATGGCACACGCTGTAGTCGTTTTTGTGTGTTTAGGGTTCTCGGCAACCGGGTAAGGGAACACCACAGAAGGGTCAATGCATTCCGATGCGGAGTTATTCAGGTCTTGCAGGTAATTCAAGTTTAGATTCGTGCTGGTTACTGCGCTAGCTTCCCCGGCCACGCTAGAGTCCCTTCTCGCTTGCAGCGTTGCTAGTCTCTCGGACACTACTTTCTCCAGTTTAGCAGCAGCCGAAAAACTGCTCCACATACAGTCCCGGATAATGATAGATTTGAGAAAAGACTGGGAGTAGTCCGCGTCACAAATGAAACTATGGTTCACCACGTCATCCCCGAGAAATTCCGTGACCATCTCCAGCTGGTCTGCAGTCGAAGGGAAGAGGCTTGATAGAGAGGGTCGCCGGCTGGGAGAAAGCGGTGGTGTCGGCAGCAGTTCGAATTTCTTCCATATATCCTCGCTTGGAGCAGGGGGTTGGAGTTGGCTGTGTTGCCGGTGATAGAAATTATCCTCCTCAATGTCGAAGTAAAAGTAGGGCTGGACCGAGTCATAGTCGTAGTCATAGTTTTTACTGGCCATGTTTGAATTCAGCGGCATTGTGACTGCCTGTAATAAATGGGAGAAAAGAAAGGAGTCACGTTCGTTAGATCTGCGTCAGAACCTTAGCTATCAGTTCATTTAAATGCCCGTCTCCAGCCTTGGATGTTGGGAAATCATTCAACAATTATTGTATTGCAAAATCCATACATTTAAATCTCAACTTGGATTAACCGATTTCAAGAGTTCAGCAAGAACTAACGTTGGTTAACTAGGAAACTAACCCAATGCATCCCAAAGGAGCAGCTGTCAGTAAAAAAGTCGTTCGCAGTTTTACAATCCAGCTCGACACATTACAATTTACAGTGAGAAGCCATATTAGCCGAGAGATAGCTAGAAAAGTCTAGCATTTTACTAAGACGTCAAATTTCCATTTATTGACCAGTTTGTACAAGCTGTCAAAAACAAACATTAAAAGGAATAAGGCATATTTTTACCGTAGCAGTGACAGCACAAACAAAATACTTGTTCGTTGAGAAAGCAGGCGAAATAAAAGAGCCGAAGTCAACACCGTTGTTGTAAAGTCCTTTGAGCCCAGTGCTGCGTGTGTCTATCACCACCCTACTGACTGCAAGATTAACAACAGCTGCTCCCGCGGCTTTTAATACTACGGATTTGGTTTCTCACTCCGCCAAACCACACTGCTCTTTCCCGCCAAATGCACATTGCGTAGTAACATAAACACTAAATATGGGGATTATTTTGCACAATAGAAATTATCCCTCAACTTGATACAATTGAGGTATGTGTTTGATTTAATATAAGGGTGGAGACTTTTAGCCGAATGGCGCTGCTATTTGGGGGAACTATTTTCCAGGGCGGAATCATACATAGTGTGAGTTTGTGGAGGGGCGTGTCCGTAGTAAAGCGTAGCTCCACAGACCAGACAGAAGAATGGTAGTAAATGATGCAGGGGCTGTTCCGGGAAAATTCGCTCACAGTTCTACGCAGACATCTTTCAGCCAAGTGTGGACCTCCAAATTCCATTTAAGTTGAATGGAGTCGGTGTTTATTTTGATATTTATGTTGAGTCTAAGCGTTTTTTGTACACGCCATGCATTTGAAAGGGAGTTTTAACAATATGGGCTACACCATAGTATTTTGTTTGAATGGATGAACTGAATAAATAACCTTGTGTAGATACAAGAAACCACGTTAATATGTGTCAGCTGGCTCAAGTAAGGGCATCATGGTGCACTGTTTATTTGTCACAAAACTTCACTCATGGCTTCCTTCACCCTAGCTAGTAGCCTACATGTAGAGAACCAATGATGAAATGTCAAAGATGAACGATTGCGTTGAATGTCAAAACGTCATGCCTTTGCAATGGGTGCAAGCCACTGTGAGATTTGAAGACTGCAATATGCATTCTTGAAACATGATATTTTATCTGCATATACTATAGGCTGTATTCATAGAATAAATGGAATGGTTCACATTCATAGACGAGAATGAATCAAACTTAATGTAATATAATGTTTGTAGGGCTAATTCAGTTGCTGTATATTTTGAATACTTGTTGTAATTGTACTACATTGTCGTTTTTTTAAGTAAAAGACAACATAATGCACATTCCTGTCAGCATCAGTGGCTTACGAGGAATTTTGCTGAATAATATGATAACCTTGACGATTATGCGGTGTGCCCACGCCTAGTAACAGTGCACTGAGAGAAATGAACTATTGTGCAATTGCTCCCTCAGTTGGTGAAAAGTGATATCCCCAATTTCGCAAGTTGTGAGGAGATTGGCTTAGTGCAGTAAATCAGGGACAAATTACACAAACAGACATACGCTACATAAATACAGACATTGGCTAAGTGCAGCACTACTGCCTTCCTTCCGAAGCACTGCCTCCAGATCTAGATTTCCTACTACCAGGGGTGCAACTTTGGTTTTAGAAGTGGGCGGGACATAACCTGGCAGGGGTCCTCCCTTTTTTGGGACTCTACAACTAATTTCCTGCATTTCTATTAGGGCTGTCCCGACCAAATACAAAAAATCTTGCTTCACCAAGAGCAGTCTTTTCTTTTCGACCAATCGATTGGTCAACATTTTTAAACATATATTTTTTCATATATAGACACACCCTATGTGCTTTAATAAAAGGAACTGAAGGAACTCAGTTCTTAAATAATGAAGTTATTAAACAATGAAGACACACAAATTACTCAAAAGGGAGCCAGAGATCAGGATAGCCTAACCAGAAAAAAAAAATCCTGTTCTTGACCTTCCTCCCGCTGCTGCTGTCCTTCACAGATTCTGCCGCTATGCTCCTGAAGTTGCTGGTAATAGGCTACACCAGCCAGTGGCCGGCAACCTTTTCCATTTAGAGTGCCAATTTATCTTACCTTTTCTACCAATCTGAGTGCCAGTTATGATTTTCATATGCACATTTTTGTGGAACAATTTAATTTATAATAGACTTTGTATCTCAAAATCATTGTCTGTGGTTAATATACATTCTATCTAAATGAAAATTACACAAATCTAAAAGTAACTTTTATTTCCAACTATGTAATTAATAACCAACATTTTGAGGGCCTATTGTCATTCTCAATTGATTCTAAAAACAGACTTTGTTTACTTGCTGTTTGAGGTGAAAAAAATAATACTTTGAGAAGCTCTACAGCTCATTAGTGGTGGTGAGTTAAGACAATCAGACATCCCCAGATTGGCACATTTGTGACCGACCTGCTCAAATCGGTCTTATGAAAGAAAATTTGAAATTGTGTTTTTACAATTAGATAAAAGTAGAGACTCAGAGCTACAAAATGGTATATCATACACTACAGTTGAGGAACAATAGGCAAGTAATATTTATTTGAAAGTTGATAAACTTGTAAACTCACTTTTGAGAAAATGGCCTTTGAATGTTTTGGTACTACTACTGGAGAGCCCTCCTTTGTCTACACCCATTCAGCATCATTCACACCCTCTTAAACTTTAGCCCCACCAATCTCTTTAACGGTTGATCCGAGCGTTCTGTACTAACAACAGCAGTCAATACCTTTATTATACACCGATTCAAAATAGCTATTGATAACAAATGTGTATTTTGTTCTTGTGACCAGGAGCGTTTATTTTGGGACAGTTCTTATGTCATAAGATTTTGTAATGAGTTAGACATTTTTATTTTAAAATAAACTACTATTAATGTTAGTTTGAAAGACTCTGATATTATGTTTTATTTTGATCCAAATTATATGGACCCTGATTTAACGTTCATTGTTCATTTGTCATGGCAGATTCTTTATCCATAAAATGAAGTGGGCAGAGAACAAACCCCTCTTCACATTGTTTAGGATAGAATTTAAATATTATTTTGAAATTATAATTAAGTGTGAAAATAAAAAAGCAATAGGTACCATAAAACTTGAAAATGTATCTTAATATGTAATACCCCTGTTAGGTTTATGTACTTGTTTTTGTATTTGTTTTGTTCATAATTATAATAAAAAAATAAAAAAGCAGTCATGCAAGCTAACTTGCTAGCTACTTCCAGACACAAATGAGAGAACAGCTTACTGAACATTACTCGCCTAGGCTGTTACGTTATCCAGAGCGCTGGTGACTGTGCTGTCGGATTGTCCGTTCATAAAATTCAGAGTGTTTTACTCTCAGATCAATCAAGCGCACACTGGACGTTCTGACCTCACAACGGCAGTCAAGCACCCAAGCTAAAGTTAGCTAGCTTGCTAGCTGCTTCCAGACACATCATGAGAGAACACTCATCCTAGCAGAGCTAGTTAGGCTGTTTTCATGTTATCCAGAACGTTGGCGACTGTAAATGTGCTGCTGGCAACAATTTTATTATGCTTTTTGGCCAACGTTTACTGACACCGGCCATATTCAACAGGTGTTGAGTATTTGTAAATTCATCAGTTATTCTGCGATCTAGCACACTCAGATGAGAGTCTTTTGATAACACATGTATCTAGCTAACTAGGTAAACATTGAACCATAATCCCAACTCATGACGTTACTACCCTGCATGAATCCAACCAGGTTCAATGTTAGCTAGCTAACATTAGGCTATAACTAGTCAAGCAAATGGGTCTGAGATACGAACAATAATATCATATGCGTAATGTTAGCTAGCGAGCCAGCCAGCTAATGTTAGCTAGCTAACAGTACACTTTAACTTGAAATGAAACCACTTTGTCAAAATTAGAAACGTGTAATATCTGAAAATGTAGCTAGCTAGACTAACCCGTATACATCATCGATGGACGCGTCTCCTGTCGAATGCCATGATTGACCTTAGTTAGAAGATGTAATCTGAAGACACTTTTCTCCATCTCCATTTCTCCATAACATTAGCAAGCTAACAGTACACTTTAACTTGACATTAGGCTTATGCAGTTTTACTATGCGATACATAAAAAGAAAGCCATGTTAGAATGGATTACCTAGACATACTGACCAGCTCAAATAGACAGAATCGTGCTATATGGCAGACCAATCCAAACTCATCTCTTGGCATGTCCAGCCCACTCATTATCTCAGCCAATCATGGCTAGTGGGAAGGTTCCTGGCTTTTTCTGTGGTTAAATCAACTAGGCTCATAATTTAACAATTGTATTCTCATTTACAGATGGCATACAAGTTTGTTATTAAGGCGCATGAAAGTTCACATGTTTGAGAAAGCATTTCTGCCCCAAAAACGCATTTTGATAATTTAAAAAAAGTTTCCGTTCAAATGGCGACATAAGCCTAGTTTTCTGAAAAGAGTCACATTTATAGGCCTACAATTGCGCACAAGCCAGGTAAACTAGTACTCCTCTATATGCGTAATCAGGGGCACGTCCTTACTCAACAATGACAGGAGCATTTCAAACAAAAGTCTATGAATAAATTGATAAAACTCGTAAATGTTATACAATAAATAAAAACTTGTTCCCCACAAGTGTAGCATAAGTTGTGAGTTCTGCAAAACACATGTCCACTCCGACAATGAGAATTAATGGTAAATGACTGTAATAATAATAATAATAATAATAATAATTTGTTGAATGCATTAACAGAAATGACCATAACCAAACAAAAATTTCAGATGAGAAATTATGGAAATGAACGGCAAATAGGCTACTACTGGTGATGTATGTAATGGAGAATTTATAGACACAGCAAACAATGCACACAATGAAGTTATAAAATGGAAGGAGAGAGACATGCCTTGTGCATCTGAGCCACAATCCCCATAATCTTGGAAGTTGGCTGTAACGAATACCGCCGAAGATGGTGCCTCTTCCTGTTCTGGCGGCAATCGGTGGTCGTCGTCGGGCACGCCACCGAAGTTCCGCCCCTGCGCTTTCTTTTCTAAGACGCTGGGTCCGGCGGAACGGAACTATGATGTGGGGGACAGGGAGTTGCTAGCTGTGGTAAAAGCCCTGAAGGCATGGAGACACTGACTTGAAGGGGCTAAACACCCTTTCCTCATCTGGACTGACCACCGCAATCTGGAGTATATCCGGGCGGCGAGGAGACTGAATCCTAGGTGGGCCATGTTCTTTAGCCGATTTAGATTTACGATCTCTTATAGACCAGGTTCCCTCAACACTAAGGCCGACGCGCTGTCCCGTCTCTATGACACTGAAGACCGGTCCATCAATCCTACTCCCATCCTTCCAGGTTCTAGGCTGGTGGCTCCGGTGGTATGGGAGGTGGCCGCGGACATCGAGCGGGCGTTGCGGTTGGAACCTGCGCCTTCACGGTGTCCTACCGGTCTCAGGTACGTGCCGCTTGGTGTCCGTGATCAATTGATTCGGCGGGCTCACACACTACCTTCTTCAGGTCATCCGGGGATTGCGAGGACAGTGCGGGGTCTTAGGGGGAAATACTGGTGGCCCACCTTAGCCAAGGACGTGAGGCTCTATGTCTCCTCCTGTTCGGTGTGTGCCCAGAGTAAGGCTCCTAGGCACCTGCCTAGAGGGAAATTACAGCCTCTCCCGGTTCCACAACGGCCCTGGTCTCATCTGTCGGTGGACTTTCTTACTGATCTTCCCCCGTCTCAGGGGAACACTACCATTCTGGTAGCTCTCTAAGTCCTGCCATCTCCTCCCATTGCCTGGTCTCCCTACGTCCCTACAGACTGCGGAGGCTCTATTTACCCACGTCTTCCGACACTACGGGGTGCCGGATGACATCGTATCTGATCGAGGTCCCCAGTTCACGTCCCGTTTTTGGAGGGCGTTTATGGAATGTCTGGGGGTCTCGGTCAGCCTGACCTCTGGTTATCACCCGAGAGTAATGGGCAGGTGGAGAGAGTGAACCAGGAAGTGGGTAGGTTTCTGTGGTCGTATTGCCAGGACCGGCTAGGAGAATGGGCGAGGTACGTCCCATGGGCGGAGTTGGCCCAGAACTCACTGCGTCACTCCTCCACAAACATGTCGCCATTCCAATGCGTGCTGGGCTACCAGCCGGTCCTGGCTCCGTCGCATCAGAGTCAGACCGAAGCTCCCGCGGTGGAGGAGTGGGTACAGCGCTCTAGGGAGACCTGGAGGGCAGTCCAGGACGCTCTCAAGCAGGCCGGTGGATGGCAGAAGAAGAGCGCTGACCGCCACCGCAGTGAGGCCCCTGTGTTCGGACCAGGGGACAGGGTCTGGCTCTCGACCCGAAACCTGCCCCTCCGCCTGCCCTGCCGGAAGCTGGGGCCGCAGTGTGTGGGGCCATTTAAAGTCCTGAGGAGGATAAACGAGGTGTGTTATAGATTACAACTTCCCTCTTAATATCGCATTAACCCCTCGTTTCATGTCTCTCCTCAGGCCGGTGGTAGCTGGTCCCCTACAAGAAGGTGAGGTGCCGGAGGTCCCTCCGCCCCCCACTGGACATCGAGGGGTCCCGGGCGTACACGGTACGAGCTATTCTGGACTCGAGACGCTGGGTGAGGGGCCTGCAGTACCCCGTGGACTGGGAGGGGTACGGTCCGGAGGAGAGGTGCTGGGTACCGGTGGAGGACATTTTGGATCCTTCCCCCTTGAAGGACTTCAATCCGCCTCCACCCGGATTGCCCTGCGCCTCGCACTCCGGGTCACCCTCGAGGCCGTGGTCGGCGCACTGCGGGAGCCGCGCATCAGGGGGGGTACTGTCATGAATCCCGCCGAAGATGGTGCCTCTTCCTTTTCGGGCGGCGCTCGGCGTCGCCGGCCTACTAGCTGCCACCGATCCCCTTTTCTGTTTCATTTAGTGTTGTCTGATTAGTTGCACCGGTTTCTTGTTTAGGTTTTGGGCTATTTAAACGCAGTAGGCCCGCCGGCTTTTGTGCGGGCTTGTTTTCTGTTATTTGGTGTGTGTGATTTCTGTGGATGTTATTTTTCCCAAACCGTTTCGTCCTGTTGTTTTGGACTGGGTATTTTAGCGCCTGTGTGTGTGGCGTTGACCGACACTGTTGCTTTGGGAATAAACTATCCACGTATCTACTACCCTGCTCTCTGCGCTTGACTCCTCCACCCACTAATTCTAGAAGTACTGACAGTGGCATCCCTGTAGCATCCTCAATGGATTAGTCCACTGAGACAGGCGCAAATCACACAAATGTCTCGTGTGCCATGAAAAAATATACATATTTATGACTGCTCGACTAAAAGAATCTAATGTTTTCATTACAGACCCCTTTTGTCATACAGTAGGCTATTCAATATAAGGAGCCCAGACCTTGTGAAAGTTGCACAGTATACCCTTGTAACAAATCAGATTGAGTGATACATAACATTTCTGCCATCAATTGTGACATTGTGATAACCAACCTTCCAATTAATGGCAATGCATTTCAGAACCACTATAAATGCTAGGTTACACAGTTTCTTCCGATAACAGTATCAACATTTCCAAGCAAACAAAAACAGGGAGAATCTGTAGAGATGCTGAGGTAAAAGAACATACTCTTTGCCAAAATTCAGCCAGCCATCACAAGATCATAACATTATGAAAATGCAGTGCATTCAAAAAGTATTCAGACCCCTTCACTTTTCACATTTTGCTATGTTACAGCCTTATTCTAAAATGTATTTAAAAAAAATTATCTCTCATCAATCTACACACAGTACCCCATAATGACAAAGCAAAAACAGTTTATTTTTCGGTGCACATAAAAATAACATAAGTATTCAGACCCTTTACTCAGTACTTTGTTGAAGCACCTTTGGCAGAGATTACAGCCTCGAGTCTTCTTGGATATGACGCTATAAGCTTGGCGCATCTGTATTTGGAGAGTTTCTCCCATTCTTCTCTGCAGATCCTCTCAAGCTCTGTCAGGTTGAATGAGGTTTGTCGTTGCACATCTATTTTCAGGTCTCTCCAGAGACGATCGATAAGTTCAAGTCCAGGCTCTGGATGGGCCACTCAAGGACATTCAGAGACTTGTCCCGAAGTCACTCTTGCGTTGTATTGGCTGTGTGCTTAAGGTGGTTGTCCTGTTGGAAGTTGAACCTTCGCCCCAGTTTGAGGTACTGTGTGCTCCGGAGCAGGTTTTCATCAAGGATCCCTCTGTACTTTGCTCCATTCATCTTTGCCTCATTTCTGACTAGTCTCCTAGTCCCTGCTGCTGAAAAAAATCCCCACAGCATGATGCTGCCACCACCATGCTTCATCGTTGGGATAGTGCCAGGCTTCCTCCAGACGTGACACTTGGCATTCAAGCCAATGAGTTCAATCTTGGTTTCATCAGAACAGAGAATTTTGTTTCTCATGGTCTGAGAGTCTTTAGGTGTCTTTTGGCAAACTCCAAGTGGGCTGCCATGTGCTTTTTACTGAGGAGTGGCTTCCACCTGGCCACTCCATCATAAAAGTCTGATTGGTGGAGTGCTGCAGAGATGGTTGTCCTTCTGGAAGGTTCTCCCATCTCCACAGAGGAACTTTGGAGCTCTGTCAGAGTGACCATTTGATTCTTGGTCAGTTTGGCTGGGCGGCCAGTCTTGGTGGTTTCAAACCTCTTCCATTTAAGAATGATGGAGGCCACTGTGTTCTTGGGGATCTTCAATGCTGCATTAAGGTTCTGGTACCCTTTCCCAGATATGTGCCACGACACAATCCTGTCTCGGCACTCAATTCCTTCGACCTCATCGCTTGATTTTAGCTCTGAAATGCATGCACTGTCAAAAGTGGAACCTAATATAGACAGGTGTGTGCATTTCCAAATCATGTCCAATCAATTGAATTTACCACAGGTGGACTTCAATCATGTTGTACAAACATCTCAAGGATGATCAATGGAAACAGGATGCACATGAGCTCATTTTTGAGTCTCATCGCTAAGGGTCTGCATACTTATTTAAATAAGGTAATAAGGTAATAATATCTGTTTTCATATTTTATAAAATTGTAAAATGTAAAGAACTGTTTTTGCTTTGTCATTATGGGGTATTGTGTGTAGATTGCTGAGTATTTCTGAAAATGTTATCCATTTTAGAATAAGGCTGTGACATAACAAAATGTGGAAAAATTCAGTGTCTGATTACTTTCCGAAGGCACTGTTTATCCACTGCATACATGAACATAGCCGTGGAAATATGGGTCCTGAATGACCGATTGCCGCTGATAAGGGATCATAGCCTTCACCTGGTCAGTTTATTCATTGTATTGTTCTAATAAACAAAATTATGCATTTTGCAGAATGAGACTGACATTGGCCTTGGGGGATATGATTGCCATAAACAGTTTATTATCTTCTGTTTTATCTATTTCCTATATGAGATAAAGACCCAGTTTTTGTTTGATTTTCTGTCATTTATTTCCTAGTATATTTTAATAAGTTGGATGAAAAATACATAATATATCTAGTTTTCAAAGAAGTCCTTTTAAAGACATTGAAATTGAATGAAAAATCGATGCATATGCATAGAGTGTAAGAATAGTTTGAATCTCCATTAAGGGCTGAAAAACATATTGCTGCATTCTAAGTGAAATGCTAGCCCTCTCAAGCTACAGAATAAGTATTACACGTCTGCACAAACTGCAACCTAAGGACTGAAAAGGCCACCGTTGCATTGAGTTATTGTTTTGTAATAGACACCAAAGCTTAATATCTCTGGAAAGTCTCCTAAGGTCAAGGAGGTGTCTTTTCTCATCCCATTTTGGACTGCTGCCTCTCAAATGTACACTGCCCCATTTGGATGTTATATCTGATTACCTCAGCTCCCTAATGCTTGATTGTCAGTTGGACCCACACTCACTTGGCTTTTCTGGCTCCCTCCTAGATTCTTCTAGGAACAGCTTGTGCATTTCACTAATCTCACCCACCCCAGTACCATCACCTCCGGTTTCACCAAGTAGGTTTCACGCCATCTAAAATGTGCCGGGGTGACAGTCAGATCCCATGTTAAGTCATGAAATAAGGCAACAGGGTCGAGTGCCCACCTGTTTTGAGCCCCACCTGTTTAGCTAAAATATCAAATACATTTGTTGCCTGTTTTGCATTTTATTTTGGCCTTAATCTGTGTCGCATATCAGTTTGCAATTTCTTTTTAATAATCATTGATTAAATAAAGCCATATACAAACTTGGTCTCTTTTTTTGCTTTCTTGAGCAAGGCAGCTCCAAAATGCAGGTGTTTCAGCATAGCTCAGTGCTTGTGGTGGTGGGGTAGCCAACGCAAAATACAGAGTGTAGGGGTTGGTAATGTTCTCTAGTTGCGCCGTGATTGGCTCAGTGTTCTGTCACTCATGGGGACACTATGTCACCCCAAAATCAACAGGGAGAGCTCAAAAATTCAAGCCCATTGGGTGCTGCCCTAAATTTACATTAGAAGTGCCTATCCAAGAAGGCCACAGATAAAATGATTGTCAACATCATACTTTCAGAATCTTAGCTAGACAAGCAGTCATCATCATGAATAAAGTTGACAATCTACCTTGCAAAGTAATCATCCCCCTTGGCGTTTTTCCTATTTGTTGCATTACAACCTGTAACTTAAATGGATTTTTATTTTTATTTCATGTAATGAACATGCACAAAATAGTCCAAATTGGTGAAGTGAAATGAAAAAAAAAAATTAAAATAAAAAACGGGAAAGTGCTGCGTTCATATTTATTCACCCTCTTTGCTATGAAGCCCCTAAATAAGATCTGGCCCAACAAATTACCTTAAGAAGTCATATAATTAGTTAAATAAAGTCCACCTGTGTGCAATCTAAGTGTCACATGATCTCATGACCTGTTCTGAAAGGCCCCAGAGTCTGCAACACCACTAAGCAAGCGGCATCATGAAGACCAAGGAGCTTTCCAAACAGGTCAGGGACAAAGTTGTGGAGAAGTACAGATCAGGGTTGGGTTGTAAAAAAATATCAGAAACTTTGAACATACCACGGAGCACCAATAAATCCATAAAAAAATTGAAAGAATATGGCACCACAATAAACCTGCCAAGAGAGGGCCGCCCACCAAAATGCACGGACCAGGCAAGTAGGGGATTAATCAGAGGCAACAAAGAGACCAAAGATAACCGTGAAGGAGCTGCAAAGCTCCACCGCGGAGATTAGAGTATCTGTCCATAGGACCACTTTAAGCCGTACACTCCACAGAGCTGGGCTTTATGGAAGAGTGCCAGAAGAAAAGCCATTACTTAAAGAAAAAATAAGCAAACACGTTTGGTGTTTGCCAAAAGGCATGTGGTCCCCAAACATATGGAAGAAGGAACTCTGGTCAGATAAGACTACATTTTTGCTTTTTGGCCATCAAGGAAATAGCTTTGTCTGGCGCTAACCCAACACCTCTCATCACCCCGAGAACACCATCTCCAAAGTGAAGCATGGTGCTGGCAGGATCATGCTGTGGGGATGTTTGTCATAGGCAGGGACTGGGAAACTTGTCAGAATTGAAGGAATGATGGATGGTGCTAAATAGAGGGAAATTCTTCAGGGAAACGTGTTTCACTCTTCCAGAGATTCGAGACTGGGATGGAGGTTCACCTTCCACCAGGACAATGACCCTAAGCATACTGCTAAAGCAACACTGAGTGGTTTAAGGGGAAACATTTAAATGTCTTGGAATGGACTAGTCAAAGCCCAGACCTAAATCCAATTGAGAATCTGTGGTATGACTTAAAGATTGCTGTACACCAGTGGAATATATATATATATAGTGGAATATAGTGGAATATATAGTGGAATATATAGTGGAAGAAGCTGGAGCAGTTTTGCCTTGAAGAATGGGCAAAAAATGCAGTAGCTAGATATGCCAAGACATACCCCAAGAGACTTGCAGCTGTAATTGTTGCAAAAGGTGGCACTACAAAGTATTGAATTTGGGGGGTGTTTGTTTCACAGTAAGAAATATTTAGCATCTTCAAAGTGGTAGGCATTTTGTGTAAATCAAATGATACAAACCCCCCCAAAATCTATTTTAACTCCAGGATATAAGGCAACAAAATAGGAAAAATGCCAAGGGGGGTGAATAGTTTCGCAAGCCACTGTACTGGCAAATTACTTTCAATCCTTGTCATATGAAGATAAAACATACCGGTGCTTATTTCCCATTGGACAAAAACATTACACAAGTTGGAAATTGCAAAATCAACAACGAGTGGTTTGGAAGGAATCAGTGGCCAACTGCAAGCTTTGCAAAGCAATCACTAGCCTGCTATTCAGTGGATAGGGTTTGAACTACAAGTTTTAGTTAAATCGTCTCTTTTTCAAGCTTAAAAGGATAATCATTAACATGCAACACCATAAGCCAGAAAAGGTTGAATACATTGGCCATGCTGTCAATCCAGCATGACTTCTGCCACGTTCAAAACAACTGGAAACTCTGAACAGGGAAATCTCAGATTTCAGTGAGTTCGAGACAACTGGGAAAATAAGTTTTGAATGGTCATCTGACTCGGAATTCCAAGTCGGTAACTCTGCCCTATTTCTAGAGCTCCGATCTGAAGATCACTGACGTCATGATTTGAGCTTGTGTTTTTCAGAGTGTCAGGCGGTGGGTGTAGCTGGTGCATGAAGTCAGGCGCAGGAGAGCAGATGAGTATCCAACGTACTTAAGAAATAGCACAAAGTAACAATACCAATGTGCGAACAATAACGGTTGCCACAAAGCACTGGTGAAAACAGCACCCAGAAAAAAACAGCCGGAAACGTACCGACCTGAACAACAAAATATCACACAAAGACATGGGGGAAACAGTGGGTAAAATACATGACCAGTAATTGGGAAATGACAACCAGGTGTGTGGGAAACAAAGACAAAACCAATGGAAAATGAAAAGTGGATCGCCGATGGATAGAAGACCGGCGACGTTGACCCCCGAGCGTCGCCCGAACAAGGAAAGGAACCGACTTCGTCGGAAGTCGTGACAGAGTTCCCAGTTGCCTTGAAGGCACCATAAATCCAGACAATGCAAGACATTAATGAAGGACTGTCGTGCCACCTTCCTGTACAAGGAGGCACAGCACAACAAGGTGAGTCCAAAAATGTATTGTATTCTGCTGCATAAATTATGTAATATGCCAGGGAGATATGTATACTGTAGCTAAGAAAGTAATACGTGTATGTTGTGTAGTAAGCTGTTAGTAGCTCTTGTGCCTCACCCTAATAATTTGGTTGCTGTCCCCCTCATAACTTAGCCTACTGTTCTGGTGGTGCACATGTAGCCAAATATAGTTTTTTGATGAATAAACGTAACATAATGCAAAACAAGAAACCACGAACAACACACAGACATGACACAGAAACAATGACGCCTGGGGAAGGACCCAAAGGGAGTTATATATATAGGGAAGGTAATCAGGGAGGGGATGGAATCCAGGTGAGTCTGACGACACGCAGGTGAGCGTAACGATGGTGACAGGTGTGCACCTTAACGAGCAGCCTGGTGACCTAGAGGCCGGAAAGGGAGCACACGTGACAGTGGGACACTTTTTTCTGTAGTCTACTTCAAGAACACAAACTCTCACATACAAACTCTCACATCTTTCACAGCAAAGAAAGAGCAGGCTTTCACTTTTGTATATGATCTACTTCACTTGCTTTGGCAATGTTAAAATTTGCTTCCCATTCCAATAAAGCCCATTGAATTGAATTGAGAGAGATGGGCACAGCTAGGCATGTCCGCCACCACGCAGACAGTCAGAACCGTGCTTCGGTAATCAACATATGTAAACTATAGGCTATCGCAATGGTGTATATCGCAATTTCTTGGCTTGCAATGTCTCACGCAAGTTCACTAAAGTAGGGGCTATCAATGAGTAGTATTCTACACACAACAGACTGAAGACCAAAACACACACTAGCGTATTTAATAGAAAAGAGAAAGAGGACTAGGCAAAGGAGAGGATCGGGGCAGGCAGAGAGACAGCCAGAACCTGGCACATAGGCAATAGCTTGGTAATATGTATCTAGCTTTGTGTCATAAATTCACTAAAAGTATGTTAAAGTATATATTGAGTAGGAGTATGGCAAAACTATTCTTCATAATCCCAGTGTATTCCCTTACAAGAAAAGATTGCCGTTTTGAAATTGCAGTAAAAGTGCAGTAACTGCAGTCGACTGTGGTATTTTGGACACAGTAATAACAGAATAACTGTAGCATACATACTATTTGATCTACAGTTATACTGCAAAATTACAGAACAAAAAGTTTTATTTTGGATGCAGTATTTGCAGCATACTGCAGTAATACTTCACTCTGACTGCAATCTTTTTTTGTAAGGTTTCAAGTTGAACATCGCCAAATGCATCCGTTTAATAAGGCCTAAATGTAATGTAAAATGTTTTACATGTAGGTAACCCTGGCTGGCTGTTGATGTCCTAGGTCAGGGCTCTCCAACCCTGTTTTCAAGGAAGAGCTACCTTCCTGTAGGTTTTCTCCTTCCCCAGTTGTAACTAACTTGATTCAGTTTATCAAACAGCTAATTATTGAATCCGAAGCGCTAGATTATGGTTGGAGAGAACCTACAGGATGGTAGCTCTCGACGAACAGGGTTGGAGAGCCCTGTCCTAGGCAATAGATCGCAAAGCAGCATCCCCGCTAAACTTTTTTGGAAATGGCAAGTTCACTTTCTCATCCATTAACACAGCCATGTGCAAATCAGCAGGATGTGGGGGTATTGTTATTAGGAAGGACGTATACTATGGATGGATCACTAAAATAATGATGATGATCACACTTAATCAATGTAAATATTATGGGAAGACTTATACGTTTAGCAGCCAAGCACGAGTTATCAGTGTAGCCTATTATCGGCTAGACATGATGTTGAAATATCTTCACACCTAGAATAAAAACATCCAGGTTTCTGTCATAAAAGTCAAATCAATTCGAAAATTATAATTATAGGGGGCAGTTTGGAAAAATTAGTTCTGTGTGAATCGTCCTCTGGAATTACACATGCTTGTATAATAATTACAAAACCAAGGTCTCTAGTAATAATGTCCAAATAGGGCTATGACATGGAAAAGAATAGGCCTATCAGCATCATCCCATGGGATCCGTCAAGGCTGCACACAGCAGAAATATCACTGAAATAGTCTAGTTCCTACACATCACCTTCTATATTAAAACAAAATAGGCCTTTTATAGGCAAATGGGCTGCATCATTTTAATTTATGGTTTTATTTGTGATGTAAGTGCCTTAATGTGTTTGGACCCCAGAAAGAGTAGCTGTTGCCTTGGCAGCAGCTAATGGGAATCCCTAATAAATAGAAATCATGCTGATGTCAGTCCTCTGGAATGCAAATGTAGTCTTCCTAGTAGGACTCTGCTACAATGAGATGGTGTATATGTGTGTGCGACTCCTACGACTCCAGTCGACTCCTACGACTCCAACCACAGGAGCAAGAGTTGACTCCAAAAATCCTGGAGTCGTGCACCACTAGCCTTCACACAGCCTGTCCGCATGCTCTGTGGTGTCCGAGTGGTCCTAAGTCTAGTCCTCTGAAACCGCCAAACAGCCTACCCAATCACTGAGGCATCCCCATGGTCCTAAAGCACACCGATGCCCTATATTTTGTATCACAGTGCAATGATAAAACTTTTTACACATGGTAAAAAGATTGAGAGCCTTGAAGGCATTTTGACAGGTCAATGTCAGCATCTATATGTCCTGAATACATGCATTTACTTTAAATAGTAGGACCGTTTGCATTTTATTGGTGGCACTGAAACTGAAAAAAAACTATTTTGGTTGCAGTATTTGCAGCACACTGCAAATGGCAATGAAAATGAACATAAAATCTGTATACAGCAAATATGTACTTTCATGTGATAACAATGAACTATTGTGAAGTAAAAAGCAAAAGTAGTAGGGTTTTAATAATTATGTTGTAGGTTGCCTTTACACACTTACAGCCAAAAGCTTAATTGCAGTACACAGACAAAAAGGAGATTTTTTATTTTTCCGTTATTTTACCAGGTAAGTTGACTGAGAACCCGTTCTCATTTGCAGCAACGACCTGGGGAATAGTTACAGGGGAGATAACAGCTGAAGAAAAATGAAAAGGAGAGGGATATACATCTCTAGCTTCAGATTGTGCCTATTGTGAGAGAAAAATACAAGATGATGTTATAATACTGTTTATGCATCAAATAGCTTTGATGAGTACTTTCTCATCTGTGTGAACTGAGAAGAGCCTGGAATTCCATAGATAAGATGTGGTGGGTGTAACTGAGATAGAGAGAGCCTGGAGGAATAGAACAAAAACCTTATTGTGTCTAATCATTCTTGCATCTGGGAAACACCAGTGGCAGATAACCAGGAGATGAACCCAAAGTGGCTTGTGGTGCCACCGATCAGCATGGGAGGGGTGGAACCAGCCATGACTAAGCATTCTTAGTGTCAGCTATATAAGAACCAGCATTGTCTGTAAAGATTAAGCCTCTACAACACATTTTAGAGTGTGGGGTCGACAGCTTCACTATTGCAATAATTAATCAATTTTAAATAAAGATGATTGTTTGAAGAAATTACAGTCTCTGACTTGGTTAGAATTTCCACCACAGTACTCTTGGCAAAGACACATTCTGCGGTTATATCCTATTTCAGTAGAAGCAGTAGTGGGATTTGGGGTTTTTCTTACAAGATACAGTTTTGCCATGTCACTTGTATTAGATGTCTCCATTGTGCAGCCTTTGGGGTTGCCCTTTGATGTGCTAGAGATGGGCCTTTCTCTGGATCAGCAATACAAGTGCTCAGTCTATAACTCCTTTGAAGAGGAAAGTTAGAGTTAAAAGAGCGTCTCTGAATACTGGTCAGGGAGAATTCAAGAATGGCCCGATGGCAATGGAATTTAGTCTTATGAGTGTTTTAAAGATGTATCTTTCCTACAACGGCCGAAGAAGTAACAGGCGTTTCCCAAAACGCCATGCAGAGAGAACAGTACATTGTTGGAGCAGGTGTCGATACTGATAGGATTGAAATCAACTCAGAGAAATAAGGCTGCAAATATTAAAGGTGTATTATTATTCTGTTTACCCAATAGAAATGCACTAAATCACCGATTTGGCACATTATTGAAATATATTGAGACAAATTACAGACAAAAATAGAACTCAACTTATTGAACACGAAATGTATTTCAAAATGTTTCAAATAGACCTATAACCTACTGTATTTATATTTAATCCAGTCATCTCTGTTCATTTGGAGCATCTTCTTATAAATTGCTTGTTTGTATCAAAAGACACTGGGCTCGTTTGAGCTGATCATTTTTGTCAAGTCGGTCACCGCCTTTCAAAGTGTGTTGAATTATGGGGTGAAACATTTTCCAACTTGTACTTGTATCTGTTGACTGCCTGAACTTGACAAAAAAATCATATAATCAAAGATCATGAAGTTTTCACTGCAGTCGACTGAGTGTGAGCGAATGTTGCCAAGAGCGTGCAAAGTTGTCATCAAGGCAAAGGGTGGCTACTTTAAATAATCTCAAATATAAAGTGCATTTTGATTTGTTTAACACTTTTTTTGGTTACTACATGATTCCATATGTGTTATTTCATCGTTTGGATGTCTTCACCATAAATACTACAATGTAGAAAATAGTAAAAAATAAAGAAAAACCCTTGAATGAGTAGGTGTGTCCAAACTTTTGACTGATACTGTATATATACACTAAAGAAATATAAACCCAATATGCAAAGTGTTGGTCCCATGTTTCATGAGCTGGTGAGCTGAAATAAAAGATCCCAGAAATGTTTCATATGCACAAAAAGCTTATTTCTCAAAAATATTGTGCACCAATTATTTTTCTATTCCTGTTAGTGAGCATTTCTCTGCATAATAATTACACATGTGCACCTTATGCTGGGGACAATAAAAGGCCAGTCTAAAATGTGCAGTTTGGTCACACAACACAATGCCCCAGATGTATCAAGTTGAGGGAGTGTGCAATTGGCTTGCTGACTGCAGGAATGTCCATCAGAGCTGTTGCCAGATAATTGAATGTTAATTTCTCTACCATAAGCCGCCTCCAACGTTGTTTCAGAGAATTTGGCAACACGTTCAACCGGCCTCAAAACCGCAGACCACGTGTAACCACGTCAGCCCAGGACCTCAGCATCTTCACCCGTGGGATTGTCTGAGACCAGCAACCCTGACAGCTGATGAAACTGTGGATTTGCACAATCAACAGCCGATCAACTCCATGTGAAGGAGATGTGTCCTTCTGCATGAGGAAAATTCTGGTCACACCAGATGAGTGGTTTGCTGATCCATTTCCCTAACTTTTTTAACGGTACCTGTGACCAACAGATGCATATCTGTATTCCCAGTCACATGAAATCCATAGATTAGGGAATTGATTTTAATTGACAGATTTTCTTATATGAACTGTAATTGAGTAAAATCTTTGAAATTGTTGCGTTTATATTTTGCACAAATGAATGTAATATTTGATGCTCTCTCTCACTGATTGTATAATGTATGCACATACTGTATGATTTCAGTTTGTGAATGTGATATGGGGATTGGAGCCATGTTTATTTTTGAAATCTATCTAGAAAAACCTTTATAAACAATGGCATGTTGATTTGAGCCTTGCAGTTGGAAAACCACATTGTCTGACTTTCGGCTATCACAAATGCACCTCCCCGACTTGTCGGTTGCTTTCACTTTACCACTCCAACTGGCCCCATAGGCAACTTTGTATTTGTAGTCAACTTTGTACTGAAGTTATGTGATCCGGATGTTTAGCGCAGATCTTCTTTGCATAAAGTGACAGTCCATGCTATCCTGGAGGTTAAGGTTATGTAACGGTAGGGGTTAATATTAGGGTTTAGGATAGGAACATCCCAAGGATGCTTTGATAGCACTGACCATAAAATTACATTAGAGAGCAAAAAAGCATTTAACGACACACATAGCTTTTCTACGAGTGGTCTGAGGCAGACGTTAAGCTTTGTTCACATTACCCATAAGCACTCCGTTAAGATGCGCCGGTTGTCATGCATTTCAATGGGGATGTCCACAACGGAGTGTAATTACCACGCCCCCTTGCGATTGAAGCCTCAACTGCGAGAAATGTTTCTAACTTTAAGTCGTCTTCAGTCCAGGCAGAGTCCAGCGAAGAACAGGATGTTACCAAACTACAGAATTTTCATATTATGTGGTTTTTGGTGATGGCTTTATAGGATAACTAGCAACTTGTAAACAATTACCCATTCCTATAAGTGAGTACTTTTTTAATAGTAAAGTTAAATACACATACACATTGTATTATTTGCCAATTATATTATATGACTGTTGCCTCCCATATACGTTTATTGTGATGGTAATGTTTGTTTTTGATAATTATTATGTGGAGGTCGCTAGCTAGTGGTATCTTCAACCTAGCCTAGCTTTTAGCTGCTCTGCACTGCCAGCTAGCTTAGCTTTCTATAAAGTTAGAGAAACAAGTAACTTAACAAAATATGTTGTATTATCTGAAACAAAATATTTATCCTGTCTTTGGTGAAAAGGTCATATTTTGCAACCTCCAAAAAGAAATGTGATCTCTGACGTTACAAACACTACACAGTGTAGTGGGGTGAAGTCGGGAAAGACTCCGTCAACATGACATACGCCGTAATGAAATACATCACGATGTAAATGGGGCATTAGATTACTAGCGTGCAATGTTAATAACGATAGTTTTGGGAAACAGCTTGAATATTTAACAATGCTCCGACAAAGGTTCACTATAAACTCAGCCTGAAGAGGATTTTAAGAAACAGGGCTCAGAATGATACCCAAGTCTTTCAACTTTTATACATTTTTTGAGTAACATTTTCTGTAAACAAAAACATTAAAGTAAAAAATCTATAAAAAAAAAAAATCCACTATAGAACACATACAATAACATGTCTGCACTTGTTCACAAATAAACCTAAATAAATGGTGTCCGTTTGTCACAGAACTACAGCATATGTAATAGGGTTCCTTTGTGCATCTCTAACAGACATTTCTGAGTGCATTACATGCACTCTGGCAGTAGTTTATGTCTTGGGTTGTAGGAGCAGATAAGAACATTTTCACATACACTACCATTCAAAAGTTTGGGGTCACTTAGAAATGTCCTTGTTTTTGAAAGAAAAGCACATTTTTTTGTCCATTAAAATAACATCAATTGTTTTTTTACCCCAATTTCGTGGTGTCCAATTGTTGTAGTAGCTACTATCTTGTCTCATCGCTACAACTCCCGTACGGGCTCGGGAGAGACGAAGGTTGAAAGTCATGCATCCTCCAATACACAACCCAACCTAGCCGCACTGCTTCTTAACACAGCGCGCACAGCGCCCGGACCGCCACAGGAGTCGCTGGTGCGCGATGAGACAAGGACATCCCTACCGACCAAGCCCTCCCTAACCCATGGACCTCCCGGTCGCGGCCGGTTACGACAGTCTCTGATGGCACAGCTGGCGCTGCAGTACAGCGCCCTTAACCACTGCGCCACCCGGGAGGCCAATAACATCAAATTGATCAGAAATCAGTGTAGACATTGTTAATGTTGTAAGTGACTATTGTAGCTGGAAATAGCAGATTTTTTCTGGAATATCTACATATGCTTACAGAGGCCCATTATCAGCCACCATCACTCCTGTGTTCTAATGGCACGTTGTGTTAGCTAATCCAAGTTTATCATTTTAAATGGCTAATTGATCATTAGAAAATACTTTTGCAGTTAGCACAGCTAAAAACTATTGATCTGATTAAAGAAGCAACAAAACTGGCCTAGTACATTACAATCATAAAATACCTCTGTTGTCGTTGAGTTTCAAACCGTCACAGTGCAATTCATTCTCAGAAGGCGGAAAGGAAATATGAATTAAACATCCGTACATACTTTATCACCACACACACACACAAGACAATTGCTTCGTTGAGACTGTCCATATTGCCACAGGGTCACCATGACGGTAGGCCCTTAACTCTACCTTGGGAGCACCATTCACATAACCCCCGCCATGAGCATCGCCTATGGACATGCTGCACCATTAACTCAATGCTTTTACCTTGGTGCTATGTATTATCATCATCTTCATCAGACATGTAATCAGACATAGGAAATAAATCAGGTAAATGGAGTTCTGAGGCGTCTCCTTCAGGGGTCAGTAATGGCATGGTAAGAATAGTCTCAACGGCTTTGTTGCACAATTTCTTAACACAAGGTAGAATAAGCATCAAAAGAACTAAGATATTGCAGCTCCCTTAACACCAAATAATGACTGAACCCATCCAAACGGATTCCAATCGTTGTCTGGTTGGTGTTCATTTGCATTGGTCATCTATCATTTGGCACCCTCTGCAGGAGATGTGATGCTACTACTACAAAGAACTTGCCTTCCGGTGATGTGGCCTCCTGTTACAAATATTTTTGAATTTAAATCATTCCATATATAGTTATTAACAAACTAAAACATGCTCAAGTCAATTGTACTGTATCATCCAGAAAGCCATATGTATTGATCTCCTTTAATACTATAATTCTGAGAACATAGTTTAAAAAAAATACTATCAATGTTATACAACCCAAATTTAGAATGAAAGACTCAACGTGGAGCACTGAAGACTATCACTCAAATTCAAGACCCTCAAATTAGCATACATCCACAGTTAGAATGTACATTTACAAACACTATATTCCTCTTAAATTCCCAGCATTAACTATTTTCATTACTTGTGGGAATGACAGATACAGTCGAAGTCAGACGTTTACATAAACTAGTTAATGACTCCAACCTAAGTGTTTCAACCACTCCACAAATGTATTGTTAAACTATAGTTTTGGTTAGTCGGTTAAGACATGTACTTTATGCATGACACAAGTCATTTTTCCAACAAATGTTTACAGACAGATCATTTCACTGTATCACAATTTCACATACACTAAGTTTAGTACCTTTAAACAGCTTGGAAAATTCCAGAAAATGATGTCATGGCTTTAGAAGCTTCTGATAGGCTAATAGGCTAATTGACATTTGAATCAATTGGAAGTGTACCTGTGGATCTACCTTCAAACTCAGTGCCTCTTCACGTTACATCATGGGGAAATTAAAATAAATCAGCGAAGACCTCAGAAAAACAAATGTAGACCACAAGTCTGCTTCATCCTTGGGAGCAAATTCCAAATGCCTGAAGGTACCACATTCATCTGTACAAACAATAGTACGCAAGTATAAACACCATGCGACCACGCAGCTGTCATACCACTTAGGAATGAGACGCGTTCTGTCTCCTAGAGATAAATGTACTTTGGTGCGAAAAGTGCAAATAATTCCAAGAGCAACAGCAAAGGACCTTGTGAAGATGCTGGAGGAAACGGGTACAAAAGTATATATATACACAGTAAAATGAGTCCGATATCAACATAACCTGAAAGGCCGTTCAGCAAGGAAGAAGCCACTGCTCCAAAACCGCCATAACTACTACGGTAGACTACGGTTTGCAACTGCACATGGGGACAAATATTGTACTTTTTGGAGAAATTTCCTCTGGTCTAATGAAACAAAAATAGAACTGTTTGGCCATAATGACCATCGTTATTTTTTGAGGAAAAAGTGGGATGCTTGCAAGCCGAAGAACACCATCCCAACCGTGAAGCACGGGGGTGGCAACATCATGTTGTGGGGGTGCTTTGCTGCCGGAGGGACTGGTGCACTTCACAAAATAGATGGCATCATGAGGTTGGAAAATGATGTGGATATATTAAAGCAACATCTCCAGACATCAGTCAGGAAGTTAAAGCTTGGTTGTAAAAGAGTCTTCCAAGTGGACAATGACCCCAAGCGTACTTCCAAAGTTGTGGCAAAATGGTTTAACGACAACAAAGTCAAGGTATTGGAGTGGCCATCACAAAGCCCTGACCTCAATCCTATAGAAAAATTGTGGGCAGAACTGAACATTTGTGTGCAAGCAAGGAGGCCTACAAACCTGACTCATTTACAACAGCTCTGTCAGGAGGAATGGGCCAAAATTCACCCAACTCTTTGTAGAAGCTTGTGGAAGGCTACCCGTAACGTTTGACCCAAGTTAAACAATTTAAAGGCAATGCTACCAAATACTAATTGAGTGTATGTAAACTTCTGACCCACTGAGAATGTGATGAAAGAATTAAAGCTGAAATAAATCATTCTCTCTACTATTATTCTGACATCTCACATTCTTAAAATAAAGTGGTGATCCTAGTGAATTTTTACTGGGATTAAATGTCAGGAATTGTGAAAAACTGAGTTTAAATGTATTTGGCTAAGGTGTATGTGTCACGCCCTGAACATAGAGAGCCCTCTGGGTTCTCTATGGTGTATTAGATCAGGGCGTGACTAGGGGGATTTCTAGTGAGTTTATTTATATGTTGGTTGGTTCCCAATTAGAGGCAGCTGATAATCATTACCTCTATTTGGGGATCATACTTAGTGTTCTTTTCCCCACCTGTGAGGTGGGATATTGTGTTGTGTGAGTGCCTTTGTGCGCTCTCTTCGTTGTGTTTTGAGAAGTTTCACAAGCAATAAAATGTGGAACTCTACTCATGCTACGCCTTGGTCCAGTTATTTAAGCGACGGTCGTGACAGTATGTAAGGGAACACCCCCCTGAAATGGACAAAAATGAATGGAAGTCATTGGCACTGGACAAACCATATACACGGTGTCCAATACCACTCAATTCTGCGTCGTTTCGTTCAAAGTTGATTGCTAATGCCATATGGCAAATGCCAGTTGTAACACTTTAAAAATCCAACAGGTGGCGAGTGCGTTCCACCGTGGTTTTTCATATTGCAAATGCAACACAAGTCAACATCCAAAAGCAACATTTTGAAAAAGTGAACATTTTTTCAAAAACCTAGCAACCTCTTGAACCTCTAGGGCAGTATTTCCTTTTTGGATGAAAAACGTTCCCGTTTTAAACGAGATATTTTGTCACGAAAAGATGCTTGACTATGCATATAATTGACAGCTTTGGAAAGAAAACAAGATATTGTCTGTGAGTGCCATAGAACTAATGCTACAGGCGAAACCAAGATGAAATTTCATACAGGAAGTGAGACAGATTTTGAATGCGCTGCGTTCCAATGTCTCCTTATATGGCTGTGAATGCGCAAGGAATGAGCCTACACTTTCTGTCGTTTCCCCAAGGTGTCTGCAGCATTGTGACGTATTTGTAGGCTTATCATTGGAAAATTGACCATAAGAGACTACATTTACCAGGTGTCTGCTCGGTGTCCTTCGTCGAAACTATTGCGTAATCTCCAGGTGCATGCATTTTTCAATTTGGTTCAGAGGAGAAACCAAACTTCCACGAGTGATTTATCATCGAATAGATATGTGAAAACACCTTGAGGATTGATTCTAAACAACGTTTTCCATGTTTCTGTCGATATTGTGGAGTTAATTTGGAAAAAGTTTGCAGTTGTAATGACTGAATTTTCGTTTTTTTTTCTTAGCCAAACGTGATGAACAAAACGGAGCGATTTCTCCTACACAAATAATATTTTTGGAAAAACTGAACATTTGCTATCTAACTGAGAGTCTCCTCATTGAAAACATCCGAAGTTCTTCAAAGGTAAATTATTTCATTTGAATGCTTTTCTTGTTTTTGTGAAAATGTTGTCTGCTGAATGCTAGGCTTAATGCTATGCTAGCTATCAATACTCTTACACAAATGCTTGTGTAGCTATGGTTGAAAAGCATTTTTTGAAAATCTGAGATGACAGTGTTGTTAACAAAAGGCTAAGCTTGTGAGCCAATATATTTATTTCATTTCATTTGCGATTTTCATGAATAGTTAACGTTGCGTTATGGTAATGAGCTTGAGGCTATAATTACACTCCCGGATACGGGTTTGCTCGTCGCAACAGGTTAAAAAAGTGCTTTCTGGACCATTTAAAAAAAAAAATCTTTCTATTTTTTTTGTCAATTACACATGTGTAAGAACTGTATGAATATACCTTTGTCCAATTTTATTATCATAATTTTAAACAAAAAATTAACTTGTGCATAAGGCATATGTTTTGTCCATTTGCAATATAATTTCATGGGAAGTCAAAAGTCAAAAATAGCAGACATTTTGAAAAAACTTGAAAAAGTGCTTTCTTGACCATTTTTTGAAATTCTTTTGAATTTTGTGTCAATTACACACGTATAAGAACTGTATCAACATACTGTTGTCATATACTGTTGTCATACTGTTGTTTTTTACTTGTGCATAAGGCATATGTTTGTCCATTTGCAATATGATTTCATAGGAAGTCAAAAGTCACTTTTTCTTTGGCCAAATGCCATAAGAAATTTGACGTGCTCAAAAATCCTGCAGAAATGCAAAATTGACTGGCCTGATGAACACAAGATGGCTGGGCAGTGATAGTTGTTCCTTTCCATCACTCATTGTGTTGACTTCATCATGTCCATTTGGTGATGTTTTTTCACTGTTGAATCATATTGCAAGTGCACGTGCATTTGCAATATGTTTCAATGGGCATGTACCATTACGAATTTGTCATGATCAAAAATCCTACAGGAATGCGAAATTGACTGTCCCGATGAACTCGGGATGGCTGGGCAGTGATTCTGGTTCCTCTCCATTGCTCGTTAGGGTTGATTTCAGAATGTCACTTTGGTGATGGTTCCTCACTGTTTAAACATATTGCAAATGGACAATAGTTACCAGCAAGTCACTGTCCATCAGTCAATTAGATATCATTCTGACACCAAACTGATACAAACCGACACCAAACCCACTTTTTCCAACTCGTTTAGTAGCCAACTATCACATACTACAGAGCTGGCCCAAAATTCACAACGCCTTCTATTCAAACCATAATAAAAACGTAAAAACACGTAGTCACGTTCCATCTGCGGGTCCAGTTCTGATGTTATGTGTAGGCCTAGCTGAGGCGACCCCGAATCCCAAGTTTCGGCTCGATAGGTCATTTGGTGCCCCGAGCAAGACCCTAATTGGTGCTGAAAATCCACTTTTTTCCATGCCTTGCTACAGGGTCCTTGAATGAGCAATCGGACAGAAACGTTGGGGTCCGTCTATATGGGCCAAGGCGGTCGTAATGCATCTAGTCTTGTGACTCTGGGACATTTCTAAATGTCGTCATTTTCGTGATGCAAAAATGAATTTAAGTTATTGCAAATGTACGAGGCTGTTTCTCGGTCCGAGAACCTTCCAGAGCCACCTAACTCACCACGCACTATCGACCTGAGGTCTAGAACAGGTTTCTAAAGTTTGGGAACTCTAGGTCTGACGGTTCTTTAAAAGTTCCAACAAGGTTAACTAATGCAGGCAGTGCATGTCTCTACACACCCCAACGTGTCCCTCCTTCCAAGCTGTGTGTGTGTGTGATTTAGTTTTTCTTTGAAATTTTATGGGAAAAATGACTGATTTACAGTTCATGGGGGTTGCCTAATCACACATGAAGTTTTGGAAAGATCTGACTTTTTTAACCTTCCGAAACAGCCCCTGAGACACCAATTATGGCACTTCCGGTTGGCACAGGAAGCGATAAGTAAACACATATCCTCAATGGGGTATGCTTTTACAGAATCCTGAGTTTTAAGTCTTTACGTTAAGAACTGACTGATTTACACAAGGTTGAATGCACTATTTATCACAAACTGCTGGTTGGGTATGGATATACACTTTTAGGGTGATTTTAACCACTTCCGGTTTGTCCAGGAAGCTTAGAATCGAAACTGGTAGACCTCATAGTGGCCTGATGGACTGTCATTGAAGACAGGTTCATAAGGCATTCATAACCCACATAGGCTTCAGGTTGAATTTAGGGGTGCAGGCAATGTATTCCTGTGGGGAGAGAAGTCAATGCAAACTGTTTGATGTAAATACCTTCTTTTAACTGTCAAGGATTAATGCCACACGGTCAAGGTTAGGCTTGCACGGATCGGGAAGACCTTAGGAACGTACCTGAGGTCGAATTGTGCTTCTCACCCTAACGGTTCTCTCACTGTCACCCAAAAGCAAATTACGTTGTGAGGCAGCCTTCATTTTGGGCCTACTGTTCTCATGGTCGCTGCGCTCAGACCAAGCGAGCTACGGTCAAGCGGGATATCTCGTTTTACTCGGCACGGCCTAGAGATTATGGTAATGCCATTGCCTGCTCTCTGTGTCTTTAAGCACCGCACTTTGTCACTCCATTCTTGCTGTGTGTGTGTGTGTGTGTGTGTGAGAGAGAGCTTTTATTTGACATCTGTTGGGAGAAATGACTGATTTACAGTTCATGGGGGTTACCTAGTCACACATATGAAGTTTTGGAATTATGTGACTTTTTCAACCCTTTGAAACAGATATTGTGACCCAATTAAAGGCACTTCCGGTTGGCACAGGAAGGTATAAGTAAACACATGTCTTGATTGAGATAAAACTCAGGATTCTGTAAGAGGCTAAGTCTTTAAGTTAAGAATTGACTGATCTACACAGGGTTGAATGCAGTGATTTTCATAATGACAGGTTATGTGTTTCAAAACACTTTTAGGGTGAATTTAATCACTTCCAGTTGCTCCAGGAAGCTTAGAATCACAGGTAGACCTCATAGTGGCCTGATGGACTGTCATCGAAGACAGGTTCATACAGCATTCATAACCCATATAGGCTTCAGGTTGACTTTAGAGGAGCAGGCAATGTATTCCTATGGGGAGAGATGTCATTGTAATCTGTGAAATCAAAAAACCCTGTTTTACTGTTAAGGGTTGATGCCACACAGTCAAGGTTAGGCTTGCACAGATCGGGAGGACCTCAGGATCGTACCTGAGGTCGAATTGTGCTTCTCACCCTCCTAACGGTTCTCTCACTGTCACCCAAAAGCAAATTACATTAAGGGGCAGGCTTCATTTTGGGCCTACTTCTTTTCACGGTTGCTGCACTCAGAGCGAGCTACGGTCAAGCGGGGCATCTCGGTGAACTCGGCACGGCCTAGAGAATATGGAAATGCCATTGCAGGCTCTGTGTGTCTTTAAGCACCGCACTTTGTCTCTCCATCCTTGCTGTGTGTGTGTGTGAGAGAGAGCTTTTCTTTGACATCTGTTGGGAGAAATGACTGACTTACAGTTCACGGGGGTTGCCTAATCACACATGAAGTTTTGAAAAGATCTGACCTTTTTAACCCTTGGAAACAGCACCTTTGACACCATTTTAAGGCACTTCCGGTTTACACAGGAAGCTGAAAGTGAACACATATCCTCCTTGGGGTAGGCAATTATAGAATTTTGAGTTTTAAGTCTTTATGTTAAGAACTGACTTATTTACAGAGTGTTTAGTGAGTGTGTGTTATTTCAGAAAATCACAGAAAATCACAGAAATCTCGCAGAGCTCCGAAGCACACTTAAAAAAGATTCGTATGAACACGCTGCAACTGGATCTGTAACTGTTTAAAAAAAAACATCACATCACCAATTTGACATTGTACGATTTCTCTTAAATGACGATAGATAAATGTCTGGTTCTTTTTTTATTGACACAGGAGGCTCATTGACTTTGGACCTTTAATCCCAGAAAAATGGCCATAACTCAAAAACCGTTGAGGCCTAGACGCCATTTGTTCGGGGCCAACTGCCCATTATGCCAAACCTACGCTTACCAAGTTTCGTCTTCAAAGTCTTTTCCGTTTTGGAGATAAGGCCACGTCGTGAATCGTGATGTTTTGTACATTTGTAATATGATTCCATTCGTCCTCTTGTGGGATTTATCGGGACAGCAGAAAAATTACCAAAATGTTATTATTTTATAAAACGGAAACCGAATGTCCGAAAGAGTTCATTTGACGACTTCCCGGTAGATCCAGCCCTGCTGGACGCCGTCCGTGAATTTTACAAACATTTTCGGACGTCTGGTAAGGGACCGTACATTTGCAATATGGACTTTCTCACTAACCATATGGCGAATGTCAAAATGTTCCCTTAAGGTATGTAAACTTCTCAATGCATTCTTATTCTAAATTACCATATATTTCGCAGTTTTCAGAACTCCACAATCAACCTGATACCCCCAAAAAACTATTTTGGATAAGCCTAAATCAATTACGGGCACAGTTTTACCAACCCCTCTTTCCCGGCACACTTTTTCATGTTCTTCTTCAGATAGCGTTTCACTTCATCCTCCCAATGGCACATGTTCAAAGTGGATGACCCTAGATAATGTCTCTCACCTGAGCCACCACTGTCCTTTACAGTCCATTTTCCCTCCAGTACACCAGCAACATGAGAGAAGATGACAGAATATCTCGCACTCCTGAGAGTAAAGCCATGAGAAAAGGCATTATAAACTTCTTCCTAATTATTAGTGTTTACATAGCCCATTTAAATCTCACCCAATGTCTCCAGTCTTTCTAGTGAGGGTGATCAGGCCTCTCCAGGAAGTCAGAACAAAGGTAATTCGACCATTAAGAACATTTAAAACATTTCCATCATTCTGCGTACCCAGTTAACAACCAAATTAAAAAAGACCCCAAGCAATAAATCAAACACGGTATTAACCACACCTAACAAATATTCACAACCAGTGGGTTGTGTGTGCATGTTGGTGTGTGTGGTAAAACGTAGGGCAAAAACAAAGAAAGAAATGGCCAGGCCTTACTTATTTAAGAGCTCCTTTTACGGCCAGATCCGGATACTTTTATGCTTATAAAACTGCTTTCACAAACTGCTCTCCCAAGGCAACAACCTCTGGAAACATTTGACAGGGAGAGGAAATAAACATTTAGTTTGTTTTCACTTTGCTAAATCTTAATCAGTCAAAACTCAATTTTGAAATTATTACTTTTCTATTAACTTACTTTACCAGGTGAAAAAAAAGTGTTCAATTACAGTCAAAACAAACATGATAACTTCTGTTCACAGGGAGGCCACTGTCCTCCCTCCACTCATTAACTGTTTTTGTCTTCTTGTGATCCCTCCTTTTCATCAATTCTGTACATCTATTCAGAATAAGACTAAATAAAATGTCTCACAGGATTAAAACCCTTAGGGTTTTTCTGAGTCTGCAAGGAGTGTTTGGTAGTGCCAAAGAATGCATTGTTCCTACTCGATCACGTGTAATGTGCGTCGCTGGTTGTACTTTCCCTTATGATGCTTTGTGACCCTGCTCTGCCAAATAGTTTACGATTGTGGCGATGTCTGGCATAGGAGTTACTTTGTCTTTTTATTGCAATAACAAATTTACTACATACTATCCGAACAGAGAACCCTAAAATGTACATCCTTAACGATTGTTTCAACGCGGTGTGATATAAAGTTGGACTATTTGAAAACATTGTTCATGCTCTCGCCCATATATACTAACAATTTTAATGTTACCTTTTAAAATCCACCGTCTTCGATTCTTTCAAAGATTATCCAACCCCAAAATCAGTTCCGCACCCATCGCCATGTAAAATTAACCTGGTAATATTACTGGTCCCATGTTCAAAGTGTCACGTTCGTCATAACGATGAGACCAAGACGCAGCGTGAGATGAATACATTCTTATTTTATTAAAACAAAGAACACTTACACAAACTAACAAAAATTAACGCGACGCTATAAACACGAGTGCTGACATGCAACTACACATAGACAATAACCCACGGAATATGGCTAACTAAATATGGTCCCCAATCAGAGTCAACGATAAACAGCTGCCCCTGATTGGGAACCAATCTAGGCAATCATAGACATATAAACACCTAGATAGACGTACAAAACCCCCTAGACAATACAAAAACTACACAAACCACTCTCGTCACACCCTGACCTAACCAAAATAATAAAGAAAACAAAGATAACTAAGGTCAGGGCGTGACACAAAGACATGGGAAGTAGCCATATCGCGTTCAATTCTGCCCTTGTCCCTACTAAATATAATACCTTTCATGAGGTAAATTTAGCTAATTCAAGCCCTATTGCCCCTACACTCACTTTTCCAATGACTAACTTCCCCAAACACTATGCTTCAGTATTTTCCCGCTGCCATCAAAGCAGATGTACACATTCTATCAATGTACTCACATACCCAGTGTTTTTGCAGCTGTGTTCGAACAGTGCGTGTGTAAATTCAGGCCGTTCAGAGCACACACTGCCCACTCTGGCCAAGAAGCAGGGTGGGTCACAAAGGCAGTCAAGCATCCAAGCTAAATGGCTAGCTACTTCCAGACAAACACCTCACTCTGACCATTTTACTCACTCTAGCAGAGCTGGTTAGACTTTTTCATGTTATCCAAAAGCTTTGGTGACTAACTGTGTTGCTGGCACCAATTTAATGACGTTCTTTTCCCCTGATGTTTATTGACACCGGCCAAATTCAACGGTTATTGTGCACTCTGGTACATTCAGATGAGAGTGCTCTGAAATTGGAGCAGATAGCCAGAGTGAATTTACGAAGCACTCGAATTAACAATGTCCATTGAGAACGTACAACGACTATACCATTTAGCCAAGCAAAAATGATGTGAACAATCAAGTCAATAACCGTTGGGTAGTTAGATAGAATATAGTTAATATACTAGCTAGTTTGATGTATTAGTAGCCAACTAACGTTAGGTAACGTTAGCTAACATATATTCCCGGTTCATAAGGATAGCGTAATTAACAAATTGTCAGCCAACATAATGTATAACGTAACTTATTGAAAAGTCATTACTTTATAACATTGCTCAACATTTTCTTAACATTTGTCATAATTAATTAAATCAATGAATTTGTATCTTAAAAGACCAATAAGCATACTGCATACTCAATTTACGTCACAAATATTATGGTTAGTGCGGTTATGCTGATTGCTACTAATTTTGGTTTTATAGTTTTAATTTTTTGTCGATAGAACAAAAAATGTTGGTGTATTGATTTTTCTTCTGTGTCATTGTGCCCACTTACAATAGCATCTCTGAATTCTTTATTAGATTGGAATTTTCCATCAGCAGGGAAATGTTGCCCAATTTGATCCAGGATTAGTTTTTTTCCCATATTCGAGCCATGTTGGTAGAATGCTTTTGTGCTTCTTTTAGTGCCTCTATGGCTTTGCTCTAGTTGACCTTTTCTATGACAGTTATTTCTGCACTTCACTCAACAGTGTCTAGAGTTTAGATTTCCTCACTCACGGTTTTGATATATGCCAATTTTCCAAGGTACCCACTTCCCCAGAGAGTAGTTATGGTATTTGTACCTTATAATAGAAACAATACTGAATTTTACTAATTTTAAATGTTCTCCCCACATGGTTGTTGCTATGCACATTTCCGTGTAGGGTTTAAATTGATTTCTGGTTTCCCAATACACTGACTCATAAATGTTTTTTTTACAATATTTTTCTAACCTGCAGGAATATTTTTGAACTTCTTCAGGACCTTGTCCTGGAACACTTTTATCAAGACCTCTATCTCATGCATTTACATCTTACGATCTTAACCTATGGTATATCACTTCAGGACATTGTCCTGGTATCTCTACCTCAGGATCTTATTCTGGAATCGCTTTCATCAGGACTTTGGCCTGATATCTCCGACACAACCTGTTCCTAGAACAGGATTTTCGAAAAGTTAATTTTCCCTAATTGGAGGTTTTGTTTAAGAAAATCAGTCTCACCTTTAAAACTTCTTGTGACTAGCAATCCCGGATCCGGGAGCGTAATCATAGCCTCAAACGAATTAGCATAACGCAGCGGACATAAATACCCCTAGAAACTTTTCCTATTCATGAAAATCGCAAATGAAATATATTCAAACACAAGCTTAGCCTTTTGTTAATCACACTGTCATCTCAGATTTTCAAAATATGCGTAACAGCCAACGCTAGACAAGCATTTGTCTAAGTTTATCATGGCATAATGCTATGCTAGGCTCTGCTGGCAGCAGGCAACATTTTCACGAAAATAAGAAAAGCAAACAAATTAAATAATTTACCTTCGAAGAACTTCGGATGTTTTCACTCAGGAGACTCCCAGTTAGATAGCAAATGTTCCTTTTTTCCAAAAATATTATTTTTGTAGGCGAAATAGCTCCCGTTTGTTCATCATGCTTGGCTGAGAAATCGACCGGAAAATGCTACCACTACAACGGCAAACTCTATTCAAAATTAGCTACTTAATATCGACAGAAAAATGGCAAACGTTGTTTAGGATCCATCCTCAAGGTGTTTTTAACATATATATTCGATACAATATCCGTTGAGGCAATTGGTTTCTCATAAGAAGCGATTGGAAAAATGGCTACCTCAGTATTTTACAACACTTTGTTATACGTTTTGCAAAAATGGAGCAGTTAACTAGGCACTTCATGCCTCTCCTTGTTCTGGCGGCGCTAGGCAGTCGGCGTCGCCGGTCTTCATCATCAATCCATCATCAATCCACTTTTCTTTTTCCTCACACCTGGTTTCAATTCCCTCAATCACTTCTTGTGTATTTAACACTCTGTTCTCCTCATGTCTTTGTGTGGGATTGTTTATTGTAAGTGCTTGTGCACATGTTGATTGATTGCGCAACGGGTTTTTGTACCCATATCTTGTTTTTTTTATGCCGTTGGTTTTGCGATTTAACTGCTCCGGCCATTAGTTCTGCTCTCCTGCGTCTGACTTCCCTGCCACCAGTTACGCACCCCTTACACTTCAACAGTTGTGCAGTTAACCTCTCTTGGGTAGGGGGCAGTATTTTCACATCCGGATGAAAAGCGTGCCCAAAGTAAACTGCCTGTTACTCAGGCCCAGACGCTAGGATATGCATATAAAGTTTCTAAAACTGTTAAAATTATGTCTGTGAGTATAACAGAACTGATATGGCAGGCAAAACCCCAAGGACAAACCATCCCCCCCATGACTGTTTTCAATAACTGTCACTTTTATTATAAGGTGAAATCCTCCCAGATTGCAGTTCCTAGGGCTTCCACTAGATGTCAACAGTCTTTAGAAAGAGTTCCATGCTGGTTTTTGGAAAAATGAGCCAGAAATTTTAGTTTTTCTAGGTGGCTCCCATTTTGGCTGTAGTGTTTCCAAACGCGGTCTCAACGTAGACTTTGATCTGAAGCCATTCTTGTGATTATTGTGACTTTGCCATTGTAATTGTTTGTAAGCTTGTGTAGTCAAATTAATCTATGATTGTATGTTATCCATTTGTTTGTATGCTGCTCTTTGTATGACATTTTAATATTTGATTATCAACCAATGATATTAGGCCACTCTTGGCCATGATTACAGACACCTGTGTCTTTTGACACTTTATAAACAAGTAATCTCGCAGTATTTGTGATTATACCCTGATGAAGACATCTTGGCTGTCGAAACGTTGGTAAGTAAATTATTGCATCTGAGCTCCTAGAGTGTGCGGCTCTCTTTTATTTTCACCTTTTGGAGTGCCAACAGAAGAAGATCATCAAAGGTAAGGCATTTATTATATCGCTATTTCTGACTTTCGTGGCACACCTGCCTGGTTCAAACATGTTTTTCATGCTTTTGTATGCGGGGCGCTGTCCTCAGATAATCGCATGGTGTGCTTTCGCCGTAAAGCCTTTTTGAAATCTGACACAGGGGCTGGATTAACAAGAAGTTAGTGATGTATTACACTTGTGATTTTATGAAAGTTAAATATTTATAATTCTGTAGTTTGAATTTACCACTCTGCAATTTCACCGGATGTCACCGGATGTGATAAGAAGTTAAATCCCATCGAACAGTGTCTGTTCTCAGCTTTTATAGAGAAGCACATCCTTTTTCTATACCTGGCAGTCAGCAGATAGTGTGTAAAAGGCAATTAGTTGTCTGTGCAGATTTAAGATAGCCCGAGGGCTCAACTGTCTAACTGCATTCACAACAGCAAACACTATATTGTGCTCCTTTCTGCAAGTTTCCAAACATGTGACTTCCTGTAGATAGTAAACCCATGGGATGTCACATGCTGCGGTTGCACCCAAATGGCTCTTAGCTGTAAGCCCAAGACAAGCCTGTATCAGTAAAGAATACTAACATGTCTGTACCTTGTAGAGTGGCTTGTTGCAACAGAGTGTTGCCTTGAACTCCTCAGATCATACATAACCGGTATATTTTGTCCATATAAATTCAATTGACTGTTAAACAGATTTATTTTTTAAAAGTGAGGCAAGCGACCATAAATTAATAAAAATATGCGAAAAATGGAACCCATTGTAAAAGTACTACTCAATCTTACTACAACACCTCGTAACCTTCACCAAGAGATTTTATGTTTTTGGAATGACAGTTACAAGGAGTACCAGTACCCACCTAATTAACAATAAGGGTGTGAGGTGTTGGATAGCACCATTGAAAGGATGTCTCAGACGAGTTTTAGTCACAGTTAATTTTTCAGGGGTATAGTTCTGAATTGTTCCATAATTGATGTGCAAGCTGAAATACACTACATTACAAAAAGTATGTGGAGTTGGTCCACCCTTTGCTGCTATAACAGCCTCCACTCTTCTGGGAAGGTTTTCCACTAGATGTTTGAAACTTTCTGCGGGAATTTGCTTCCATTCAGCCACAAGAGCATTAGTGAGGTCGGGCACTGATGTTTTTCGATTAGGCCTGGCTCGCAGTAGGCGTTCCAATTCATCCCAATGCTGTCATCAAGGAAAAGGGTGGCTACTTTGAAGAATTTTGAATATAAAATATATTTTGATTTGTTGAAAACTTTTTTGGTTACTACATGATTCCATATGTGTTATTTCATAGTTTTGATGTCTTCACTATTAATCTATAATGTAGAAAATATTAAAAATAAAGAAAAACCCTTGAATGAGTAGGTGTGTCCAAACTTTTGACTGGTACTGTATATATATACAGTGGGGCAAAAAAGTATTTAGTCAGCCACCAATTGTGCAAGTTCTCCCACTTAAAAAAATGAGAGAGGCCTGTAATTTTCATCATAGGTACACTTCAACTATGACAGACAAAATGAGAAAAAAAATCCAGAAAATCACATTGTAGGATTTTTCATGAATTTATTTGCTAACTTTGGTGGAAAAGTAATGGTCACCTACAAACAAGCAAGATTTCTGGCTCTCACAGACCTGTAACTTCTTCTTTAAGAGGCTCCCCTGTCCTCCACTCGTTACCTGTATTAATGGCACCTGTTTGAACTTGTTATCAGTATAAAAGACACCTGTCCACAACCTCAAACAGTCACACTCCAAACTCCACTATGGCCAAGACCAAAGAGCTGTCAAAGGACACCAGAAACAAAATTGTAGAACTGCACCAGGCTGGGAAGACTGAATCTGCAATAGGTAAGCAGCTTGGTTTGAAGAAATCAACTGTGGGAGCAATTATTAGGAAATGGAAGACCACTGATAATCTCCCTCGATCTGGGGCTCCACGCAAGATTTCACCCCGTGGGGTCAAAATGATCACAAGAATGGTGAGCAAAAATCCCGGAACCACACAGGGGGACCTAGTGAATGACCTGCAGAGAACTGGGACCAAAGTAACAAAGCCTACCATTAGTAACACACTACGCCGCCAGTGACTCAAATCCTGCAGTGCCAGACGTGTCCCCCTGCTTAAGCAAGTACATGTCCAGGCCCGTCTGATGTTTGCTAGAGAGCATTTGGATGATCCAGAAGAAGCTTGGGAGAATGTCATATGGTCAGATGAAATCAAAATATAATAATAATAACTTTTTGGTAAAAACTCAACTCGTCGTGTTTGGGGAACAAAGAATGCTGAGTTGCATCCAAAGAACACCATACCTACTGTGAAGCATGGGGCTGGAAACATCATGCTTTGGGGCTGTTTTTCTGCAAAGGGACCAGGACGACTGATCCGTGTAAAGGAAAGAATGAATGGGGCCATGTATCGTGATATTTTGAGTGAAAACCTCCTTCCATCAGCAAGGGCATTGAAGATGAAACGTGGCTGGGTCTGACAGCATGACAGTGATCCCAAACACACCGCCCGGACAACGAAGGAGTGGCTTCGTAAGAAGCATTTCAAGGTCCTGGAGTGGCCTAGCCAGTCTCCAGATCTCAAACCCATAGAAAATCTTTGGAGGGAGTTGAAAGTCCGTGTTGCCCAGCAACAGCCCCAAAACATCACTGCTCTAGAGGAGATCTGCATGGAGGAATGGGCCAAAATACCAGCAACAGTGTGTGAACACCTTGTGAAGACTTATAGAAAACGTTTGACCTCTGTCATTGCCAACAAACGGTATATAACAAAGAATTGAGATAAACTTTTGTTATTGACCAAATACTTATTTTCCACCATAATTTGCAAATAAATTCATAAAAAATCCTACAATGTGATTATCTGGATTTTTTTTCTCATTTTGTCTGTCATTGTTGAAGTGTACCTATGATGAAAATGATAGGCCTCTCTCATCTCTTTAAGTGGGAGAACTTGCACAATTGGTGGCTGACTAAATACTTTTTTGCCCCACTGTATATTTATACATACAGTGGTTGCTCAATTTAAGGTTTTGAGATTATGCTGCGGTACTTACCGAGGTCATTTGTGGTGTCATGACATTGCTTCTTTGGGTGTGGCGAGCCCCATCCCCCTCTCCCTGCCTCCCCCTTTCCTCCTTCAACTAGGCTGCTGTGGCCAGAGAGACATGGTAAATTCCTGAGTGTCTCCTCATGGACACACAGTATAGAGAGAGTACATTTTCATAGAGAACAAAGGAATTCCTTCCACCTCACAGAACTTTAGGTACAAACAAATTTCATGTTCCGGAGAAAGTATAAAAGATCGGTGAAGAATCCAGCTATGAACTGGTCCGTTTTTTACAACTTGGGGAGGCTCATGGGAGATGGTGTGGCCACATTGCTATAACGCTGTTTATATAATAGCCTCATATATGGGGTTTACATCTAATTGTTGTATAGGATGAATGAGTGAGTATGATACTGTTTACACAATTTTACAATGTGATTTTGGACTGTTTAATGAAGGAAAACTCAAAAAGGGCATTGGAGTTAACTAAATCAGAGGACCGCCCCTGAGCCCAGTTAGGGTGAGGCATCCTGGGACAGCCCCTTTCTACAATTCTGAATAAAACCAAACTTTGAGAAATTATCACCGGACATTGTTTTAGACCATTGCTGAATCTTTTAACCATACCACGTGGTTAAACTCTTAGACAATCAATACCGACAGAATAAGAACAAGTCTTTGATATTAATTACTAGTCTGCAGCTAGGAATTCGGTATCATTGAACGCGAAGAACGACAACTGCCGAAACATCCATTCTATAACAAAACGAATGAATGTCACTCTGAACTATCCACTATAACCGTGACAGAGAGGGACTGACAATTCTACAAAAGAAACAAACTTTTCACCAGTGATCAAGACGACACACTGAGCATAAATATATATAGATTGCAATTGTTCCCGAATGAATGAGCGTTCATGTGCAAAGGATTAGCATTTCAATTGCAAAGGATTAGCATTTCAATTGTTATAATTATCACTCTGTAGTGACTTCTTAGTCGATCCCCATTTCCCCTTTTGTCTAACGATGCCGGTTTAGCCCACTAGGGCACATTCCCCTATCATTTCTTGTAACCACATTTACCTTGTTTGTTTATGCATTTCTGTGAATTACTTAGTTAGTAATAAATAAATGATTTAAGACAATTGATGTATGGATGACTCATAGTGAAGACTGGGTTTGTGCAGATAACCAACAATTTACGACGTTTGGAATGAGACTAACGTGAGGTAAAGGAAATAATTCATTAATTCGAAGACTAATTGATCAGATAAAATATCTGAAAAGTTATTTTAGGAAGTGATAACTTTGTAATCTGAATATTTTTCCTTGATGTCCTGACTTCCTAGTTAATTACATTTACATGATTAATCAGTTGATCGCGTAATACGAATTACAAAGAATCTTTGATGAAAACTATGTCTTCAGTTTAATGATAGTAAAGACACAACAGTGGTTTAGTACGTTAACCTGGGTCACTACTTCATTGCTCCAGACCAGCCCAAGGGAGCGTTAGAGCACTGTTTATGCTTTTGGGTCCCAAGGCGCTAATGTGTCTCTAACTGACAATGAATGGGCGGCATAAACCAAATAGAAACTGAAAATTGTGCAGGACTTCAACATTGAATTTTAACTGAATGATGAGGATGAAGAAGGTGGTAGAATGTAGAACAATAGTGTAAGATTTTCTATTCCTCTTTCCTGCACGCACACCTGGAAAAATACTCTTATTTTTTTGTCAGTATTACTTACTAAAACTGTTAGAGTAAGGATTTTGTTCTGAGAGAAACTAAAATGTTCAATTATATTCCATGATATTATTAAAATATATGTGTTGACTGAATATACAGTGGGAAGAAAAAGTATGTGAATCCTTCAGAATTACCTGGATTTCTGCATAAATTGGTCATAAAATGTTATCTGATCTTCATCTAAGTCAAACTAATAACACACAAACAATTATCATTTTTATGTCTTTACACCGTGTAAACATTCATAGTGCAGGTTGGAAAAAGATTGTGAGCCCTTGGATTTAATAACAGGCTGACCATCCTTTGACAGCAATAACCTCAACCAAACGTTTTCTGTAGTTGCGGATCAGACCGGCACAACAGAGTTCTTCTTTACAAAACTGTTTAAATTCCACAATATCCTTGGGATGTCTGGTGTGAACCGCTCTCTTGAGGTCATGCCACAGCATCTCAATCGGGTTGAGGTCAGGACTGACTGGGCCATTCCAGAAGGCATATTTTCATCTGTTCAAGCCATTCTGTTGTTGATTTACTTCTGTATTTTGGGTTGTTGTCCTGTTGCATCACCTAACTTATGTTGAGCTTCAATTGGCAGACAGAGCCTTACATTCTCCTGCAAAATATCTTGATAAACTTGGGAATTACATTTTCCGTCAATGATAGTAAGCTGACCAGGCCCTGAGGCAGCAAAGCAGCCCCAAACCATGATGTTCCCTCCACCATAGTTTACAGTTGGTGTTGATGTTGGTTTGCTGTACCTTTTTTCCTTCCAAACAACAGAACTTTAGTTTCATCTGTCCAATTAATATTTTGCCAGGAGTGATAACATGCGGGTGCTCTTTTGCGAACTTCAGACGTGCAGATAATGGGTTTTTTGGACAGCAGTGGCTTCTCCCATGAACACCATTCTTGTTTAGTGTTTCACGTATCGTACAATTGTCTCCAGAGATTTCTGCAAGTCTTTAGCTGACACTCTAGGATTCTTCTTAACCTCATTGAGCATTCTGCGCTGTGCTCTTGCAGTCATCTTTGCAGGACGGCCACTCCTAGGGAGAGTAGCAACAGTGCTGAACTTTCTCCATTTATAGACAATTTGTCTTACCGTGGACCGATGAATATCAAGGATTTTAGAGATACTTTTGTTACCATTTCCAGCTTTATGCAAATCAACAAATCTTAAACTTAGGTCTTCTGAGATCTATTTTGTTTGAGGCATGGCTCACATCAGGCAATGCTTATTGTGAATAGCAAACACAAATTTTGTGAGTGTTTTTTACAGGGCAAGGCAACTCTAACCAACATCTCCAATCTCGTCTCATTGATTGGACTCCAGGTTAGCTGACTCCTGACTCCAATTAGCTTTTGGAGAAGTCATTATTAGCCTAGGGGTTCACATACTTTTTCCAAGCTGCACTGTGAATGTTTAAATGATGTATTCAATTTAGACAAGAAAAATACAGTGATTTGTGAGCATCTCTGAAGGCCCATGGTTCTCCCATTTACTGGTCACTCTTGATGGAAACACCGCTGGGTACAGGTGACACTGATCTCTTCTGCTGGATTCGGCATTGACATGTTACGTGTCTAATTTATGCTACTTCAAGAAAATAAAACAAATATTTAATCACACAACAGACTTAAAGGGATAATTCTGGGAATCAAGCATATGTGTAGGAATGGGTAGGAGAATTGTAAATGTGAAGGAATTAATTTATGCTAGTTATCTCTAAATAATACTATTCAATAAACCAATAAGCATAAACTGGTAGAATTTGTTTGATTGGCTAACCAGCAACCCACTGATCCCCAAAGACAACAATTATATGAAATATCCTGGACCAATTATGAAATTGGTGCTAAATTAATACTCTCTCTATTTTGACCCCCTCTTCTCTTTCCCTAGAGAGAATCAATTTAGAGGCAATAGTCCTATTTTCTCCCTCAATTCACATGTCACAAGCCAAGGATATCGTTCTTGCTTTGCAGCTCAAAAGTACTGTAAATGTCACAGTAGCCACCAGCCAGGAGGGTAATAGTTGCAACCTATTCAACTAGCTGAATACTAGCTACTATTAAGTAAGCAACTCTTTATGCATCTAATATATTACTCTTAATTTTTTAAACAAAACCATATTACACTCTTGAATAACGCAACAATTCACAAGCATGTGCAGAGAATTAAAGGTTTTATTTTCTCGTCTGTACACTGATTACATTTTAGCTTCAAGACAAAAGCAGAGATACTGCTAGCTAACGCTAACAACATGTCTTTATCAAGTAACGTTAGCCTTTCAAAAATACATAATTTCAAATACACTGCTCAAGAAAATAAAGGGAACACTTAAACAACATAATGTAACTCCAAGTCAATCACACTTCTGTGAAATCAAACTGTCCACTTAGGAAGCAACAGTGATTGACAATAAATTTCACATGCTGTTGTGCAAATGGAATAGACAACAGGTGGAAATTATAGGCAATTAGCAAGACACCCCCAAGAAAGGAGTGGTTCTGCAGGTGGTGACCACTTCTCAGTTCCTATGCTTCCTGGCTGATGTTTTGGTCACTTTTGAATGCTGGCGGTGCTTTCACTCTAGTGGTAGCATGAGACGGAGTCTACAACCCACACAAGTGGCTCAGGTAGTGCAACTCATCCAGGATGAAACATCAATGCGAGCTGTGGCAAGAAGGTTTGCTGTGTCTGTCAGCGTAGTGTCCAGAGCATGGAGGCACTACCAGGAGACAGGCCAGTAGATCAGGAGATGTGGAGGAGGCCGTAGGAGGGCAACAACCCAGCAGCAGGACCGCTACCTCCGCCTTTGTGCAAGGAGGAGCACTGCCAGAGCCATGCAAAATGACCTCCAGCCGGCCACAAATGTGCATGTGTCTGCTCAAACGGTCAGAAACATACTCCATGAGGGTGGTATGAGGGCCCACAGGTGCAGGACGCTTGGCATTTGCCAGAGAACACCAAGATTGGCAAATTCGCCACTGGCGCCCTGTGCTCTTCACAGATTAAATCAGGTTCACACTGAGCACATGTGACAGACGTGACAGAGTCTGGAGACGCCGTGGAGAACGTTCTGCTGCCTGCAATATCCTCCAGCATGACTGGTTTGGCGGTGGGTCAGTCATGGTGGGGTTGACATTTCTTTGGGGGGCCGCACAGCCCTCCATGTGCCTCCAAAGAGGTAGCCTGACTGCCATTAGGTACCGAGATGAGATCCTCAGACCCCTTGTGAGACCATATGCTGGTGCGGTTGGCCCTGGGTTCCTCCTAATGCAAGACAATGCTAGACCTCATGTGGCTGGAGTATGTCAGCAGTTCTTGCAAGAGGAAGGCATTGATGCTATGGACTGGCCCGCCCATTCCCCAGACCTGAATCCAATTGAGCACATCTGGGACATCATATCTCGCTCCATCCACCAACAGACTGTCCAGGAGTTGGCAGATGCTTTAGTCCAGGTCTGGGAGGAGATCCCTCAGGAGACCATCCGCCACCTCATCAGGAGCATGCCCAGGCGTTGTAGGGATGTCATACAGGCACGTGGAGGCCACACACACTACTGAGCCTAATTTTGACTTGTTTTGAGGACATTACATCAATGTTGGATCAGCCTGTAGAGTGGTTTTCCACTTTAATTTTGAGTGTGACTCCAAATCCAGACCTCCATGGGTTGATAAATTTGATTTCCATTGATCATTTTTGTGTGATTTTGCTGTCAGCACATTCAACTATGTAAAGAAAAAAGTATTTAATAAGAATATTTCATTCATTCAGATCTAGGATGTGTTAATTTAGTGTTCCCTTTATTTTTTTGAGCAGTGTATGAAAGTACAGTAGGCCTACCTTACAACATTACAACTAACCATGCTTTATTTGGATAAATATCCTGCAAATCATTAGGCTACATAAAAGCAAATTGTGACTGAAAACGTGAGTATATAATTAACCGGGGAGTTGAGCTGTTTTATTTGGAAACCCATTCCCGCCACCCAAAAATAAAGCAAATATACTGTAGATCATACATATACAGTCGAAGTTGGAAGTTTACATACACCTTAGCCAAATACATTTAAACTGAGTTTCACAATTCCTGATATCATAGTAAAAATCCCTGTCTTAGATCAGTTAGGATCACCACTTTATTTTAAGAATGTGAAATGTCAGAATAATAGTAGAGAGAATGATTTATTTCAGCTTTTATTTAATTCATCACATTCTCAGTGGGTCAGAAATTTACATAAACTCAATTAGTGTTTTGTAGCATTGCCTTTAAATTGTTTAACTTGGGTCAAACATTTCAGGTAGCCTTCCACAAGCTTCCCACAATAAGTGAATTTTGGCCCATTCCTCCTGACAGAGCTGTTGTAACTGAATCAGGTTTGTAGGCCTCCTTGCTCGCACACGCTTTTTCAGTTCTGCCCACAATTTTCTATAGGATTGTGGTCAGGGCTTTGTGATGGCCACTCCAATACCTTGACTGTTGTCCTTAAGCCATTTTGCCATAACTTTGGAAGTATGCTTGGGGTCATTGTTCATTTGGAAGAGCCATTTGCAACCAAGCTTTAACTGATGTCTTGAGATGTTTCTTCAATATATCCACATAATTTTCCATTCTCATGCTGCCATCTATTTTGTGAAGTACACCAGTCCCTCCTGCAGAAAAGCACCACCACAACATGATGCTGCCACCCCCGTGCTTCACAGTTGCGATGGTGTTCTTTGGCTTGCAAGCCTCCCCCTTTTTCCTCCAAACATAAAGATGGTCATTATGGCGAACAGTTCTATTTTTGTTTCATCAGACCAGAGGAAATTTCTCCAAAAAGTGTGAACTTTTCCCTATGTGCAGTTGCAAACTGTAGTCTGGCTTTTTAATGGTGGTTTTGGAGCAGTGGCTTCTACCTTGCTGAGCGGCCTTTCACATTATGTCGATATAGGACTCGTTATACTGTGGATATAGATACTTTTGTACCTGTTTCCTCCAGCATCTTCACAAGGTCCTTTGCTGTTGTTCTGGGATAGATTTTCACTTTTCGTAACAAAGTACGTTCATCTCTAGGAGACAGAACGCGTCTCCTCCTGATGGTATGATGGCTGCGTGGTCCCATGGTGTTAATACTTGCGTACTACTGTTTGTGCAGATGAATGTAGTACCTTCAGGCGTTTGGAAATTACTCCCAAGGATGAACCAGACTTGTGGAGGTCTACAATTATTTTTTCTGAGGTCTTGGCTAATTTCTTTTGATTTCCCCATGATGTCAAGCGAAGAGGCATTGAGTTTGAAGGTAGGCCTTGAAATACATTCACAGCTACACCTCCAATTGACTGAAACTATGTCAATTAGCCTATCAGAAGCTTCTAATGCCATGACATCATTTTCTGCAATTTTCCAAGCTGTTTAAAGGCACACTAAACTTAGTGTATGTAAACTTCTTACCCACTGAAATTGTGATACATGGAGTTATAAGTGAAATTGTCTGTAAACAATTGTTGGAAAGATTACTTGTGTCATGCACAAAGTTGACGTCCTAACCTACTTGCCAAAACTATAGTTTGTTAACAATACATTTGTGCAGTGGTTGAAAAAGGAGTTTTAATGACCCCCGACTTCAACTGTAGGTTATGTTTCTTAATTTGTAGCATTGTGTGGCAATTTCCATTTATCCACATTGTAGATATCAGCACAGCAGGGCCGCTGGCCAACATGTGGCAAGCTGGCATTTGTTTAGACTGATTTGCCTCATGATTTGTTTGACAGGATTTTACTGTTTTGATCCCTAGGGCCAGGTTTTTTTCAACCATTTTACCTGACTAGAAAAAATCTGTTCCCATCATAGACAGCTGATGTATTACTGTTATACCCGGAGTTTTACCTGTTTAGGTTAGCCTACTTGTCACGCCCTGACCTTAGAGAGCCGTTTTATTTCTCTATTTGGTTAGGTCATGGTGTGATGTGGGGTGGGCATTCTATGTTTTGTTTTCTATGTTTCTTTATTTCTATGTTTTGGCCAGGTGTGGTTCTCAATCAGGGACAGCTGTCTATCATTGTCTCTGATTGGGAATCATACTTAGGTAGCCGTTTTTTTTTCCGTCATTTGAGTGTGGGTAGTTAACTTTGTTAGAGGCATCATAGCCCTGTTAAGCTTCACGGTCGTTTTGTTTTGTATTGTTTATTGGTTTGTTGGGGACATTCTAAAAAAGAGGAATATGTACGCTCACAACGCTGCACCTTGGTCCGCGACACTACCAGATCAGAACCCCCCCCCCTCCCCTCCCTCCACACTCTGGGACCTATGGTGCCTCCTCTGAAATCACCACACAATGTTACGAATGGCAAAACATTCTATTTGTATGAACTACAAAGTTTTGACTTACGTAGCTTGAATTCTCTATCTCAAAATGTTGACTTACATACAATTTTTTATACTATCAACTTTTTTTAAAATAGAAATTGGTGGTGCAGTGCAGCCGGCAGGCATTTCAGAATGTAGTCTAACAGGGAAAAACTCAAAACAAGTCTCAAATATAAGGAAAAAGTCTATACATTTCAGCAGTTTCAAAAACATTGCTCTGCTATTACCATTTACTGTAGGAGTGTTGAGCTCAACGAGACATTTTAGTTTACACTGCCCTAGCCCTGGAGACGTGAGCATTTTGCAAGTTCACACAACCGTATTGTCTCTCGAGAATCGATACCTCTCGAAAATGTCCCTTTGCTATCGTCAATGTGAAAATGGTTTTACAGGAAGTGCTGCTCTCCTCTCTCTCCACAGAGAAACTCATTGTAAGGGCTGTTCCACTTCTGTTCTCGACATGTAAAACACCTACATTGCATTCGGAAAGTATTCAGACCCCTTGACTTTCCCCACATTTTGTTACGTTACAGCATTATTCTAAATGTTTTTTTTTTTATCTTTATAAATCTACACACAAGACCCCATAATGACAAAGCAAAAACAGTTTTTTTTGTTAATGTTTGCAAATGTATTAAAAATAAACTTAAATACCACATTTACATAAGTATTCAGACCCTTTACTCAGTACTTTGTTGAAGCACCTTTGGCAGTGATTACAGCCTAGAATCTTCTTGGGTATGATGCTACAAGCTTGGCACACCTGTATTTGGGGAGTTCAATTGGGTTCAAGTCCGGGCTCTGGCTGGGCCACTCAAGGACATTCAGAGACTTATTCCAAAGCCACTCCTGCGTTGTCTTGGCTGTGTGCTTAGGGTCGTTGTTCTGTTGGAAGGTGAACATTCTCCCCAGTCTGAGCGCTCTGAACATTTTCCCTCGATCCTGACTAGTCTCCCAGTCCCTACCGCTGAAAAACATCCCCACAGCATGATGCTGCCACCACCATGCTTCACCGTAGGGATGGCGCCAGGTTTTCTCCAGACGTGATGCAAAGAGTATCTCATGGTCTGAGAGTTTTTAGGTATCTTTTGGCAAACTCCAAGTGGCTGTCATGTGCCTTTTACTGTGGAGTGGCTTCCGTCTGGCCACTCTACCATAAAGGCCTGATTGGTGGAGTGCTGCAGAGATGGTTGTCCTTCTGGAAGGTTCTCCCATCTCCACAGAGGAACTCTAGAGTTCTGTCAGAGTGACCATTTGGTTCTTGGTCACCACACTGACCACTGACCAAGGCCCTTCTCCCCCGATTTCTCAGTTTGGCTGGGTGGCCGGCTCTAGGAAGAGTCTTGGTGGGTCCAAACTTCTTCCATTTAAGAATGAGGGAGGCCATTGTGTTCTTAGGGACCTTCAATGTTGCAGAATTATTTTTATATTGAACATCTACACTGCAACTATTTCTGTTACCACGACCCCCCTGCCAGTAATTATAGTAAGCTGCCGTTTAACTGCCTATACACCCTTACTACACAGTACAGTACAGTAAGAATATACATTGTCATCGGTACTTACTGTTTTTCATTTAGTTCAAAGATGACTGTATATTATATTCATTCCTGCATCAAGGTCAATGTTAGACTGAGTACATCTCACGTTTATGTTTAACTATAGTGTTCCAACAAATAAGAGGAGGTTGAGTACCTGAGTTTGCACCAGGAAGAGTTTAATGTTTTTTGTTGTAGTTGTAGACTTATGGTAGCAGAGATACAGTATGCAGATAATTAGACAGAATGTTCCATGTTCCTGTAATGTTGTAACAAAGGACAAATTCTGAACATGTATCACAGGTAACACGGCACACATAACAGGGGACCATTATACCATCCTATAAAAAATAAGTTGAAATATAGAAGGCTTTCTATAAAATTAACCAAATAATAAAATATGTGTCAGTGTGGATGTGCTATAAATCCAAATTCAAGATCAGATTCCATGTGTTTTTTTGCTGCTTACACATTACGAAAATTATCAGATATCAGTCATGGAAATAATTGGTAAATGATTAGAATCGGCTGCCTGTGTAAACGCAGTCAAACTCTCTCGCAACCAGGCTGATGCCAAGCTGCAAGTTTTTTTGCATTTTTCTAACAATAAGTTACGTCATTTTTTTCAGATGCCCCTGGCGATGTAGATGTAACAGAGTTAAGAACGTAAACTCACTCCACAGCTAACTTGAAATGTTGCCGATGGAGGTATTGTCATGTACTGTCATGTTGTCTTGTCTCTGTCCTTTCCCTTCACCCTGTCTCCCTCTGCTGGTCGTGTTAGGTTACCTTTTCTCCCCCGCTTTCCCCCAGCTGTCCCTTGTCTCCTCTAACTACCCATTCACCCCGTTCCCCACCTGTTCCCTTTTTCCCTCTGATTAGGTACCTATATCTCTCTCTGTTTCTGCTCCTGTCCTTGTCGGATTCTTGTTTGTTTGTGTCATTCATGCCTGAACCAGACTGTCGTCATGTTTGCTGTAACCTTGTCCTGTCCTGTCGGAATCTGCCGGTCCATCTGAGCCTACCTATGTTTGGTAATTAAAGAAGCTCTGTTTAAGTTGATTCGCTTTTGGGTCCTCATTCACGCACCGTAACAGAAGAATCCGACCAAGAATGGACCCAGCGACTTCGGATCCTCTCCACTCAGCCGTCGAGATCCAGGGAGCGATGCTAGGCAGACACAAGCAGGAATTGTCTGCTGCTCGACATGCCGTTGAGACCCTGGCCACCCAAGTCTCCAACCTCACAGAACAGGTTCACCATCTCCGCCTCGATCCACCGGCCACTTCCAGGGCTTTCGAATCTCCGGAGCCCAGAATCAATAACCCGCCGTGTTACTCTGGGGAGCCCACTGAATGCCGCTCGTTCCTCACCCAGTGTGATATTGTGTTTTCTCTCCAGCCCAACACTTACTCCAGGAGCACTGCTCGTGTCGCCTACGTCATATCTCTCCTTATTGGACGGGCTCGTGAGTGGGGCACGGCAATCTGGGAGGCAAGGGCTGAGTGTACTAACCAGTATCAAGACTTTAAGGAGGAGATGATACGGGTTTTTGATCGATCTGTTTTTGGGGAGGAGGCTTCCAGGGCCCTGTCTTCCCTATGTCAAGGCAATCGATCCATAACAGACTACTCTATTGAGTTTCGCACTCTTGCTGTCTCCAGTGGCTGGAACGAGCCGGCCTTGCTCGCTCGTCTTCTGGAGGGTTTCCGCGCAGAGGTAAAGGATGAGATTCTCTCCCGGGAGGTTCCTTCCAGCGTGGATTCCTTGATTGAACTCGCTATTCGCATTGAGCGACGGGTTGATCTTCGTCACCGAGCTCGTGGAAAGGAGCTCGCGCTCTCCGTCGCCTCCCTCTCCGCATCACTACCATCTTCCTCTGCCGGCTCGGGTGCTGAGTCCATGCAGCTGGGAGGTATCCGCATCTCGACTGAGGAGAGGGAACGGAGAATCACCAACCGCCTCTGTCTCTATTGCGGTTCCGCTGGTCATTTTGTCACTTCATGTCCAGTAAAAGGCCAGAGCTCGTCAGTAAGCGGAGGGCTACTGGTGAGCGCTACTACTCCTGTCTCTCCTTCAAGATCCTGCACTACCTTGTCGGTCCATCTACGCTGGACCGGTTCGTCAGCTTCCTGCAGTGCCTTAATAGACTCTGGGGCGGAGGGCTGTTTTATGGACGAGACCTGGGCTCGGGAACATGACATTCCTCTCAGACAGTTAAAGGAGCCCACGGCCTTGTTCGCCCTGGATGGTAGTCCTCTCCCCAGGATTCAGCGTGAGACGCTACCTTTAACCCTCACTGTTTCTGGTAATCATAGTGAAACCATTTCTTTTTTAATTTTTCGTTCACCTTTTACACCTGTTGTTTTGGGCCATCCCTGGCTAGTTTGTCATAATCCTTCCATTAATTGGTCTAGTAATTCTATCCTCTCCTGGAACGTCTCTTGTCATGTGAAATGTTTAATGTCTGCTATCCCTCCTGTTTCCTCTGTCTCTTCTTCACAGGAGGAGCCTGGTGATTTGACAGGGGTGCCGGAGGAATATCACGATCTGCGCACGGTGTTCAGTCGGTCCAGGGCCACCTCTCTTCCTCCACACCGGTCGTATGATTGTAGTATTGATCTCCTTCCGGGAACCACCCCCCCCCGGGGTAGACTATACTCTCTGTCGGCTCCCGAACGTAAGGCTCTCGAAGATTATTTGTCTGTAGCTCTTGACGCCGGTACCATAGTCCCCTCCTCCTCTCCCGCCGGAGCGGGGTTTTTTTTTGTCAAGAAGAAGGACGGGTCTCTGCGCCCCTGCATAGATTATCGAGGGCTGAATGACATAACAGTGAAGAATCGTTATCCGCTTCCTCTTATGTCTTCAGCCTTCGAGATCCTGCAGGGAGCCAGGTTTTTCACTAAGTTGGACCTTCGTAACGCTTACCATCTCGTGCGCATCAGGGAGGGGGACGAGTGGAAGACGGCGTTTAACACTCCGTTAGGGCACTTTGAATACCGGGTTCTTCCTTTCGGCCTCGCTAACGCTCCAGCTGTCTTTCAGGCATTAGTCAATGATGTCCTGAGAGACATGCTGAACATCTTTGTTTTCGTTTACCTTGACGATATCCTGATTTTTTCACCGTCACTCCAGATTCATGTTCAGCACGTTCGACGTGTCCTCCAGCGCCTTTTAGAGAATTGTCTTTTTGTGAAGGCTGAGAAGTGCACTTTTCATGCCTCCTCTGTCACATTTCTCGGTTCTGTTATTTCCGCTGAAGGCATTAAGATGGATCCCGCTAAGGTCCAAGCTGTCATTGATTGGCCCGTCCCTAAGTCACGCGTCGAGCTGCAGCGCTTTCTCGGCTTCGCGAACTTCTATCGTCGTTTCATCCGTAATTTCGGTCAGGTGGCAGCTCCTCTCACAGCCCTTACTTCTGTCAAGACGTGCTTTAAGTGGTCCATTTCCGCCCAGGGAGCTTTTGATCTCCTCAAGAATCGTTTTACATCCGCTCCTATCCTTGTTACACCTGACGTCTCTAGACAGTTCATTGTCGAGGTTGACGCGTCAGAGGTGGGAGTGGGAGCCATCCTTTCTCAGCGCTCCCTCTCTGACGACAAGGTCCACCCATGCGCGTATTTTTCTCATCGCCTGTCGCCGTCGGAACGTAACTATGATGTGGGTAACCGCGAACTGCTTGCCATCCGGTTAGCCCTAGGCGAATGGCGACAGTGGTTGGAGGGGGCGACCGTTCCTTTTGTCGTTTGGACTGACCATAGGAACCTTGAGTACATCCGTTCTGCCAAACGACTTAATGCGCGTCAGGCGCGTTGGGCGCTGTTTTTCGCTCGTTTCGAGTTCGTGATTTCTTATCGTCCGGGCTCTAAGAACACCAAGCCTGATGCTTTGTCTCGTCTCTTCAGTTCTTCAGTAGCCTCCACTGACCCCGAGGGGATTCTCCCTGAGGGGCGTGTTGTCGGGTTGACTGTCTGGGGAATTGAGAGGCAGGTAAAGCAAGCACTCACTCAAACTCCGTCGCCGCGCGCTTGTCCTAGGAACCTTCTTTTCGTTCCCGTTCCTACTCGTCTGGCCGTTCTTCAGTGGGCTCACTCTGCCAAGTTAGCCGGCCACCCTGGCGTTCGGGGTACGCTTGCTTCCATTCGCCAGCGTTTCTGGTGGCCCACCCGGGAGCATGACACGCGTCGTTTCGTGGCTGCTTGTTCGGTCTGCGCGCAGACTAAGTCCGGTAACTCTCCTCCTGCCGGCCGTCTCAGGCCGCTTCCTATTCCCTCTCGACCGTGGTCTCACATCGCCTTAGATTTTGTCACCGGACTGCCTTCGTCAGCGGGGAAGACTGTTATTCTTACGGTTGTCGATAGGTTCTCTAAGGCGGCTCATTTCATTCCCCTTGCTAAGCTTCCTTCTGCTAAAGAGACGGCACAAATCATCATCGAGAATGTTTTCAGAATTCATGGCCTTCCGTCAGACGTCGTTTCGGACAGAGGTCCGCAATTCACGTCTCAATTTTGGAGGGAGTTTTGCCGTTTGATTGGGGCTTCCGTCAGTCTCTCTTCCGGCTTTCACCCCCAGTCTAACGGTCAAGCAGAACGGGCCAATCAGACTATTGGTCGCATCTTACGCAGTCTTTCTTTTCGCAACCCTGCGTCTTGGTCAGAACAGCTCCCCTGGGCAGAATACGCCCACAACTCGCTTCCTTCGTCTGCGACCGGGCTATCTCCTTTTCAGAGTAGCCTCGGGTACCAGCCTCCGTTGTTCTCATCTCAGTTCGCCGAGTCCAGCGTCCCCTCCGCTCAGGCTTTTGTCCAACGTTGCGAGCGCACCTGGAAGAGGGTCAGGTCTGCACTTTGCCGTTATAGGGCGCAGACTGTGAGAGCTGCTAATAAGCGTAGAACTAAGAGCCCTAGATATTGTCGCGGTCAGAGAGTTTGGCTCTCCACTCAGAACCTTCCCCTTAAGACGGCTTCTCGCAAGTTGACCCCGCGGTTCATTGGTCCATTCCGTATCTCTCAGGTCATTAATCCTGTCGCAGTGCGACTTCTTCTTCCGCGATATCTTCGTCGCGTCCACCCGGTCTTCCATGTCTCCTGTGTTAAGCCCGTTCTTCGCGCCCCCGCTCGTCTTCCCCCCCCCCCCCCCCCATCCTTGTCGAGGGCGCACCTATCTACAGGGTCCGTAAAATCTTGGACATGCGTCCTCGGGGCCGTGGTCATCAGTACCTAGTTGACTGGGAGGGGTACGGTCCTGAGGAGAGGAGTTGGGTTCCCTCTCGGGACGTGCTGGACCGTGCGCTGATTGATGATTTCCTCCGTTGCCGCCAGGTTTCCTCCTCGAGTGCGCCAGGAGGCGCTCGGTGAGTGGGGGGGTACTGTCATGTACTGTCATGTTGTCTTGTCTCTGTCCTTTCCCTTCACCCTGTCTCCCTCTGCTGGTCGTGTTAGGTTACCTTTTCTCCCCCGCTTTCCCCCAGCTGTCCCTTGTCTCCTCTAACTACCCATTCACCCCGTTCCCCACCTGTTCCCTTTTTCCCTCTGATTAGGTCCCTATATCTCTCTCTGTTTCTGCTCCTGTCCTTGTCGGATTCTTGTTTGTTTGTGTCATTCATGCCTGAACCAGACTGTCGTCATGTTTGCTGTAACCTTGTCCTGTCCTGTCGGAATCTGCCGGTCCATCTGAGCCTACCTATGTTTGGTAATTAAAGAAGCTCTGTTTAAGTTGATTCGCTTTTGGGTCCTCATTCACGCACCGTAACAGGTATAACTTTTGTATGGCTCAATTGGTTTGCACATTGTCAAGGAGGGCGGTCAAGTGTGTTGCGAAGCAGAGGATCACTGGTTTGAGCCCAATATGCTAGGGGGAGATAGGGGAGATAGGGGAGGAATCTAAACTGAAGCGTAGCGCATTGACCCAGATTACACAGTTATATCTACTTTGCAGTGCATGCTTTTTAACCTGTGCTGCAGCACATAGAAAGCATTTAATCAGCCCAACTGTATTTCAGCTCAGTACATTTTGCATTAATTTAGGTCCTTCCCTCTTTGTTTATGTTTCCCTCCCTCTCCACAGAATGAGGCTATGCACTGTTGATAGTTCGATAAACATGAATATAGATTATCATTCAGTAAGGTCAATTAATCAGTTATTAATTTACCAATTAGCATTAAAGCTACAGTCTTTTATAACAAAAAGAACGGCAACCTCACCACTTATTTTGGTATAAAGCTGAGGGATGGGACGAGGGAAATGTGAACCCTTAAATGCATAGACAGCACTCCAGATGGAAGTACTGATCTTAGATTGACTTATTTTCACATTTAACTGTAGTGTTCCAACAAACAATCACCCAAGTTTGTAGTAGGTTAAGTAGCCAACATACATTTGTTTGTGTAATCTCAGCAAGCTTGCTTGCTATTAGGTCAGGAACCCGGTAACAGGGGCACATGCATACAACACGGTCCACATATTTTTTTACTTATCATGTAAATACACAGTGTAGCAATGTCAGTAGTCTAGCTAACACTAAAGACATTCATTCATGCATTCATTTGTTAACTTCTCCCTCTCTTTTGCCTATTTATATTGTGCATTAAATGTCAGAAGTAAAACTTGGAGTCAGCGATGCTATATTGTAGTAGGCTATTATTCCAACTACAATATGGAGAAACAGTTTATTTATCTGCGTTGAACTCTCCTTACTTATGGAGTACCACAAGGTAGGCTAGCTGTCTCGGGCCCCCTATGGTGAAATGCATCTGACATCTGTTAATTCAGTGGGGACATTTTTTTATTGTATCAGTCAATTTTCAAATGATTGAATAAATAATTGAGCGTTATCTTTATTATAATGCCCCCTGTTGTCAACTAGATGGGGAACTAAACTACCAGGATGGATTTTGACATGAAGAGGAATTGTAAATATTGCATGTTTCCATAAATGACAATGTATTTACAGACTGAGGTGAAGTGGCTGGCATTGAAACCTGTACCTGGAAATTGTATTGTTAACGCATAGAACATGATTTTAGACATGTTTGCTAATTACTTGAAAATTAAATACAGATATCTAATTTACATAAGTATTCACACATGTCAATACATGCTAGAATCACTGTTGGCAGTGATTACAGCTAAGACTCTTTCTGGGTAAGTCTCTAAGAGCTTTGCACACCTGGACTGTACAATATTTTTTTAAATTCTTCCAGCTCTGTCAAGTTGGTTGTTGATCATTGCTAGACAGCCATTTTCAAGTCTTGCCATATATTTTGAAGCCAATTTAAGTCGAAACTGTAACTAGGCCACTCAGGAACATTCAATGTCGTCTTGGTAAGCAACTCCAATATATTTTTGGCCTTGTGTTTTAAGTTATTGTCCTGGTGAAAGTTGAATTGTCTCCCAGTGTCTGGTGGAAAGCAGACTGGACCAGGTTTGCCTCTAGGATTTTTTCTGTGCTTAGCTCTATTCCGTTTCTTTTCTTCCAAAAATCTCCATAGTCCTTGCCGAGGACCACCATGCTTGCAAATTAAAGTGGTACTCAGTGATGTGTTGAGTTGGATTTGCCCCAAACATAATGCTTTGTATTCAGGACATAAAGTTAATTTCTTTGTCACATGTTTTGCCGTTTTGTGCCTTATTGCAAACAGGATGCATGTTTTGGAATGTTTTTATTCTGTAAAGGCTTCCTTCATTTCACTCTGTCATTTAGGTTAGTATTGCGTAGTAACTACAATGTTGTTGATCCATCCTCAGTTTTCATCAATCACAGCAATTAAACTCTGTAACTGTCTAAATTCATCATTGTCCTCATGGTGAAATCCCTGAGTGGTTTCCTTACTCTCCGGCAAATGAGTTAGGAAGAACGCCTGTATCTTTGTAGTGACTGGGTGTATTAATACACCATCCAAAGTGTAATTACTAACTTCACCATATTCAAAGGCATATTCAGTGTCTGCCTTTTATTTTTACCCATCTACCAGCTAGCTTCAAGATGGAAAGGTCCATACCGTGTAGTGCAGCAGTTGGGACCAGTGAACTACTTGGTCTGTTTGGAGGACACTGGGGAAGATGTCAGGACAGTGCATGTTGTTGACCTAAAGCCCTGCTACCCTACGGCAGAAGAGCTGGATCGCAGGCAAAAGCAACACCTGCAGGACCTCTTTGTGGAGGACTCTGATGAGGAGGACTTCCCTGGTTTTGTGTAGCAGGAACATGAACCTGTCAAAGCCTGCATCCCCTCTGTTTCTACAGGCATTGTTTTTTCATGGGGGGAGGAGTGTGGCGAAATCTGCACAGAGCCTTCACCGTGCACTGCCACTTTAAGAGCGCATGAGCAGTAAGGAAGGAGAAAATAAAGAGAGCTCGTTCAGCTCTTTGGGGAGGGGCTCTTTGGTGGCGCGACAGTTTGATTGTGTGTGCTGTGCTGCAGAAGTTTTGTTTGTTTTCAGCGTGTGTAGTTTATAGAGTGTTTAACTCAATCATCGGTGTAATTGCTCTAGGTCGTGGTTGTTTTCGTTTGGGACCGCGCCCGTTATGGATCGCGTGGATTAGTAGCAACATTGTTGCGAAGCTTTAACATACAAACCATCGGACAGTCAGACAGTACACCTGCACGCCTGAAGACCACAGCTAAGATCTCTCTTTTTCTCTTTTTCTCTTCCCTCTATCGTTCCAGTGCTTTGCCCTGCAACAGACTCTCTATTTTTCCAATGCACTTCTCATTGAAGTTCATTAGACCTGGACTATTATTGCCCTGCCAGAAGTATTTGGACATTTTAGTTAAAAGGGAGGTTGCTTGCAAGTTGTGTATTATGTGAACTGTATTGAGGTGTACTAATGACATGTGGCCGAGAAGACTGTGGACATTTTTAAGGCCTTTGTTGTGTCGATGAACACCCCCCACATTCATACCCTCTGCACTCATCCACTAGAAAATAATACAGATTATTGCAAATCCTATGTTGATGGCTGGGTTCATTCTTGTATGCAGTTGCTGTTGAATTGCTCTGCCATTATTAGTATTAGTATTATTGTATGAGGTATTCTTGTTGGTGTTACCCCTGTGCTGTGATGTGGGTTTTATATGGTGTGTATTCTCTTTTCTCTCCACTGGCTATCTGGTAAACAGGCTACACTCTAGGCAGTCTTTCTGCTGATGTGTGTGGGTCTGGTAGTGGTTCTCTCTATTCTACTCTTTTCCTTTCGGCATGGCGCCCGAACAAAAGCTTTCTTTACCCCTCTCTAATAAATACCGCTACAGAATTGGCCCTTCTTTGCGAGGCATTGGAAAACCTCTAGGTCTTTGTGGTTGAATCTGTGTTTGAAATTCACTGCACGACTGAGGGACCTTACATATAATTGTACTGTGTGTGTGGGGTACAGATATGAGGTAGTCATTCAAAAATCATGTAAAACACTATTATTGCACAGAGTGTCACGCCCTGGCCTTAGTTATCTTTTTTATTTTTGGTTAGGTCAGGGTGTGACATGGGGGATTTATGTGTTTTGTCCTGTCTAGGGGTTTTGTAAGTTTATGGGGGATTTATGTGTTTTGGCCTGTCTAGGGATTTTGTAAGTTTATGGGGCTGTTTTCTTTCTAGGTAAATTGTATGTCTATGGTTGCCTAGATGGGTACTCAATTAGAGGCAGCTGTCTATCGTTGTCTCTGATTGGGAACCATATTTAGGCATCCATATTCTTTGGGTATTTTGTGGGTGATTGTTTCCTGTGTCAGTGTTTGTGCCACACTGGACTGTTTTGTTGCCAGGTCACTTTATTATTTTGTATTTGTGTTCATGTTTAGTTTTTCTTATTAAAAACCATGGACACCTACCACGCTGCGTATTGGTCCGATCCTTGTTTCACCTCTTCAGAGGAAGAGGAGGAAATCTGCCGTGACAGAATCACCCACCAAAACAGGACCAAGCAGCGTAGTTACAGGCAGCGGCAGGAGGAGCAGCAATGTCAGGATTTTTGGACATGGGAGCAGAATCTGTACAGAATCTGTACACTTTGGAATGAGCAGTGCACGTGCAGTGCAGTGCACGTGCCAAGAGATATCATTGAACAAATGATTAGTAGCTGACACTGTCTGAAAAGACCACTTTGTTGTTAATTAGGTAAAATTAGTTTATATTGTATATTTGGTTCAGAATCAGGGGATGATGGACAAAAATCCACAGGTTTTATTTTTGGGAATATTATATATATATATATATATATATATATATATATATATATATTTAGCTTTCAATATTTCAAGCAAAAAGAAAAGTTGGATTTTTGTTAATCCTCCCCTGATTCTGAATATATAATATATAACTTTGTCTAAGAGAAATTGAAGATTGAAAGCTACATGAATTCAAAAAATAAAAAGGTGTGTCCATCCTCCCCGATTCAGAATTCATCATTTTTATAGTCAAAGGACACTTTGTCTAAGAGCTATTGAATATTAAAAACGAAATCATACTATACAAATAAAAAAAGGTGTGGATTTTTCTCCATCCACCCCTGATTCAGAATACACCATATTCAAAGTCATGGCATGCTTGGTTCAATAGCTATTGACGAGAGAAAATCTAATGTCCCGAATATCCAATACAAAACCAATTTGACCTTGGTCGCGTAGTTTTGTTGTCCAGGCTAGCGTATGGTTTTCGGTGCGCAGCTGGTGACGTCCAGAAGAGGAGTGTTATTTATGTGGCGACCCCCACGTGCTGAAGGATGGTGATGTTTAAAGTACAGTTAACCATGGGACCATCAACAGAATAGCGGCTTTGCTGGGCTGCAGCGATACCGCGGCCTCCAAACCGTTTCCATATTGGGCTCAATATAATTTGCCAAAGGAAGAAGTTGTGGGCGGAACAGCAGCGCGTTAATTTCATGGTTTTATTTTTCCCTCTCCTGATGGATGAACAATGGAGAGTCCGTCAACAGAAATTTCTGGTGAACCTCCTCTTCGCCCCTGCGTTAGATCATTGTTGTTGATGCTGTTGTTGTGTAGGAGGCAGGGGCGGACCTGATATTTTAGGATTTCTCCTAGAAAAGACCGAGAACATCGGGTGGTCTCTCGCGTTTTTCATCCTCTCTTAGTTCTGTAAGCAGCTGATGCTGGTTTTGCTGTCTATCATCCACCGGTTGATATTATGGTGAAATTCCCATCTCTAACCCCCTACTTCCCGCTCATCCGATTCCTGGTTCCTCTCGCTATCACGAACATAGCCATCGACCTTGGTGAACAGGCAAGTGATACTATCATATCCCTCCCTATTCTATGATTTTTTGATTGTCATGTCAGTGAATAACAATAGGTATAATAGTAATAAAACATTTCTCAATGACTCGTGTTTACATAGGCGGTGTGAATTCCACCTTGGTAGGCAATTTAACACCAGTCGCATTTCCAGTGCGCTTCGTTTGGAATTTTAGTCATTGGCAACAGGGACTGACATCCAATGGCGTAAAGTACTTAAGTAGTACTTTCAAGTATTTATACTTAAGTCGTTTTTTTTAGGTATCTGTATTTTACATTATTGACAGTTTACTTTTACTTCACTACATTCCTAAAGAAAAGTATGCACTCTCTACTTCATACATTTTCCCTGACACCCAAAATTACCTTTGAATGCTTAGCAGGACAGGAAAATGGTTTAATTCACACACTTATCAAAAGAACATTCCTGATCATCCGTCCTGCCTCTGACCTGTCGGACTCACTAAACACAGCTTCCTTTGTAAATTATGTCTGAGTGTTGGAGTGTGCCCCTGGCTATCTGTAAAAAAAAAGAAGAGAAGAAATTGGTGCCTTTTGGTTTGCTTAATATAAGGAATTTGAAATGGTTTATACTTTTGATACTTAAGTATATTTTAGCAATTACATTTACTTTTGATACTTAAGTATATTTAAAACCATATACTTTTAGACTTTTACTCAAGTATAATTTTAGTGGGTAACTTTTACTTGAGTCATTTTCTATTAAGGTATTTTTTCTTTTAACTCAAGTATGACAATTGGGTACTTTTCCCACCACAATGTCATCTCCCTGGAGCCTAGTGACAAAGCCATCAATTCCATACCATCAACCCCACAGTGCGTTTGCCTGTCTTGAGGTGTAGCCTATCCTCATCTCTTGCGGCACCTTTTAGGTTGCTTGCCTACTAGGATGGGAACAGTCTCTGGGAAGACATTGAAAATGGTGGGTTACACAAACAATGTTAGTGGATCACCTGTGTGCGTCAACAGCTGGCCATAGTATCAGCAAACATGTGTCAGGGCACATAAAAGAGTAGGACAATGCAAAACCAAAATGCGCTAGATGATTGTGCCGTTATGGGTGGCCTGATTTGGCTACATGTGGCCTATAATAGTAGTCACCCCCAAAGCGTACCTTGTTGAAACCCCCAAACTAATTTGGGAGATCAAACTAGACAAGGCTGTAATTCATTTTAAAGGGGCAATCTGTGATTGCTACATAAAAAAAATATCCATGAATTATATCCATTGATTATTGAAGAATATAACTTAGCCTGGTTGAGGGCTGGAGTTGGGAAACACTGCTCTACATAGGCTACATATTTTGCTTGCATGCCTACCATTTCTGTCTAGCAGCTTGTGCACAATACTAAAATGACAAAACATGATATTTGAGGCAAGGGGCATTTCAATATAGCCTATTCAAATGTTATGATGTAGCCTATTGTTCTATTGACTTAAATCAACTATGGTGACCAAATAACATTAAACCAATAATAAAATCTCCTGAAGACCAGATGACATCGCCTAAATCTGCACCTACACCCAACACAACTTATTTTTAAATGCAGCCCCCCCCCCCCCTCCCCCTCATAGAATCAGTTACACATTTGGGTTCACAATCTGTTTGGGCAAAATAATGTTCATAAAACAGTTAGACAAATCAGGTCACCCTACCAACATTTCTGGTGAATGCTGCCTTTTTGTTGTTACAGCATAATGTGCCTAGTGCTAAATTCCCAATGGCCAAACAAGGTGAATAATGTAGCCTGGATCTGGGCTAATGTAAGTGGTGGATTCAATCACTAGTAGTAGGCTTATGTGACTTGTTTCAGGAAACTAGCTGTATGTCGCGTATCACTACTGCACAGGAGAGCTATTTGAATGCTAACTTTTATTATTTATCAAAATGCCTTCTGCAGCATGTGAACTTTCATGTGCCTTAATAGCAAACTTGTATGTCATCTGTAAACATGAATAAAATGGTTAAATTACGAGCCCAGTTGGTTTAGCCACAGAAAAAGGCAGCAACTTTCTGCTAGCCATGATTGGCTGAGATAATGAGTGGGCTGGACACGCAGAGAGAAGAGTTCAGATTGGTCTGCCATGTACCACGCTTCTGTCTATAAAATGAGCTGGTCAGTATGTATAGGTAATCCTTTCAAACAAAGCTTTTTTTTTAAAGATATCACATAGTAGAACTGCATAAGTGTAACTCTCCACTTTCTAGAGGACCGAGATGTAGAAAATTCTGGCATTGGATTGCAAATATGCAGACGGAGTGGAAAAGATAACATACAGAAAGAAGGCTGTTGTATAAAATGCCTGTCTCCGGATTACATCTTTAAACTAAGGGCAACCATGGTATCTGTGACAGAGAGGGAGAAGTGTCCATCCATGTATATGGGTAAGATAGTCTAGCTAGCTAAATGTTCAAATATTACATGTTTCTAATTTGGTCAGAAAGTTGTTTTCATTTCAAGTTAAGGTGTACTGTTAGCTAGCTAGCTCACTAGCTAAAGTTACATGTATGATCTGTGTAGTTATATTATTCGTTTCTCAGAGCCATTTGCATTGCTATTTATAACCTAATGTTAGCTAGCTTACATTGAACCTGGTTGGTTAGCTACCTGCAGATTCATGCAGTGTAGTAATGTTATGAGTTGGGATTGTTTCATTGTTTACCTAGCTAGCTACATATGTCAACAGGACTCCACTATGCAAGTAACCATTTCAATAGAATGTTCATGATGTCAGTGCAACAACTGTCAATAGACATAGCTGGTAAATCCACTCTGGTTATCTACGATGAGACCTGGCAGTGTGGTGCCATGACAACAACCACCACCACATTGTGAGCAAGACAAAGAAGCTGAGTGTGGACGGTAGGAATAGCAGGGCCGAACAGGCCACCATTAACATTGACAGGGCTGCAGTGGAGCGGGTCGAGAGTTTCAAGTTCCTTGGTGTCCACATCACCAATGAAGCTGTCATGGTCCAAACACACCAAGACAGTTGTGAAGAGGGCACGACAACACCTTTTCCCCCTCAGGAGACTGAAAAGATTTTGCATAGGCTCCCAGATCTTCAAAAAAGTGCTGCACCATCGAGAGCATCGTGACCGGTTGCATCACCGCCTGGTATGGCAACTGCTCGGCATTTGACCATAAGGCGCAACAGAGGGTAGTGCGTACGGCCCAGTACATCACTGGGGCCAAGCTTCCTGACGTCCAGGACCTATATACAAGGCAGTGTCAGAGGAAGGCCAAAAAATTGTCTAAGACTCCAGTCAGCCAAGTCATAGACTGTTCTCTTTGCTACCGCATTGCAAGCTGTACCGGAGCGCCAAATCTAGAACCAAAAGGCTCCTTAACAGCTTCTACCCCCAAGCCATAAGACTGCAGAACAATTAATCAAATGGCCACCCAGACAATTTACATTGACCACCCCACTTTGTTTTTACACTGCTGCTACTCGCTGTTTTTTATCTATGCATCGTCACTTTACAAATGACCTTGGCTAATCTGTACCCAGCACATTGACTCGGTACCAGTACCCCCTTTATATAGCTTCATTATTATGTCATTATATATATATATATATATATACACACAGTGCCTTGCGAAAGCATTCGGCCCCCTTGAACTTTGCAACCTTTTGCCACATTTCAGGCTTCAAACATAAAGATATAAAACTGTATTTTTTTTGTGAAGAATCAACAAGTGGGACACAGTCATGAAGTGGAACGACATTTATTGGATATTTCAAACTTTTTTAACAAATCAAAAACTGAAAAATTGGACGTGCAAAATTATTCAGCCCCTTTACTTTCAGTGCAGCAAACTCTCTCCAGAAGTTCAGTGAGGATCTCTGAATGATCCAATGTTGACCTAAATGACTAATGATAACTACAATCCACCTGTGTGTAATCAAGTCTCCGTATGAATGCACCTGCACTGTGATAGTCTCAGAGGTCCGTCAAAAGCGCAGACAGCATCATGAAGAACAAGGAACACACCAGGCAGGTCCGAGATACTGTTGTGAAGAAGTTTAAAGCCGGATTTGGATACAAAAAGATTTCCCAAGCTTTAAACATCCCAAGGAGCACTGTGCAAGCGATAATATTGAAATGGAAGGAGTATCAGACCACTGCAAATCTACCAAGACCTGGCCGTCCCTCTAAACTTTCAGCTCATACAAGGAGAAGACTGATCAGAGATGCAGCCAAGAGGCCCATGATCACTCTGGATGAACTGCAGAGATCTACAGCTGAGGTGGGAGACTCTGTCCATAGGACAACAATCAGTCGTATATTGCACAAATCTGGCCTTTATGGAAGAGTGGCAAGAAGAAAGCCATTTCTTAAAGATATCCATAAAAAGTGTTGTTTAAAGTTTGCCAGAAGCCACCTGGGAGACACACCAAACATGTGGAAGAAGGTGCTCTGGTCAGATGAAACCAAAATTGAACTTTTTGGCAACAATGCAAAACGTTATGTTTGGCGTAAAAGCAACACAGCTGAACACACCATCCCCACTGTCAAACATGGTGGTGGCAGCATCATGGTTTGAGCCTGCTTTTCTTCAGCAGGGACAGGGAAGATGGTTAAAATTGATGGGAAGATGGATGGAGCCAAATACAGGACCATTCTGGAAGAAAACCTGATGGAGTCTGCAAAAGACCTGAGACTGGGACGGAGATTTATCTTCCAATGATCCAAAACATAAATCAAAATCTACAATGGAATGGTTCAAAAATAAACATATCCAGGTGTTAGAATGGCCAAGTCAAAGTCCAGACCTGAATCCAATCGAGAATCTGTGGAAAGAACTGAAAACTGCTGTTCACAAATGCTCTCCATCCAACCTCACTGAGCTCGAGCTGTTTTGCAAGGAGGAATGGGAAAAAATGTCAGTCTCTCGATGTGCAAAACTGATAGAGACATACCCCAAGCGACTTACAGCTGTAATCGCAGCAAAAGGTGACGCTACAAAGTATTAATTTAAGGGGGCTGAATAATTTTGCACGCCCAATTTTTCAGTTTTTGATTTGTTAAAAAAGTTTGAAATATCCAATAAATGTCGTTCCACTTCATGATTGTGTCCCACTTGTTGTTGACTCTTCACAAAAAAATACAGTTTTATATCTTTATGTTTGAAGCCTGAAATGTGGCAAAAGGTCGCAAAGTTCAAGGGGGCCGAATACTTTCGCAAGGCACTGTATGTGTGTGTGTATATATATATATATATATATATATATATATATATATACACACACATACAGTTGACGTCTGCCGTTTACATACACTTAGGTTGGAGTCATTAAAACTCGTTTTTCAACCACTCCACAAATTTCTTGTTTAAAACCTGTTGCGACTCTAGGGGCAGTATTTTCATTTGTGGAAAAAAAAACGTTCCAGTTTTAAACGGGATATTTTGTCAGGACAAGATGCTAGAATATGCATATAATTGACAGCTTTGGATAAAACACTCTAACGTTTCCAAAACTGTAAAGATATTGTCTGTGAGTATAACAGAACTGATGTTGCAGGCGAAAGCCTGAGAAAAATCCAATCCGGAAGTGCCCCATATTTTGAAAGCGCTGCGTTCCAATGAGTCCCTATTGAGCTGTGAATGTGCTATCAACCAGCTTACGCTTTCTACGTATTCCCCAAGGTGTCTACAGCATTGTGACGTAGTTTTACACATTTATGTTGAAGAATAGCTGTAGGCGGCTACATTGCGTAAGTGGTCACCTGATGGCTCCCAGGGTGACTCTCGCGTAAAATACAGAGGTAGCCATTACTCCAATCGGTCCTACTGCAAAACGAATTGTCCCGACGGATATATTATCGAATAGATATTTGAAAAACACCTTGAGGATTGATTATAAACAACATTTGCCATGTTTCTGTCGATATTATGGAGCTAATTTGGAATATTATTCGTAGTTTTCGTGACTGCAATTTCCGGGCGATTTCTCAGCCAAACGTGAAGAACAAACGGAGCTATTTCGCCTACAAAAATAATATTTTGTGAAAGAATGAACTTTGGCTATCTACCTGGGAGTCTCGTGAGTGAAAACATCCGAAGTTCATCAAAGGTAAACAATTTTATTTGATTGCTTTTCTGATTTGTGACAAGGTTGCCTGCTGCTAGCAAGGCATAATGCTATGCTAGGCTATTGATAAACTTACACAAATGCTTGTCTAGCTTTGGCTGTAAAGCATATTTTGAAAATCTGAGATGACAGGGTGAATAGGAATATGTCTAGGGATATATATGTCTAGGGATATTTATGTCCGTTGCGTTATGCTAATTAGTTTCAGGCGATGATTACGCTCCCGCATGCGGGATGGGGAGTCAGTAGAGGTTAACCTTTTGCGTATAGGGGGCAGTATTTTCGTTTTTGGCTAAAAAACATACCAATTTGAAAATGCCTATTTCTCAGCCCCAGAAACTAGAATATGCATATTATTGTCAGATTAGGATAGAAAATACTCAAGTTTCCAAAACTGTAAAAATATTGTCTGTGAGTATAACAGAAGTGATATTGCAGGCGAAAACCTGAGGAAAATCCAAACAGGAAGTGCCTCTTATTTTGAAACCCTTCTGTTCCTATGCATACCTATCCTCCATTTAAAGGGATATCAACCAGATTCCTTTTTCTATGGCTCCCCTAAGGTGTCAACAGTCTTTAGACATAGTTTCAGGCTTTTATTTTGAAAAATTAGCGTGAAAGATCACATTGCATAAGTGCATAGGTGGGGGCTGTCAGAGTGGATTTTGCGCTACCGAGTAAAGTGGCCATTGTTCCTTCCGTTGTTATTGAAAAACCTACACACCCGGTTGATATATTATCGAATATATATTTTAAAAACAACCTGAGGATTGATTATAAAAAACGTTTGACATGTTTCTGTGGACATTATGGATATTATTTGGAACTTTCATCTGCGTTGTCGTGACGGCTCTTTCCTGGGGATTTCTGAACATAACGATATTTTCTGTATAAATTATAATCTTTATGGAACAAAAGGAACATCCAAAGATCATCAAAGGTAAACTATTATTTTGATAGCTTTTCTGATTTTCGTGACCTAGCTACTTAATGCTTAGTGTACATAATGTTTTTCTGTGCCATCGATAAATTTACACAAACGCTTGGATTGCTTTCGCTGTAAAGCATCATTTCAAAATCTGAGACGACAGGTGGATTAACAAAAGTCTAAACTGTGTTTTGCAATATTGCACTTGTGATTTCATGAATATTAATATTTTTTTGTAATATTATTTGACTGTGGCGCTATGCTATTCACGGCGCTATGCTGACGAAAATGATCCCGCTACAGGGATGGGTAGCGTCAAGAAGTTAACAAACTAGTTTTTCCAAGTTTATTAGGACATCAACTTTGTGGATGATGCAAGTAATATTTCCAACAATTGTTTACAGACAGATTATTTCACTAATAATTCACTGTATCACAATTCCAGTGGGTCAGAAGTTTACATACACTAAATTGACTGTAGCTTGAAACAGCTTGGAAAATTCCAGAAAATTATGTCATGGCTTTAGAAGCCTCTGATAGGTTAATTTACATAATTTGAGTCAATTGAAAGTGTACCTGTTGATGTATTTCAAGGTCTACCTTCAAACTCAGTTCCTTTTTGCTTGACATCATGGGAAAATCTAAAGAAATCAGCCAAGATCTCAGAATTTTTTTTTGTAGACTTCCACAAATCTGGTTCATCCTTGGGAGCAATTTCCACACGCCTGAAGGTACCACGTTCAAATGTATAAACATCATGGGACCACGCAGCAGCCATACCGTTCAGGAAGGAAACGCGTTCTATCTCCTAGAGATGAATGTACTTTGATGCGAGCAGTACAAATCAACCCCAGAACAACCGCAAAGGACCTTGTGAAGATACTTATTTTAACTTAGTATAATACATCAATAACATTTATTTGAGGCTAAATTGATAATGAAAAAACAAAATGTTGGAGAAGAAAGTAAAAGTGCAATATGTGCCATATAAGAAAGCTAACGTTTCAGTTCCTTGCTCAGAACATGAGAACATATGAAAGCTGGTGGTTCCTTTTAACATGAGTCTTCAATATTCCCAGGTATGAAGTTTTAGGTTGTAGTTATTATAGTAATTATATGACTATTTCTCTCTATACCATTTGTATTTCATTCACCTTTGACTATTGGATGTTCTTATAGGCACTTTAGTATTGCCAGTGTAACAGTATAGCTTCCGTCTCGCTTCCCTGGGCTCGACTCAGTTTGCTCTGAGTTACAAGTTTTAACAAGTTACATATTTTCCTGAAATGAACTTGTTCACAATTGTCCAATTCATCCATTAATACAGAGCATTCGGAAAGTTTTCAGACCCCTTCACGTTTTCCACATTTTGTTATGTTACAGCCTTATTCTAAAATTGATTAAATAGTTATTTTATCCTCATCAATCTAGACACAATATCCCATAATGAAAAAGCAAAAACAGGTATTCTGACATTTTTGCAGATTTACTAAAAATACAAAACTGAAATAACACATTTAAATAAGTATTCAGATCGTTTGCTCAGTACATTGTTGAAGCACCTTTGGCAGCGATTACAGCCTCAAGTCTTTTTGGGTATGACACTACAAGCTTGGCACACCTGTATATGGGGAGTTTCTCCTATTCTCTGCAGATCCACTCAAGCTCTGTCAGGTTGGATGGGGAGCATCGCTGCACAGCTATTTTCAGGTCTCTCCAGAGATGTTTGATCACGTTCGCTTTGGCTGGGCCACCCAAGGACATGCAGTCTTGTTGGAAGGTGAACCTTCGTCCTGAGCGCTCTGGAACAGGTTTCTGTACTTTCCACCGTTCATCTGTCCCTTGATCCTGACTCATCTCCCAGTGCCTGCAGCTGATAAACAACGCCACCACCATGCTTCATTGTAGAGATGGTGCCAGTTTTCCTCCAGATGTGACTCTTGGCATTCAGGCCAAATAGTTCAATCTTGGTTTTGTCAGACCAGAGAATCTTGTCTCATTATCTGAGAGGGGCCTTTTGGAAAACTTACATTAAAATGTTAACTTTTTAAAAATTAAAACTAATTTCACTACGTGGATGGCGATATCAAGTAGTATGCCAAATAACCTTAATCATAGTTGCAGTTACTACAGGCCCACACACAACTTCCAAGTGAACCATCTCTTTCATTAAACAATCAGTTGACATTACTAAACTGACAATGAAATACAGTAAGCACAACAACCAACATGCTTAACAGTCTTCAAGGACCAGAATAAGGAAATTCTTATTAGAATATGCCACCAAAGATCTAACTCTGCCTCCCTTGACTCCTATCCCTAGTTGAGAACACCAATCATCACTATTGCGATTTTTGTCATGGTTCTGCCATTAGATCACTATAAATTCAAACCACTGTAAATTCACATCGTGCTACTTCCTGTCTTTGCCAGTTGTCTTGAAAAGAGAAGTCACTCAATGACTTGAGATATTTCTGAAACAATGACATGCATTTAATAGGGGGCACAACATACTTTACAATAATAAAAAAGAGGAACAGGACGTGTGTGGGGGGGAGGGGGGGGGCAATACCTACAACAGTATAAAAACAAACCATCAGTTTTAGCAATTCTACCTCTCATCAACTTAAAAAACCTAGCTGTTTTGCGACTCTCGAAGCTCTGCTTGAGTTGTTTTACAAACATCCAGGTTGTAACGTGTGAACCTGCAGACTTTAGGCATTTATAAAGGCTGTGAGTTATGAGCTGTTATAAATGCTTGGCCTGTCTAATGTACTATGGAGCGATTTAAGGACACTTTAAGTGCATTCATAATGAATTTTAAATAGTTGACTCATAGAAGGTGTGGAAAAAGTAGGGCCGGCAGGCTAAATTGTTCCAACACATAAAGGAGAGCGGGGTATGTTGATCCCTTTTTTACATACAGCATCTCTACGTCAAGGGAAATATACTATTCTTTCTAACAATATCTACATATATTTCAGGATGTTGTGTACCTTATCCCTGGAAATAATCAGAATTCATGTAAAATTAACAGTTTTCAAAACATAGCTTGTCCAACTTGAGCATAGGGACAGGGTAAGTTGAGCCGCCTTGAGGTAAGTGCGTAATGGTGTCGTGTGACAGGGGTGATGGTGCTTGTAGGTCAAAGTTTAATTCATGGAATTGGTGGTGTGGTATATTGTTTCTTTACTGTATGCCTATATTCAGATTTATATATCTCTGATCAATATCACTTACCTTTCCATTTGTTGACCAGTTGTTTGGGACATTGATGTTGTTTCGATGTGCCAATTCGTAAGCAGGTTCTCTGAATTTGAGACTACTATAAGCCCATGAAAATGATCTGTGAGATTCTTGATATATTTGGCAAGCTCAGACTCCATATCATCAGATAAGACCTTATGTGCTTCTGCTATCATAGCCTCTCTTTTGCACAGGAACATCCCACATGAAAAAATACTACAATTTGCTATAGAATGCTACAATACTTAATATAGAATTAGGTAGTAAACAGTCTTATGGCTTGGGGTAGAAGCTGTTAAGGAGTGTGATGGCCATTTTTAAGTTTGTGCTTTTCTAAATAACCAATTTCTGTGTTCTATTCATGTGGTTTTCTAATAACCAATTTCTGTGTTCATGCAAGTGACGGATTGAACAAATCCTCACTATCAGTATCTGCAATTTGGCAGTACACCCACAACCTTGTTTAGAGAAAGGTCTCAGCTTCGAGAGAAGAAGCATGGTGAGGTATTGGTGACCCGGTATTGGTCGGTCACATAAATGAAGCAAACTTGTATGATTAATTAATTATGAACGATGAATAAGCTAAATCCGGCAAATATAACCTGTCTGTATATAAGGGAACTAACAGGACTGCCCCAGGTGTAGCTCCTGATCAACATCTACTTAGTGCATTGAGTTTTCTTTAACCTTTATTTTACTAGGCAAGTCAGTCTTATTTACAATGATGGCCTAGGAAACTGCCTTGTTCAGGGGCAGAACGACAGATTTTTACCTTGTCAGCTTGGGGATTCAATCTTGCAACCTTCCGGTTACAAGTCCAACGCTCTAAACACTAGGCTACCTGCCGAGTTGGTTGGAACCTCTCCAGCGCACTGATAATAATGGTTATTTTAACATTGAGTGTCTCTGTGTAGAATTTCCACGACGCCTAGTGCATAGCAAGTAACGACGAGAATTGTTGAAGATGCACATGGGGTAATAAGGGAGATTTCCGTGTGTGTTTGGGATAGTACTTAGTGGATGTGAAAATTATGTGATTGTGAGATATGACCTATTAAGCTGATTGGAAATTATTACTAATTTGGATAATAACCTGATTGATATAAATGTGGATTTAAGCTGATTGAAATTTGGATTATAAATGGATTGAAATTAGTACTATTAAGATTGAAATTTGGATAATAAGCTGATTGATTTAAATGTGGATATTAAACTGATTGAAATTTGGATAACGAGATTGAAATATGGATAATAAGCTGATTGAAATGTTGCTATAACGTACTAAGTGAATTAGAGAGCTGTCAGGGGCTGCAGTGTCAATGTGGAGTGAATGTGAGCTGAGTTTTCCTCTTCTGTAACATTATCCACCACCGCCCATCATAGTCTGGGAGTAGTAGCACGAGTTATTGAGCACGATATGTTTTATATGTATAGGAAGTAGCGGCAAGAGAACCGTTGAAGATACATGTTGTAATGTACCTCCCGGGCTGCTGCACTGTGATCGTTGCTGCGGTGTGACATGAATAACCAAAGATTTAACGTTATATAAGGATTCTGTATAGAGATATGAAAGAACAGAGTATTATTCCTGAATATGCTGTTAAAAAGAACACTAGTGAATATAAAAAACCCTGTATGAATAGAACACTATTGAAGAGGAGGAATTTGTGATGTAACACAAATGTATAATGGGTTACTAGAGATAAAGTAACATAATATTGAGAATTATGGGTTACTAGAGATCTGATGAAGTAACAATAGAAACAATTATAATAATATACCGACGTTGCCAAAGGTTTTGAGAATGACACAAATATTGATTTCAGTCTGCTGCCTCAGTTTGTATGAGGGCAATTTGCATATACTCCAGAATGTTATGAAGAGTGATCAGATGAATTGCATGAAAATGAACTGAATCCCCCCAAAAGATTTCCACTGCATTTCAGCACTGCCACAAAAGGACCAGCTGACATCATGTCTGTGATTCTCTTGTTAACACGGGTGCGAGTGTTGATGAGGAGATCACTCTGTCATGCTGATTGAGTTCGAATAACAGCTGGATGCTTCAAAAGGAGGGTGCTTGGAATCATTGTTCTTCCTCTGTCAAACATGGTTACCTGCAAGGAAACACGTGCCGTCATCATTGCTTTGCACAAAAAGGGCTTCACAGGAAAGGATATTACTGCCAGTAAGATTGCGCCTAAATCACTCATTTATCAGAACATCAGGAACTTCAAGGAGAGCGGTTCAATTGTTGTGAAGGTTTCAGGGTGACCAAGAAAGTCCAGCAAGCGCCAGGACCGTCTCCTAAAGTTGATTAAGCTGCGGGATCGGGGCACCACCAGTACAGAGCTTGCTCAGGAATGGCAGCAGCCAGGTGTGAGTGCATCTGCACGCACAGTGAGGCGAAGACTTTTGGAGGAAGGCCTAGTGTCAAGAAGGGCAGCAAAGAAGCCACTTCTCTCCAGGAAAAACATCAGGTACAGACTGATATTCTGCAAAAGGTACAGGGATTAGACTGCTGAAGACTGGAGTAAAGTCATTATCTCTGATGAATCCCCTTCCCGATTGTTTGGGGCATCCGGAAAAAAGCTTGTCTGGAGAAGACAAGGTGAGCACTACCATCAGCCCTGTGTCATGCCAACAGTAAAGCATCCTGAGACCATTCATGTGTGGGGTTGCTTCTCAGCCAAGGGAGTTGCTCACTCACAGTTTTGCCTAAGAACACAGCCATGAATGAAGAATGGTGCCAAAACATCCTCCCATCCATCCAGGAACAGTTTGGTGATGAACAGTTCCTTTTCCAGCATGATGCAGCACCTTGCCTTAAGGCAAAAGTGATAACTAAGTGGCTCGGGGAACAAAACAATGATATTTTGGGTCCATGGCCAGGGAACTCCCCAGACCTTAATCCCATTGAGAACTTGTGGTCAATCCCCAAGAGGTGGGTGGACCAACAAAAACCCACAAATTCTGACAAACTCCAAGCATTGATTATGCAAGAATGTGCTGCCAACATTCAGGATGTGGCACAGAAGTTAATTGACAGCATGCCAGGGTGGATTGCAGAGGTCTTGAAAAAGAAAGGTCAACACTGCAAATACTGACTCTTTGCATCAACTTCATGTAATTGTCAATAAAAGCCTTTGACACTTATGAAATGCTTGTAATTATACTTCCGTATTCCATTGTAACATCTGACAAAAATATCTAAAGACACTGAAGCAGTAAACTTTGTGGAAATTAATATTTGTGTCATTATCAAAAATTTGGGCCACAATTGTACAACTTGCACACCCACACGTAGACGTGCACTACCGTTCAAAAGTTTTGGGTCACTTAGAAATGTCCTTGTTTTTTTGTCCATTAAAATAACTACAAATTGATCAGAAATACAGTGTAGACGTTGTAAATTGCCATTGTAGCTGGAAACTGATGATTTCTTATTGAATATCTACATAGGTGTAAAGAGGCCCGTCACCATCACTCCTGTTTTCCAATGGCACGTTTTGTTAGCTAATCCAAATTTAGAATTTTAAAAACGGCCAGAAATGAAGACCTTTCTTCTGAAACTTGTCAGTCTATTCTTGTTCTGAGAAATGAAGGCTATTTCATGCGAGAAATTGCCAAGAAACTGAACATCTCGAACAACGCTGTGTACTACTCCCTTCACAGAACAGCGCAAACTGGCTCTAACCAGATTAGATTGAGGAGTGGGAGGCCCTGGTGCACATCTGAGCAAGAAGACAAGTACATTAGTGTCTAGTTTGAGAAACAGATGCCTCACAAGTCCTCAACTGGCGGCTTCATTAAATAGTACCCACAAAACACCAGTCTCTACGTCAACAGAGAAGAGGCGACTCTGGGATGCTGACCTTCTAGGCAGAGGTCCTCTGTCCAGTGTCTGTTCTTTTGCCCATATTAATATTTTATTTTTATTGGCCAGTCTGAGATATGGCTTTTTCTTTGCAACTCTGCCTTGAAGGCCAGCCAGGATCCTGGAGTTGTCTCTTCACAGTAATTTGAAGAAGTAAATGTTTCAATACAAGATCACATGGCGAACAGAGGGATTGAGCATTGGGACTGATATTAAATTAGAGGCCGCCATCTGGTGTTTGGTTAGAAATAAGCTTCCTGTGGAACAATAGATAACCGCCAATGCTCACTAAACAAAAAACAGACTAAGGGACACAGTTGGGAAATTTGGGACAGAGGTATGAATAATAATGGTAAGAGACGTTTTTGGCAATTACTAATTATTATTAATCAATAGTTTGGGTAGAACCAGTAATTTAAGTAAGAATGTAATCTAAAACACTGATCTGTTTCCATTACGTGGAACTGTGTCCAGAATATGTAGATCCAAGTAAAAGTTTAGGGACAGACTATTGAGTTGATAAGCCAGCACCAACTTTTTGAATGGTTCTTTGTCTCTCCCTTTTGAGGGGCTTTGACAGGAGCCTTTTGGACCTCGACTTGGCGCTCTGGTACCACTTGCCAATGCGGTAGCAGAGAGAACAGTCTATGACTTGGGTGACTGGAGTCTTTGACAATTTTTGTGGCCTTCCTCTGACACCGCCTAGTATAGAGGTCCTGAATAGCAGGAAGCTTGGCCGCAGTGATGTACTGGGCCGTACGCACTACCCTCTCTAGGGTCTTACGGTCAGATGCCGAGCAGTTGCCATACCAGGTGATGCAAGCGGTCAGGATGCTCTCAATGGTGCAGCTGTAGAACGTTCAGTCTTCTGATGTTGGTGTTGTCGTGCCTTCTTCACAACTGTCTTGGTGTGTTTGGACCATGATAGTTTGTTGGGGATGTGGACACCAAGGAGCTTGAAACTCTCGACCCGCTCCACTACAGCCACGTCAATGTGACTGAACTTGTTCTGGATTTACTGACATTCATGTCTTAAAGTAATGATAGGCTGTTGTTTTTCCTTGCTTGTTTGAGCTGTTCTTGCCATAATATGGACTTGGTATTTTACCAAGTAGGGCTAATCTTCGGTATACCGTCACAACACAACTGATTGGCTCAAACGCATTAACAAGGAAAGAAGCTCCACAAATTAACTTTTAACTTGAAATATTGTCTGATTAATTACATTTGATGTTTGATATAGAGGAAGTATATTACCAATCACTTAAACATGTTAAATAACGATCTCTTACCTAGCTTGATGACTGTGGTCATTTCTGCTGTTAGAATAAAAAGAACTGTTTCGAAGGGTCGGGGGTCATGCTACATTATGCTTTAAGTGGCAAGACACATTTTGGTGGGGGAGGACCCCAGACCCCCCTGCCAGTTTCTGTCCCCCCCCACCTCTTAAACCAAAGCTATGCCCCTGGTTACACAATCATTCATGCATAGTGACACACTATTAATAACCATGTTCTTCTCTCTTTGGGATGTGTGTGGTGTCACGGCAACAGAATGGTGACAGTAGAGAAGCCTTATATCTAAGCTGCACGAGAATGAATTTCACTCAACTTTATAGAATTTTCCCCGGTAGTTAAAACCTCTTACTTCTACCCCCTCCTTTTTCGAACATTCTGTTAAAAATCGCGCAACTTTTCAGCGTCCTGCTACTCATGCCAGGAATATAGTATATGCATATGATTAGTATGTGTGGATAGAAAACACTCTGAAGTTTCTAAAACTGGTTAAATCACGGCTGTGACTATAACAGATCGTGTGTTTCATTGAAAAACGCAAGAAAAATTGCTCTCTGCAAGCTAAAAATAATTTCCATAAGTCACTTCCACGAGTTGTTAAAAGAGGACAAAATGTAATATCGACCTGCATGCAATTCATACAAATTCCACACGATGTCGCCATTGTCGTCATTTTCAATTGAATTAATTGTTGGAAAATCCATCTATCTGTCATCCGTTTCTTCCAGTCTTCACCTGGATGTTGTTAATGTAGACATTGGCAGCCATTGATTTGCAAACGAGGAGCTATTGAATATACATCGCCCTGTAATCATTTTGATAGATTATAAACGTTTACTAATACCTAAAGTTGGATTACAAAAGGATTTCGAAGTGTTTTGTGAAAGTTTATCGTCGACTTTTTTAATTTAAAAAAATTACGCAGCGTTTAAAAACAATGTTTTTTTCTGAATGACACAGCTTCCATACAAAGCTATTTTGGGTATATATGGACCGATTTAAACGAAAAAAAGACCCAATAGTGATGTTTATGGGGCATATAGGAGTGCCAAGAAAGAAGCTCGTCAAAGGTAATGAATGTTTTATATTTTATTTCTGCGTTTTGTGCTGCGTCGGATAAGCAGAGTCTTTGTTTACGTCGCATTCAGGCATTTTCAGGTGGTGCATGCTATCAGATAATACCTTCTCATGCTTTCGCCGAAAAGCATTTTAAAAATCTGACTTGCTGGCTAGGTTCACAACGAGTGTAGCTTTAATTCAATACCCTGCTTGTGAATTTTGATCAAGGTTTGAGTTGTAACGAGTACATTTAGCATTTAGCGTAGCGCATTTGCATTTCCAGGTGTCTACTTGAGACATCTGCGTCTCAAGTAGAATCAAGAAGTTAACACTATCAATGTTTCCCTTTACTGTGGTAATTGTGATTGAATCAATTCTTATTAGCCACTTTCAATGCAACACACAAAGAAAAATAACTATGCATGACTTAGTATGCAAAACTAACTATGCAAGACATTTTGTTGTAGGCTGAACGCATCAAGAGTAGGATTCTATTGCATTGACAGGCATGACTCAGGCCCATACTCGACACAGACCGGTGCCCCATAACCAATCAGCTGCTGTGTTGTATTTTGAGACTGGCTTGAATAAGCTAAGTAGCCAATAGGCAGAGCGTAGCATAATTTGTCTGATTCTCTTTAATAATGGTATGGGAATAATAATGCATTTTATTTTGTAAAGTGGTTTCTTGCATCAAACACCACAACATTTTCAGTCACCACGTCTGAAGTACAAGTGGTGAAAAGATTAAGGTCAAGCCCTGCATGTTTTTTTTTCAAAACTGTCATGGAATGTAGGGGCTTCCGAGTGGTGCAGCGGTCTAAGGCACTGCATCTCAGTGCTAGGCGTCACTACAGATCCTGCTTCTTCTTCTTCTTTGGACTTCATATGGCGGTTGGCAACACTTTAAGGTGCATTACCACCACCACCACCACCAGCTGGATGGGAGTGTGAACCACAGTTCTTCTTTCAATCACCCACGTGGGTATATGCTCCTAAAAACCAATGAGGAGATGGGAGAGGCGGGACTTTAGCGCCTGGCTACACAGACACTCATTAAACCGCTCTGGGATATGTGGGACGGTAGCGTCCCACCTCGCCAACAGCTTGTGAAAGTGCAGGGCGCCAAATTCAAAAGAACAAAATCTCACTATTAAAATTCCTCAAGCATACAAGTATTTTACACCATTTTAAAGATAGAATTCTCGTTAATCCAGCCACAGTGTCTGATTTCAAAAAGGCTTTACAGTGAAAGCACCACAAACGATTGTTAGGTCACCACCAAGTCACAGAAAAACACAGCCAATTTTCCAGCCAAAGAGAGGAGTCACAAAAAGCACAAATAGAGAAAATGTATCACTAACCTCTGATGATCTTCATCGGATGACACTCATAGGACTTCATGTTACACAATACATGTATGTTTTGTTCGCTAAAGTGCATATTTATATCAAAAAATCTAATTTTACATTGGTGCATTACGTTCAGTAGTTCTAAAACATGCCGTGATTGTGCAGAGAGCCACATCAATTTACAGAAATACTCATCATATATCTTGATGAAAATACAAGTGTTACACATGGAATTAGAGATATACTTCTCCTTAACCTCTAGCGACGAGCAATCCCGTATCCGGGAGCGTAATCATAGCCTCAAGTGCATTACCATAACGCAACGTTTCCTATTCATGAAAATCGCAAATGAAATAAATATATTGAAACACAAGCTTAGCCTTTTGTTAACAACACTGTCATCTCAGATTTTCTAAATATGCGTTACAGCCAACGCTAGACAAGCATTTGTGTAAGTTTAGCATGGCATAATGCTATGCTAGGCTGTGCTGGCAGCAGGCAACATTTTCACAAAAATAAGAAAAGCAACCAAATTAAATCATTTACCTTTGAAGAACTTCAGATGCTTTCACTCAGGAGACTCCCAGTTAGATAGCAAATGTTCCTTTTTTCCAAAAATTAATATTTTTGGAGGCGAAAAACGTCACGTTTGTTCATCCTGCTTGCTGAGAAATCGACCGAAAATACTTCAACTATAACGCCAAACTTTTTTGAAAAATGTTCTCCATAATATCGACAGAAACACGGCAAACATTGTTTAGGATCCATCCTCAAAGTGTTTTTAACATATGTATTCAATAATATATCCGTGGAGGCAGTTGGTTTCTCATAAGAAACTATTGGAAAAATGGCTACCTCAGTATTTTACGCAACGTTTTCTCCCGGAGACACCATGCGTCCACTCGCCCTATATGGTCTCTTACAGCCATTCTCCAATGGAAATGCCTAAAAAGACGTCACAATTCTGCAGACACCTTGGGGAAAACGTGGGAAACGTAAGCTGACTCCTAGCTGCTTCACAGCCATATAAGGAGTCATTGGCATGAGACTGTTTCAAAAAATGCGGCACTTCCTGATTGGATCTTTATCTGGGTTTCGCCTGTAACATCAGTTCTGTGGCACTCACAGACAATATCTTTGTAGTTTTGGAAACGTCAGTGTTTTCTTTCCAAAGCTGTCAATTATATGCATAGTCGAGCATCTTTTCGTGACAAAATATCTTGTTTAAAACGGGAACGTTTTTCATCCAAAAATTAAAATAGCGCCCCCTATATCCAAGAAGTTAATGCAACCGTTGTCAGATTTTTAAAAAATGTTACGGAAAAAGCAAACCATGCAATAGTCTGAGTACAGCGTTCAGACAACAAAGCAGCCAAAAAGATATCCTCATATTGTGTAGTCAACATTAGTCAGAAATAGCATTATAAATATTCACTTAACTTTGATGGTCTTCATCAGAATGCACTCCCAGAAATATCAGTTCCAGAATAAATGTTTGATTTGTTCGATAAATTATGAACTTTATGTCCAAATAGCTTCTTTTGTTAGGGCGTTTGGTAAACAAACGCTCGTTCAGGTCCAGCCGAACGTCGGACGAAAAGTTATATTACAGGTCGTAGAAACTTGTCAAACTAAGTATAGAATCAATCTTTAGAATGTTTTTATCATAAAGAGTTGCAAAACTACAAACCTCAGATTTCCCACTTCCTGGTTGGATTTGTCTCAGGTTTTCACCTGCCATATGAGTTCTGGTATACTCACAGACATCATTCAAACAGTTTTAGAAACTGCAGAGTGTTTTCCATCCAATACTACTAATACTATGCATATATTAGCATCTGGGACAGAGTAGCAGGCAGTTTACTCTGGGTACCTTAGTCATCCAAGCTACTCAATACTGGCCCCCTGTCACCAAGAAGTTAACGCATGTGAGCAGTTTGGATGAAATTATTGAATAACATGTACGTCGTGTACATTTATTTTCCAATGCTCGCTTACGTAACGTGAGTGGTGTGGTCAGCATGTCAGTTCACAGTAAACATGCGGTGGAAGTTGCACAGAATATTCAAAGTTCAAGTTTGCTCTCAGCAGGCCTGAAATTAGCTCAGTGCCAAATGTTTTTTTGAGAGAACATTGTTTACCTAACTTTAGCTGAAAGGTGTTGCCGGTATCAAAGCCAAAACTTGTATTTCTGCCTAACGACCTATTAATAGTTTTGGTAAAGTTCTGCCTAGATGATCATTTCAGCACCATTCAATTGGGACCGCTTTGATGTCAGTTTTTTTTCTCTTCACTGAATCTCCATTTGGATATTGGTTAGGCTACAATTGGGCTGGGGAAAAGTTGAGGTGAGTGCTGCTCATGATTATCTTGTCTAGTTGGCTCATTTATTAGAACATTTTTCCTGCATGTTATGTAGTTTAACAAGTGGAGGGTAGGAGAGAGATGAAACGTGGATAAAGAAAACATGGGCTATGTTTCAAAATATCACTGTTTTACATGACAGCGGTGACAAGTTGGGAGAAATGGGAGAAATATTATTAGTATTTTATTCTACTATTGTAACGGGTATGCTAGGAGTCAGGAAGCAAGTACAGTGAGTGAATTTAATGAATAAACGAACATGGAACAAAACAAGAAACACGAGTAGCGTACAGACATGAAACATATAAACAGAAACAATAACGCCTCAGAAAAGAACCAAAGGGAATGACAGATATAGGGAGGTAATCAGGAAGGTGATGGAGTTCAGGTGAGTCTCATGAGGCGCAGGTGCACATAACGATGGTGGCAGGTGTGCGTAATGATGAGACAACCGGCGACGTCGAGCGCCCGAGAGTGGGAGAGGGAGTAAACGTGACAGCACCCCCTCCCTGACGCCAGGCTCCAGCCACCGGACGACTATCCTGAGGACCAGGAGCGGGCGGGTCGCTTTTGCTGAGGCGTGGGAACCTGTAGAGCCACCTGATGCGTGAGAACCTGTAGAACCAGCTGAAGCATGGTAGCCTGACGAGCCAGCTGGGACGACGTCGACCAGAGGGACGATCCCGAGGACCAGGAGTGGGCCGGTCGCTTCTGCTGAGGCGCGGGAGCCTGACGAGCCGGCTGAGGCGCGGGAGCCTGACGGGACCCGGCCGAGGCACGGGAGCCGGCCGAGGCATCGCCGGTTGCTTCAGCAGCGGCACTTGGAAGAGATCCCTGATGCTTCCCCTTGGTGAGGCGTTATTCTGTAACGTGTATGCTCGGTGTCGGGAAGCAAGTACAGAGAGTGACTAATTTAATAAATAAACAAACATGGGACAGAAACACAAAAAGCGTACAGACATGAAACAGGAACAGTCAATAACGCCTGGGGAAAGAACCAAGGGGAGTGACAGATAAAAGGGAGGTGATGGAGTCCAGGTGAGTGTCATGAGGCGCAGGTGAGCGTAACGATGGTGGCAGATGTGCGTAATGATGAGACACCTGGCGACGTCGAGTGCCAGAGAGGGGGAGGGGGAGTAAATGTGACAATTATATTATATTCTTACTATAACACGTACTGTATGTGTGTTGACTGTGATCGAGTAGGTTTGTCTTGTCTGTTTAATGAACAAAATAAGGAACTGTTGATTTTATTCATATGGACATAATTCAACTCAAAATATGTAATTCTGTTTTGAAAATACATTTTATTCGACGTATGTTTCTTAGGTCCTGCCTGAACAAATTAATCATGGACTTCTTTTTGATGGTGTATATTCAATGGATTTATTCAAATAGACGCCCACCCACATCTGCACACCACTATTACCACTCCTCAACGGCATGCCCGCATGCACATGGGAGGTATAACATGCATATGCAGGCAAGAATGTGATAAAAAATGGGCCTGTTTGTAATGGGGTAATATAGACATAGCCCCATTTGTTTTGTGGTGTGTAGTCTGTCTCATTTCAACATTTTACATTTTGGACTGAATTGAGCTGAAATTAACCCCCTCTAACCTTGCAGAGGTAGACTTTATGGGAAATGTTCATGTGCTTATTAAACTCAAAAACATTGATTGGTTCTGATCTTAGTGTCACAACTCAGTCTCTACATCTGTAACCTGTTGATACTGATGTACAAGTAAAGAGCTCAGAGTGACAGGGTGGTTTTGACTTGACCTGAAAACAAAGATGTTTGGGCCAGTATCAGAAGAATGCTAATATTTGTCAGCAAGAGTTTAAGAAAAGCATGGGAAATAAACAGCCAAGGAAAAAAATGCAATCTCTGGTCCCATTTAACATGCAATGTACATACATGATAGCGGCATAGAAATTGTAAATTAAATATACTTGTACATCTGAGGGTTCAAATCAAATGGTCCAATTATATTTAAAAGAAAAAAGCTACAATATACTGTATTTGCAAAGAATCCCTTTAATCCATTTCAAACATTTTAGCCTCACCTCTACTACTTCGTCGTAGCTCTGAGTTGGTCATGGTGGGGGATTTCAATACCTTGGTAACTGAAGCCTGTGGAATCCCTACTAATTCTGGTTTTGATATTAGGGTCTTTACTTCTGGGCTGTGAGGCATGAAAGACATGTATTGTTCACTCAGAGACAGGTAGATGACGGAGCTTCTAATCCTGCAACAAAAACAAAACTGGCATTGTCTGAACTAGATTGCTTCCCCTGAAAAAGGCAGCAATAGTGTGGTGCATCACAACACTTGATAGTACCTGATATCTTTCAGCAAACAGACCGACGGCAATATACTATAAACCTATACTGTACCTGTAATCTTAGCCTATATGAGCTTTGAAAACTGATAGTTGGCCACTAACATACTGTATGTGATGGAATTGTGATGAATTTCTGCTTCACCTTATGCAATACAGTTAAAGAATGGGCCATAATGGGGTCTAATACTACAAGCTTGTAGTAGTTGATCTGCTGCAATTATAAGCATGTTAAAGGGTAAGTAGCATAAACATAACCATATGCAACATATTGTCACGTTGGTATGAATGAGTCGTGAGACAGGCGCAGGAATGCGTAATATTTTTTAAAAAATTATATCCAAATTACAGCGTGCCGTGTAAAGGCATGGGGACAAAGACCAAACAAACACTATACAATGCACAACCCACAAACCCAAACAAAAGAGCGAGGAGTACCTCGAATAAATAACACCGGCGCACAATGATAAACACACGGGACGAGACCCGTAATCATCTGCGCAATCCACAAATGGCACAAAAGCCAAAACACAGCACAGGTACTCACACGAACCAACGGACATTGTACCAATAACCAACAGGACACTGGTAAACCAAGGGCACACTAATACAATTACTAATCACTGGGAATAGGGGGCAGGTGTGCGTAATGAAAGTTCTAGAGCGATCCGTGACACATGGATTTGCACAAGTATACGTATCAAAAGTCCCAATGCAAAGTTACACCTCGATTTTCAATTTACGTAAGACTGATCAGAAAAAGAAATTGCAGGGTGTGACGCAATATGGAGAACTCAGCAAGCCAGCCTATTCCCTATAATGTAAACTCCAACAGAAATAACTTCAAATTAAACAAATTTTTTTGCACTCATGACTACTAGTTTCAATTACATTTTCAGCCAACTTTTCAGCTAACTTACAAGCAAATTATTGTTACAAATCAGCTTGCAATGTTCCTTGCCTGAGCTAACTAGCCTGCTAACGTTAGCCCTACTAGCCTGCTAATATTAGCACTTGCTAACGTTAGCAATGTATGATTCAGCCAGTTGCTATCAACACCTAGCTCACAGATACATAAAAGTAAATCAAATATTTGGAAATACACAACGCCATTTAACCAGTTTTCAAAAAACGTTACTGGTATATGCAGTTATCTTAGCCAGTTAACTAGCCTAGCTAGCCAACCAGAGAATACCACCAACTAGTCAGGCAGGAACCCACAAACACACACAAAAAAAGCCAGCAGAGAGAGCGGAGGTTTACCGATTGATGGCCGTGTTAGCTACCGAAGAAGAGTCAAGCAGAAAGGCGCTTCAGACGGAGAGGCCTTTTCACCGGCCGAGGGAGAGTCAGCTAATCCAGTAGCGATATAGTGGGATAAATCCAAAGAAGATATTTTTCAGAGGTAATAATCCAGAGGTGGCATTGGGCACAAGTCAACAATAAGAAGGCAATCAGAGGAAGGCTCCAGCAGATGGCAATGATCACAACAGCACAGTCAGTTAGCTACTGTAGTGCGCTAGTACTAAGCCATTGTTGGAAAACTTGGGTAGCCTACTTCACAGAGAAGAGTTCGTAAAGTTGACCAAACAAGGTGGAGAACGCGAAACAAATTAGGACGAGGTACTAATTAATTAGAGCAGGTAAGAATTATTTTTCTCTTTCCTTTTGAGCCAGAGGCAAGCCTACCGGTGTAGGAGAAGTCAGAGCAGCTGAGCAGGATCATGCAGCGCCCACGTGTGGGGAATCTGATTGGTTGTTTACATCACACCTTGGTGGAATGTAGCTCACCACTGCCAACACTCTGCATGGCTTGTGGCTAACATTAGCCAACTAACACAGAGTAGATTCGCCATATGAAGTTGAGAAATAGTGCATTGTGAGTAGTTTAAATGATATCTGGAAATAAGTTCAATAAATATGCAAATCCCCCAAAACATAACTATGTTTGTAGTTATAAGCTCAGCAAAAAAAGAAACATCCTCTCACTGTCAACTGTGTTTATTTTCAGCAAACATAACATGTGTACATATTTGTATGAACATAACAAGATTCAACAACTGAGACATAAACTGAACAAGTTCCACAGACATGTGACTAACAGAACTGGAATAATGTGTCCCTGAATAAAGGGGGAGTCAAAATAAAAAGTAACAGTCAGTATCTGGTGTGGCCATCCGCTGCATTAAGTACTGCAGTGCATCTCCTCCTCATGGACTGCACCAGATTTTCCAATTCTTGCTCTGAAATGTTACCCCACTTTTCCACCAAGGCACCTGCAAGTTCCCGGACATTTCTGGAGGTAATGTCCCTAGCCCTCAACCTCCGATCCAATAGGTCCCAGACGTGCTCAATGGGATTGAGATCCGGGCTCTTCACTGGCCATGGCAGAACAATGACATTCCTGTCTTGTAGGAAATCGCGTACAGAACGAGCAGTATGGCTGGTGACATTGTCATGCTGGAGGGTCATGTCAGGATGAGCCTGCAGGAAGGGTACCACATTTTGGGGCGGCAGGGTAGCCTAGTGGTTAGAGAGTTGGACTAGTAACTGAAAGGTTGCAAGTTCAAATCCCCAAGCTGACAAGGTACAAATCTGTCATTCTGCCCCTGAACAGGCAGTTAATCCACTAGGCTGTCATTGAAAATAAGAATTTGTTCTTAACTGACTTGACTAGTTAAATAAAGGTAAAATCTTTTTTTTTTTTTATAAAAAAAGATGAGGGAGGAGGATGTCTTCCCTGTAATGCACAGCGTTGAGATTGCCTGCTATGACACACCGCCCCAGACCATGATGGACCCTCCACCTAATGCTCATTCCGTCAATGATAAACACGAATCCGACCATCCCCCCCCTAGTGAGACAAAACAGCAACTCGTCAGTGAAGAGTACTTTTTGCCAGTCCTGTCTGGTCCAGCGACGGTGGGTTTGTGCCCGTAGGTGACGTTGTTGCCGGTGATGTCTGGTGAGGACCTGCCTCTCTCAGCCTATTGCGGACAGTCTGAGCACTAATGGAGAGATTGTGCGTTCCTGGTGTAACTCGGGCAGTTATTGCCATCCTGTACCTGTCCCGCAGGTGTGACGTTCGGATGTACCGATCCTGTGCAGGTGTTGTTACACGTGGTCTGCCACAGCGAGGATGATCAGTCCGTCAGGTGCATGTTCATTAATTATGTATGGTTCATTGAACAAGCATGGAAAACAGTGTTTAAACCCTTTACAGTGAAGATCTGAGAAGTTATTTGGATTTTTACGAATGATCTTTGAAAGACAGGGTCCTGAAAAAGGGTAATATCGGTAACCAGATCATGACTACAACTAAGTTACTACACTATGTTGTTACGTTTGTGAGTAGAAACTCATGCTTTCTATGCTTTCTACCCTTTTTAATGGTGACCATTCATTCAATAGTCATGAGTGTGGCAGGGTCAATCTAGCAAAAGTGTTTAATTGCTTGCAATATCTGGCCCTTATGTAAGTGACATTAATAACTGAAAACAAAAATGGCCTCCCGAGCTAGCTGTGTCACTAGAGATTCTGGGTTTGAGTCCAGGCTCTGTCGCAGCCGGCCGCGACTGGGAGGCCCAAGGGTTGGCGCACAATTGGCCCAGCGTCGTCAGGGTTAGGGGAGGGTTTGGCCGGCAGGGATGTTCTTGTCCTATCGTGCACTAGCGACTACTGAGGCGGGCCCGAGCGCAGTGCATGCTGACACAGTCGCCAGGTGCACGGTGTTTCCCCCGACACATTGGTGTAGCTGGCGTCCGGGTTAAGTGGGCATTCTGTCAAGAAGCAGTGCGGCTTGGTTGGGTTGTGTTTCGGAGGACGCACGGCTCTCGACCTTCGCCTCTCCCGAGTCCGTATAGGAGTTGCAGCGATGGGACAAGACTGTAACTACCAATTGGATACCACGAAATCGGGGAGGAAAAGGGGTAAACTTTTTTTATTTTTATGGATGCAAAGATAAATGCATCTGTCAGCACAAATATTTAATTAAAAAATATATATTCTATATTTTCTCTCAACTCCTATTCTCTCTATCGTCCTCTCTCACAGGCTCTGAACAGGGGTATTGCAGCGGTCAAAGAGGATGCAGTTGAGATGCTGGCAAGCTACGGCTTGGCCTACTCCCTAATGAAGTTCTTCACAGGGCCTATGAGTGACTTCAAGAACGTGGGCCTGGTGTTTGTCAACAGCAAACGCGACCGCTCCAAAGCCGTGCTGTGCATGGTCACCGCCGGGATGATAGCGCTCATCTTTCACGTTCTCATCGGTGAGCTGATTTATCACAAGTTATAATAAGGCAGGACAGTTGTTCTAAGTTCATGAGGTGTATAATTAATGTTTTTACTAAATCTATATATTTTATTAGTGAAATTACCAATGAGCTGCAGGGAATCTTTCATTTTTCCATGCTTATCTCTGCTTTCTTTCCTTTCCTTTGTCTTTTACTGTATTTATTTACACAAAGTATCACGAGTCTGGATAAAATATAACCAAATATGGCATTCTGCATCTATATTTATATTTAGCAAGCTATACAAATGTTCTTAACACTAGAACCACTGGGCCTCAAGAGATCCCCCTTCAAGCTAATGAGCAGTCATTCTGTCTACAACATTCTAACAGCGTAATTAATACATTTCATATATGCTATCACAAAAATAATAATTTGTTTGTGTTTATGAAGGTAAGATTAGAATACGATTATTATAATTTTGTAGTAACACAATAGCATTTTCTTTAGTTTGTTACTGTAGGACATTTGTAAAAACTAAAAACCACTTAAAACACCAACGTTCTAGTGTTCAATGTTAACCTTGGAGTGCCTTTTTTACAACTATGAAACAGAAAGCATATGTTTTGGAATACAGTAACAGCTTATTTTTAGAACAAAATTTAAAAAATACCTCAACCACCAAGAAGCACAGTCAGCAAGAACCACGGTGATGAAAATATCAGTAGCCTTAACGTCACCATAAGTACAAATTGTGCAAAGTGTGCTGATAGTCGGCCGTAGCATTGTCACCGGCTTGTTCGATCCAACCATGCTGTCCCTTCCTTGATCCTGTTTCACACAGCAAAATCAATGGTGTACATATAACTCTGAAACATATGAGTCCAACTGAACTGGTGTTAAAATAACACTTTTGAAAGTCTTAACGATTTAACTCTGTTACAGTGTTCTCCATTCAATTCTTAAAATGTTCAAGATTGTGGTGTTAGCATTGGCATCCAGCCAGAGTGAGGATATCCAACAGTTGGATTCTTTATTCACCCGCAACCTGCATTCACAATGACTGTCAGGGTCAGGAAAGTTTTTACGAAGGCTACCTGATTAATTTCTTCCCCACCATCGGAGTCGTTTTTATTCAGATTTTGTCAATTACGCACACTCTCACTGTGTACGGCAAGTAGGCCAGAGTAGACTGATAGGAGAAGGAGGGGCAAAGGGAAAAATATTTTTTTAAATGGCATGCCCTCCTTAAACTGGTTATAACTACAGTTTTTTGTTTCTGATATTAAGATTCTAACAACGATGTTGTGCTATATAGACTTATTTAAGAAAAGTCAAGGACGGAGGGGGTACTTAAACAATTGCAGAGTAATAAAATTAATACACTCATGAGCAGTCCAAATGACTGCTTTAGCCATTCTAGTGTGACACTACGTTTCTCTCTGCATTACCAATGTTAGCATAACTTCACACTGAAATAAACACTGTTGCAAATGCTCCAGACAGTACTCATCAAGCTTCTTTCTAGAGTCTCCATTATGTGAAAGAATGTTTCCCCAATGATAAGACTGAACACATTTTAATAGGAATGAGACCAAATGTGTCATAGGTTGTACTTTTCCTCCACAAAGACAAACTCTGGTTATAAACACTCCACAAAGGAACAGTGTGCGCAGAGCATGATATGAATGTACACCATGTTTACATTGAGATTCTTTCCATGTGACAATATCATTTGTGTTTCTTCTCATGGAAAGGGGACATGTAACTAAATGCCATTTGCAATCACAAAATGAAAACATTAACAGAATAAGGTGCCTCTAATTCTAATGTAATTTTAACATTGAGCTCAGCATTAAACACCGATGTTCAAAATACCATGCTGTAAGTCCTTCAAACTCAACTCTGGACCTCGACCTGTTTTTCATTTTTCCCCTCTAATCCGGGACTGATTTGGACCTGGGACACCAAATGGGTGTAATTAATTATCAGGTAGAACAGAAAACCGGTAGGCTCTGGACCTCGTAGGTTAAGACTTGAATACCCCTGCTGTAGGTGGTTCCATTGGAGCACATGCAAAAAAAATTAAGGTGGGTTGGAACTTCCTGATTTGGCCTCATTTTTTAGCTTGTTAATTATGAAATGCAGCAGCCATGACTGAAGCCAAATGATAGTTGTCATGGAGATGGTGATTTGAGGTTGGTGTTTCTTGGGTGTCTTTGCCATTCAATCACAACAAACAAGGGTACTGAGTAGTGACAGCAAGATAGGCTTAGCTATGGAGGACTTCTCCGCTAGAGCCCTGCACAGGCATTCATTTTAAAGGGCCATTTCAGAATTGGTTGATGATGATGTCATTGGAAACATATTTTTTACTACAAAACATTTTCACATTGTGACTGACCCCCTCGTTTCGGTCTTATGTAGAAATGTTTGAAATAATGTTTTTTACATTGGATAAAAGTATAGACTCAGAGCTACAAAATGGTATATCATACACTGCAGTTGAGGAACAATGGGAAAGTAATTCTGCTTAGAAAGTGGATAAACTTGTAACCCCATTTCAGAGAAAATGTCCATTGAATATGTTGGTACACATACTGGAGAGCTCTTCTTTGTCTACACCTATTCAGCATCATTCACACTCTCTTAAGCCTTAGCCCCACCCATCTCTAACGATTTTCATGTGAGGCTATGTACTAAACAGAGTGAGTAGGATAGTGTATGTAGTAAACAACCAAAGATTTCAAGAGTAAACATTGTTTAAGTAGGAGCCTACAATAGTCCTTGGCCTACTTTCCAAGATGGCGCAGCAGCAAGAAGTGTTTGTTTTCAACCCATGTAAACATTTTGTATTTTTTGTATAATTTTTTTTTCTCGACCTTATAACTGGAACTTCCATCAAAGGCTAGCCATCAGAAGCTAGCCAGCTAATTAGCTACTAGCTATTTGTCATTGTTAGCCACTGCTAGCAGTCTTTACCTTTAGCTCGGACACCAGCCGCTTTAGCCCGGAAAATACCTGCCAGTCTGCACAGTGCGATATCAGCCCTGAGCATATCGGACTGCTTTTTTTCCACTACATCATCGGATTCCTGCCGCAAGCTCTGGACCATTACACCGGATCTTTGCAGCTATCTAGCTGCTACCGAGTGGCTACTGTGGCTAACGCCCTTGTCCAAAAGCATGCACCAGTTAGCCTCGAGCTAGGCCAATCTCCCGACTAGCAAACTAAGTACACTAACTACAATACCTCTCTTTCCAATTGGCCTGGACAATTTGTCGACACAGAGCCCCGCCGATCCATCATGATTGGTCTGCTGACGCAATTCGGCCGATGTGCTCTGAACCGGCCTCTGCGTCGTGGATGTTGGTGATGATCCATCTGCTAGCCCCGGCCCGCTAGCTTCCTGAACGCCGTGTCTCCCACTCGCCTAGCGTAGTAATCGACTACTGAACGGCTCCCTGTTTCATCTATTGCTGCTCATTGGACCCTATGATCACTCGGCTACACAGCTGATGCCTGCTGGACTGTTCATTAACATGGAACTTAATTTTGTTTATCAGGCCCTGTGTGTAGCTAACTGACCCGCTCTGCCCATTCATCGCCATTTACCCATTGTTATTCTCCTAGCTGTTTACGCGTTGTTGTCTTAGCTCTCCCAATCAACACCTGTGATTGCTTTATGCCTTTCTCTAATGCCAATATGCCTTGTATACTGTTGTTTAGGGCAGCTTTCATTGTTTT